>NC_133623.1:10536782-10836782 GCF_048593235.1 Sminthopsis crassicaudata | reverse complement strand
TCCTGACTTTGAACCTAATCTAGCTCTCCTGGAGCTTCCACCCATTACTTCCAGTTCTGCCCTCTGGGAACATTTGGGAACAATGTAAGCGATGTTTTGTCCAGGCAGTGTTTTTTCCCTATCTAGGGAATGTATTTCAGTCCCAGGCCCTCTTATCTTTCTGCACTTGCTGGTTGAGCTCATATGGGCCCATGAGGCTTTAATTTTCATTTCTGAGATGATGATGAACGTACCCCTGACCTGGATCCTGACTGCTAGTCCTATATCACCAACTGCCAAATCTTCCTAAATTCTTATCTCTACGGAAGGCACAGCCATCTCCCCCGTCATTCAGGCCCCCCTTTCCCCATCCTACCACCCGAGCAGTAGCCGAGCTTTGTCAATTCTCCCCCATGCCATCTCTCATCTGTTGTCTTCTAGCTACTCACATGGCCACCACCTTGGTTCAGACCTTCATCATCTCACCTAGGCAATAGTCCCTTCATTGCCTCCAGGGTCTCCTTCTCCACTCCGACTTGTATATAGCTGCCAAACTGGTATCCCTAAAGCACGGGGATCCGAGCTCTGATGACTTACTGTTATCTCTAGATAAATTACAAAGTGCTCTGTTTGACGGAAGGTCTCACCCAGACTCCTTCACACCCTTCTGAACTTAGGACACATTCTACTCCTTTTCATGTGGTACCCCAGCTAAACCGACCCATTTGATGTTCCCTACACAAGGCTTTCCATCGCCCACCTCTGGGTCTTTGCGTGCCCGCTGTGTCTGCAACGCTCTTCTTCCTCTCCTCCGGTTGCCTTAACTACCAGATTGTACATGGGGCTTTTCCTGACTCCCCCCACTGACAGTCCTTAGTATTTCCTGCCAAATACTTGGTGTTTATTTTGTATATTTTTAAGCAACAGGCATTTATTGAGTGCCAGCCGCTGTCCTAGGTGCTGAGGGGACCAAAGACTAAATGGAAACAGCCTTTGACCTTGAGGAGTTTATAATCTAGCCCAGGAGAGACAACATATAACAATACAGGTTAGATACAAAATAGATGGAGCGGGACTTCCTGCCCAGATGGCTGTCTGAACAAGCAAAAGGCAGGCTGCCCGGCTTCTCTCATACCTATTCCAGCCAAGTCCAGAAGCTCACATCACACCAAATCATGATCAATAAAGCCAATGAGAAACTATAATAATTGTATCTTCTACCCCAGAATGACACAGACAACAAGCCAGAAGCCCAAGGACAGTAGAAAAGGGGGTCTCTCCTGAAAAGCAGGCCACGTGTAGCCTGCATCCTTAGTGTCCCGAGACTGGAAGCGTTGGTGGGAGGGATCCCTTGAGTAAGCTCCAGACTATAGGCTTTGGAAGCCTTGCGCATTAGCCCAATAGCTTAGTGCTGAGCAGAGCTGTGGTGCAGTGCTCAGACCTGGAGAGTCTAGGCCCAGGGGCTCTTAGGTCCCTAAATCAGGCCTGAGATGCCAGGAGCATGTCCTGAAGACCCAGTGCTCTCAACTTGAAAGCTCCAGGAGGACCTAACTTCAGTAAGCGGGGCTCATCCCAAGAACCCAGAGGACCCAGCACGAGACCGAGCAAGTGCGACCAACCCATCCCAAAGTACAGTAAGGGGAAAAGGCCGACCCTGGCACAAAGCCCCAATTCAGAAACTAAAATTAGATAGATGAGAAAATCAAAGCAAATGAAAGCCAATATGAAAAAAAAAAAAAGGATTGCAAGTTTACAGAAAGGGCTTATAACAACTGCAAAGACTCAAAAGCAAAAACAGCCTTTCCATAGGGAGTACAAGAATGCCTAAAAGAAATGAAGCAAGTAATAAAAAATGAAAAAATTGGAAGGAGTAGATCTTAGAGAAAGTGGTAAACCAAGAAATGGAATCTTCCCCCCAACTAGAAAAGATCAAACATAAATTAATGACCCCGTGAGACAGTAAGAAATATTAGAGTAAAAGCCAAAGTTTAAAAAAATGAAAGGTAAATATAAAAGAACTGATCTGGAAAACAGAATTTAGGGACAGCTAGATGGTGCAGTGGATAGAGCACCAGCCCTGAATTCGGGAGGACCTGAGTTCAAATCCGGCCTCAGTCACTTAACACTTCCTAGCATGTTACCCTAGGCCAGTCACTTAACCCCTATTGCCTCAGCCCAAAAAAAAAATTTTTTTAAATCATTGTCCTTGATGAAAACTAATTTTTTTAAGCCCAGACATTCTATTTCAAAAACGTCTTAAATGAGAACTACCCAGATTTATTAGAATCCGAGGGAAAATGGAAAAAGGAAGAAAGGAAACAAGCAGCTGTTAAATGCCTGCTCTGTGCTGAGCATCGTACAAATATTATCTCATTTGATCCTTGCAATAATCCTGGGAGATAGGTGCCATTATTATTCCTATTTACTTAGTCCAACAGAAATTAAGTGACTTGTCCATGATCTAACAGCTAATAAGTACCTGAGGCTGGATTTGAACTCATATCATCTTGATTCCAGGCTCAATACTCTATCTGCTCTGCCATCTTGCTGTCACTGAGAATCCCAAGATCACCTCCTGAAAGGAGCCCCAGAAGGAAAAATCCTAGGAATATCACAGCCAAAATGTAGAACTCCCATGTCAAAGATCAAACACCACAAGCATCCATAAAGAAGCAGTTCAAATATCAAGGAATCACTTGTGCAGTACCAATGGTTCTGTAACAGTTTGATAGAATTTTCCTGTAAATTCATAAGGACTAGGAGTTGTTTATCTCCTTCCTTTCCCTCCTGCCCCTCTTCCTGCTTCCCCCCAAGCCTCTGCCATTTTGGTAGTTCCTTTATAGCTACTTATATTTCCTTGTCTGAGACTGGATTACTTCAAATCTCTGGTATTCGTTTAGTTTGAATATTTTCTATTTGTGAAGATATTCCAGGTTCTTGTCAGTATATAATTGGGCATAGTGGGTTCTGATAATTTTTCATTTGTTTCTGGTTTTGTTGTTATTTCATCCTGCTTGTTTGCTACTTTTTTATTTGATTTTCTGTCTTCTCTTTAATTTTTAAAGGTTCATCAATTGTATTAGTCTTTTCAGGGAATCAGCTTTTCGTCTTATTTGTCATTTGCATAGTTTTTATTTGCTTCTGGTTTATTTCTCTTCTGATTTTTTTAATATCTCTTCTTTGGTGCTTATCTTGGATATGTACATTTGTTGGCTTTCTAATTTTTAATGTTTATTCATTCATTAATCCTCTCTTTTTCTATTTTGTGAATATGTGTTTGTAGGGATATGATTTTCCCCCTGAGGACTGCTTTAGCTGCATCTCAGAAATTTTGGTATGTTGTTTAATCATTCCCACTTTCTTTCATAGAGTTATTAATTGTTTCTACAATTTCTTTGACCCATTCGTTATTTAGGATTTCATTATAAGTCTCCATTTGGGTCTGTGTCTGTTATTTGTGCTCACTGAACTGTTGTGTTATGATCTATAAGGGATATGTTTACTCTTTCTGTCTTTTTACATTTATTTGCAATTTCTCTGTGCCATAATACACGATCGATTTTGTAAAAAGTTTCATGTGGTACTGAAATGTTTAATTTTAGTATTTCGATAGCAGTTTAAGTTTGCAAAGTCTATATATGTTATTTCGCTTGCTCTTCACAACCCTGTGAGATGGGTGCCATTATTATCCCTCTTTTAAAGGTGAGACTGAGACCGAGAGGGTAAGCATCTTACCCAGGGTCACACAGTAAGTGTGTGAGGCAATATTTGAACTCATATATTCCTAACTCATGTCACACTATACATATATATTCTTTAGCAGTACCATTTAGAAGAAGCCCTAGTGTTTAAGCTCTGGTATCTCTGTCACTTTTTAAATTCTTTTTGTTATTGTTTTTCTTTCCATTTGATTTCTGTAAAATAGAGAGGTGTTGAAATCTCCTGCCACTGTTGTATTACTCTTATAATTAATTTGTTTTTCCTTTATGAATTTAAATGCTAAGGCATTGGAAGCATGTAAGTTTAATATTGATAATTAGTTTCTTGTCTATAGTTCCTTTAAATCCAATGGAGCTTCCTTGTTTCTTCCTTTTTATGTTGTGAATGTTTGTTTTTGCTTTGTCTGATAGCATGATTGCAGCTCCTACTTTTTTGGATTCACATAATATATGACAAATTTTTTCTAGCCTTTCATTTTTATTCTGTATGTGCCTTTTTTAAAAAAAAATGTTTCCTGTAGGTAACAGATTATGGGGTTTTGTTTTCATATACGTTCAGTCACTCTTTTCCATTTTCTTGAATTGTTTAAAGTTAATGAACTAGGTTCATATTTTCTTCCACTTGTCTCTAATATTGTTTTTATTAGCATTTTCCCATCTCCCTCTGTAAACACAGTCTCTCTTCAGTTATTTTAGCTTAATCTACTCTAACACAATGCTATTCCCACTAGCTCTCTTGGCTATTCTCTAGCATACCTGTAAGCATCCCCCTTCCTTTCACCATTTATTGCCTCTTTCTTTTAGAATTGTTTAACTTTATTCCTTTTTTCTTTCTTCCTTTTATTTAGTTATTTAACTATTCTTTCCTTTTTCTGCCTATTCCTTAAATAGTCAGGTAGTATCCCCTGTCCTTTCCTGTTCTGAGGGCTTTGAGAGAGGAAAAAAAAAATTAAAGAAAAACACATTTCTATGGAAAGGAGGAAGAAGTAGTGGAAGTTGCTGTTTCTCATAATTGAGGTTCATGAGGAGGGTATACAAATGTGGAAGAGATGGGAGAGTGAGCATCAGATGAGCCTTAGTCTTTTCTGAAATGGACAAAGGAGGACCGAACTCACCCACAGTTTCTAGCACCGATAAATCGAACAGGAAAACAAATGGTGATGATAGGGAAGGAGTGGTGGTTAAGAAGACTTATTCTTGGAAGGGAATAGTCAGAAACAAAACAAACTTCTCAATCTCAAAGAAGGAACTAAAAAGAGAAAAAAAAGTATTTGAATCTAAGGGAATGCTTTAGGTTGATTCTTAGACAACAGGAGAGTAGTTGACTAAATAGTGGTATATCAATATGATGGAATATTATTTCACAATAGAAATGATTAAAGAGATGATGTCAGAGAATCCTGGATGATGTGAATTAACCCAGGGAAGTCAGCAGAACCAGGAGAATAATTTATCAAGGAAAAATTAAGAACCCTAATCAATGCAATGACCAACCATGTCTCCAAAGGACCTATAAGGAAGCTTATTGCCCATCTCCTGACATAGAGGTGACAAATTCAAGGGGCAAAAAGTCATACATTTTTTGGTCATGGTGACCAAATGTATTCATTTTGCTTAACTATGTTATTTATTACAATGGTTTTTCCCCCTTTCAGTTAATTTGATAGGAAGGGAATTGGAGGAAAGGACCTTAGTTATAGTGATTACCGCCACCCCCCCAAAAAAAAGGCCATTGAAACTTTTTTTATTCACAGAAAAAACCAGAAAGAAGTTCAGAAGGGAGTACAGGTAAGCAGGACAATTTCAAAATTTACTTGCTTTAAAAACAAAAACAAAAATGAATGACATGAAAGGAAAAGTCACTGTTTCATACCACATTTTCTTTTTGTGTTTTGCTGTTTGTGTGAAAATGCTCTTTTTGGTGTTAAGTTCAGAATAAAAAAAAATAAAACTTAAAAACAAGAGGTAGAATAGTTGTCAGGGAAAAGCACTAGTAATCCAAGGGGGCAGGAAAAGCTTCATGTAGCATGTGATACACGAGCTGAGGCTGGAGAGAAGAAAAGGAGTTTACACTACACTTGGGGGACAAAGACTGCAGGAGGAACAGTAATGGGGAAAGAGGTATGAAATGAGGACTAAAATGGAATAAGTCTTGGTAAGGTAGGTTGGGGCCAGGTCAGAAAGGGCATTTATTGCTAAGCTTATATTTGAACTTAGAGGTAATAGAAAGTCACTGGGGTTTATTGAGTAGGTGTGTGACATGGTCAAACCTATCTACCCTTTAGGAAAAGAATTTTCAAAACTCCGGAGATTGGATGGGAATGGGGAGAGCTAGGAGGCAGATACCTTTTAGGAGATATGTGCTGGAACCAGCTAGCACTTGCTCATGAGAACTGACTGTTAAATTTTCAATAGCAGCTTTTAGACCTTCGAAATTAACAAAGGCTACCAATCAGGGCTTGATTTATTGTTTTGTTGGTTGTCTAGACTTAGCAAAGTATGGAGAAAATATCAATAATGCAAATTAAACTTAAAAGGGTCGTGAGTACATTTTCTTTTTTGGAGAGCCAATTGATAAAGCATTTGCCAGCAAAGCCCTGCTACAGACTCTCTGAAGTGAAGGATTATTTCAGATTTTTTTCCCCTTTGTCTCCTCAGCCCCTAGCATAGTACGTGACATTGAGTTCGTTTTTAATAAGTGCTTGTTGAACTGAATTAAATTCTCCAGTGCGAAGGGTGATAGTCTCATTGTTCAGCATTCAGCTTTCTTCTAGTGAGCTTTTTTTTTTTTTTAATGTTACCATAGTTATTATGAACATCCTTTTTTTGGTTCTGTTTATTTCACTGAAGCAGAACAAGTCCAATCACTGTTTTGTGGGACGTCCCTTCAAGTACTTAAAATCAACTATCAAGTCCCCCCGGTGGCCTCTCTTTTTGGAACTAAACAACCCATTGTCATATGACATGGGTTCAAGGCCCTTCTCTGACCTGTTCTCCCTGCCCTGGCTGTTCTTACACCCTCCAGAATGAACATAGTTTAGATGTGATTTGCCCAACATAGGATCCAATGGGATTATCACCTCCCAGTCCTGGATGCTGTGTTGCCCATGCACCCCAAGCTTAGATTTGTTTCTTTGGACTGTCGTATTACAGTGGGGAGGGAGGAAGGGAAGAGAAAGAAAAAAGCATTGATAAAGCTCCTACTATGTGCCAGACACTATGCTAAGTACTTTTTACAAATAACTCTTGCTCCTCACAAAAACCCTGCAAGATGAGAGCTATTATTAAACCCATTTTACAGATGAAGAAAATATGGCAGGGTCAGCCACATTTGAACTCAAGTCCTCCTCATGCTAAGCCCAGTGTTCTATCCACAGTGCCACCAGGTGCCCCTAACTTGACTTGTATGCAGAACTTTGATAAGCTGGAGAGTTTCCAGAGGAGGACAATCAGCATGGGGAAGAGTCTCGACTCCATGACATATGGGGAATCGGTTGAGGGAACTGAACAAGTTTTCACTGGAGAAAAACAAACATCAGGGTGTTCACGTATTTTCAGGCTTGTCACTTGGAAGAGGCTTGTTTGGCCCTCGAGGGCAGGACCAGTTGCAGAGTGGCAGATTTAGGCTCCATGTCAAGAAATCCTGTCCAAGAGACAATTTCCACTCCACCCAGGGCTTGAAGCACAGGCCAGATACCTATTTGTTGGGTATATTTTAAAGGGGATTCTCTTGTGTATGGACCATGGAGGTATCCTGCAGCTCTCCGATTCTGACTTTGTTATATGACCCTTACAATGCACTTATCCCTCTCCGCTCTTCTCCAAAATGCCATCTAGCCAAACCCTCCCTACCTTCTACTTGTGAAGTTGTTTTTTGAACCCAAGTTCACCTTATATTTATCCCTATTCAAATGAATCTCGCTTGATTCAGCCCAGTGTCCTGGCCTGTGAAAATCCTGCCTCTTATTTACCCTTCCCAGCTTTCTGTCATTTTGAATTTGATAAGCATGCCGTTTGTAATTTTGTTCTAAGTCATGAATAAAAATGTTAAGTAGGACAGGGCCACCCATGATTTCCTGGGACACTCTACTCAGCTCTCTAAACCGAGTATTGGAACTTTAATAACTATCTTTCGGGCCATCCAACCGTTTTCAAAGCTATCTGGGTATACGGTTATCTAGCCTGTGTCTCGCCATCAAATATTCCACTGAAACCAACATCGCCTTGATTTATAAGTTTAGTCACCAAGTCAGAAAAGTCAGCAGGGTTAATCTGATGGCTCCTGTATTTGATAAGTTCAGCCTGGCTGCCAAGGACTAAAGGTTGGGAGTGGAGTGGAAATTGCAGATGGGAATCTAGTAACCCCCACCCCCTTCCTCATCCCTGGAGGTCTTCCATCAGAGGCTGGATGGCCACAAGTGGGATTAAGGTGGGATTTCTTTTGTGAGTTCAGATTCGGTGGCCTTGAAGGTCCCTTCTAGCCATTTTTCATGCTTTCCTCTGTTCTTCTACTCTTAGAATACAAGCTTTGGGAGAGTGCCACTCATCCATCCAAACACGCAGTTGAGGAAGTAGTTCGGCCTGCACGTTCATTAGCATGTCGGATCCTCGGCTTAGAAACTTTAGAGATTATTAGGTCCACGACCCTCGTTTAATAGATGAGGAAATTGAGATGGAGACGATTGGCCCGAGGTCATAGACAAGTAGGAAGTCATTGGCAGAGCCGGGCTTTGAAGCCAGGACCTCTGACTTCACATCCAGCACCCGTGCCGCTCTACCTAGACAGGCCCACTTCTGCCCACCCCTCTTTGGGATATTAAACATTATAAGAGAACAACTGATACTATCCTAGGCTTTGTGAGAATGCAAAGAACACCCCCAGCACATCTTTAAAGTTCCCTGCCAGCCTTTCCCCTCACCTCAGTCATTCCTTCCCTTCTGCCATCATTTACTCCAAACGTCCCATGGGAACAACTTACAAAGCGCTACTCACTGGAAAGTCATCTAGCCATTGCAGTGAGAAGTGACGGAAGGACCCCCTCAGAAGGCACTTGAACATCCTTCCTGCGTCCAGTTCTTATCATGGAGAGAGATGATGGCTGCTTGCTTTTGTCTAGGTTTCGTCTCAGGATGATAACCTGAGGTTGGTTGTTTTATGGGGCATTGCCCTGGGACCAGCATCAACAGAGGGATGGGAAGAAGTTCTCCTTTAGAGCTATTTCGTCCCTACGTGCTTGGAATGCGTGGCCGTGCCTGTGTTTGGGTTTCTGGTGATCGCTCTCATACGAATATGCCGTTCTTTACTGTTCTTTCCAGGGAGCTTTATAAAGGGCCAAGAAGGATGGGGATACCTTGAGAATTTGTGTCTGTTTCATCTGAGATGTGCAATACCGGAATCTCTGAAGAACCAAAAACAAACGCCCCCAACCTCCAAAATGCAGCGGAGAGGAGAGCAGCCCGGGACATATTATGGACAGGGAATTACGAGGGATGATGTCATCAGAGAAATGATCCAAACATGTTGGATGATGAGAGTGAGGAATAATTGATGGGGTAGCCCATTTCCTCCATCACTAACCCCTCATGAGACCCTCCTGTTCCCCATCTTCCCTCGCTTCCATCTCCTGTCTTCGGAACCCTCTGCAATCTGTTCTCTGACCTCATCTACTGAAACTGTCCTCTCCAAAGTCTTGTTTGGCAAATCCGATTGTCTTTTTCTCAGCAGTCACCCTTTTCGATTTCTCTGCAGCATCGAACACCGCCCACCACCCCCATACTCTCTTTTCTTGGTTTCAACACCTCTCTCTTGGCTGCCCTCCTTCCCATCTGACCACTCCCTGGTCTCCTCTGCTGCCTTAACATCCTGCTCATGCCCTTTGACTCTGGGTATTTCCCAAGGTCCTTTCCTGCGACTCTTCCTCTTTTCTGCCTATGCTCCTCATCAGCCACCAGGGGTTTCATGCTCATGCTCATGTAGATGACTCCTGGTCCTCCCCATCTAGCCCCTATCTGCTGGGTTCCAGGGCTGTATCACCAGCTCCTTATCCTATCTGATGTTTCACCCAAACATCATCTCCGAACAACTCGCCACCACTGCAGCCCCTTGCCAAACCAGCACCTCTTCTAAACTTTCTGATCTTGGCCAGAGACCCTCATACGTCCAGTTACCCGGATGTATGACCTCAGGGTCATCTTCAACTCCTGCCTCTTGCTTATCACCTGTATCCGATCCGTGGTCAAATATTGCATTTTGACCTTCCCGACATTTCTCATCCACATCCCCTTTTCTCCACAGATATACTGGCCCCAGTTTGATCTTCATCACTTCTCATCTGAACTAGAATAATAGCCTCCTAATGGTTCTCATTGATTCAAGTGTCTCCCCCATTCAATCCATCCTCTTCACAGCTGCCCAAGTCAGTTTCCTACAGCTCAGATCCATGTCCTCCCTCTTCTGTTCCTGTGGCTCCCTATTCCTTCTGACATCAAATAGAGGTTTCTTTGCCATTTGAAGCTCTTTTTAACCTGATCTCTGTTTTTTGTTCCAGGCTTTTTCCATCTGACTCCCCTCCAAGTCCATTCAAGCCTACCTTGCTGTTTCTCACCTGGGATACTACTCCCATCTCAGCTCTGACTCAGTTGCTCTGGCTGTTCCCAAAGCGCTGTCTGTTCCCCTTCCTCCCCCTGTCCTCTTTGGGGATCCCTACTTTCTTTCAGGGCTCAGCTCAAGCACCATCTTCTGCAATAGGCCCCTCCTGGTCTCCCTCCAAGTTAGCAAGTTGCCATTTTGCATTTACAAGACGCAGGGTGGGTGTAGTCCCTCTTGTTAGTGTCCATTCCCGGGGGGCAGAAGCGACTCTTGGATTTGTTTGCTTTGGGCTGCCGGGTGGTCTGATGGACAGAGTCCTAGACTTGGACTCAGCGAGACCTAAGTTCCAATACCTCTTCAGATACTAGCTATGTCATTTGGGGTGATTTGCTCACCCTCCCTCGCCCTCAGTTTCCTTATCTATAAAGTGGAGATAATACTGGTATCTGCCTCCACGGGTTGTTGTGAAGACCAAAAAAATAACCAAGTGCTAGAGTCACTATTATTCTTTTGTGTTTGTATCCCTGGCACAGTGACACCTAGTATGTGCATAGCCACTTCTGGTTGATCAGTTGCTACCTTTGAGATGTCAAAAGAGTTTCCAAGCTGGTGAATGGAGTCCCTGTCTCTACTGCCTGGGGGTCTGTGGGTAAATTGTCATCTCCACTGAAGGGAGATCCAGACTCACTGGAGTGGGACGAGGTGGTGAGGGAGGCAGGCGATGGCTGCGCTGGGTTACGTCTTGCCTTCTGGCCCCTTTTAGCTCGGCCCCCATTAGAAGCAGGATTTGGCCGCTGCTCTATTTTGCGTGCAGAAGCTTGGCCCCCACCCTTTGATGATCGCTTTTGTTCTGTTTGCTTCTTGTACCACTTCCATGAGGGAGGCTGGGCTGGGAAGAGGGGCCATATTGGACGGCTGGGCTTCCCCAGAGCCCCTGGCTTTTGCTGGGCCTTAACGTGGGTTCTCTGTGTTGCTCTTCCAGGTGTCCTGGTCCCTCTGCCCTGCCCTGCCCCTCCATGAGCTGCTGTTCTGATGCAGCCCATGGTCATGCAGGGATGTCCCTACACGTTCCCACGATGTCATGAGTGGCGGGCTTCTGAGCAACCCCAGCACAACGCTGGCCTCAACACCACCCGCCCCCAGCCTCAGGTAAGAGCCGAGGGAGACAGAAGGAAACTCAGAGGCTGTCCACTTCAGCCCTTTCATTTACCGAGGAGAGCTCTGTGTGTCAGGGAGGGAAATGAATTGCCTAAGGATGACCAAGAAAAATAGGTGGGATTTGAACCCAGACCAGACTTGAAATCCAACACCCTTTGCACTGTCAGACCGTCTCGGGTCTTCGGGAACCCAGTGGAGATTTGGGTCTTTAGAGGAGGCCCAGACTCACACAGTAGCAGCCCAGGCCTTCCGCCTCCAAATGAGTGACAGAGTCTTTCAGATGGTCCCCCTTGGGTAGATTCCAGTGTGGGTGGCAGGGTACACTACTAGATGGGAAAGGACACTGTTGTATGGGTGGCAAGGGCCCATTTATGGATACGGCCTCCCTGCCTCCCCCCTCGGCCTTTTGGAAGTCCAGGATTGCTTTGGGTGCAAAGTCAGGTCAGTTTTTTTCCTTTTCATGCGGACGTGGGGGAGGAGTTCGGAGGACTGGGGAAGCAGAGCGGCCCACGCTTAGAACTGGGGGCCCACTTTATCTGGTGAGGGTCAGGCCTGACGCTTAAGGGTGTGCTCCACACCCTCTGCTGTCCAAGGTTAAGTAGTAACTGCCACTAGCTGAGAGCATGATTTTTAAGCCCAGCTGGCCTTCAACTATTTCCCACATCCACCCCGGCCCTCAAGGCCTCCCTCTTTCCCACTGGCCTACTCCGACTGCTTTTTTGTGGCCTTTAGCCCTTTGCACCCGGTCTAACTCTGGCCATCATGCAGGGAGCTTTATTGGTCTCTGGCGCCAGGCTTGAGCGGGGCAGGCTGTCACCCATCTCCTCCCTGTGGGTCAGGGCCCATGATGCTAGAGGATGCTGCCTGTTCTTGGCCTGGCTTCAGAGCTCCTCCTTCTCAGCCCAGCACAACAGAGTACGGGGCCTGAGAGAATTTGGGTGATTGGCCTCTTCCTAAGGGTGGAAGGTGAAGTAGTGTCCTGAGGCAGCTTGGGAAAAGCACCCCCACCTTCCCCAACCTGGCCACCAAAGCCAGGAGAGCTCAGCAGGAGAGCCGCCAGCCTCACAAAGGAAAGTGGTTCCCCCCATCAAGAAGTCAGGGGCTCGCAGCTGGCTCTGCAGAGCTGACTCACCAAGGATGGCCGCGCGGGTGGTGGCTAAATATACAGTAGACGGGGAGGATCTCCAGCACATGAGGATTAAGGAGTGGGGACCCCTCAGGAGGGATGCAGGGAGAGGAAGGTGCAGCTTGTCTCCCGAGGAGCCACAGAGAGAGAGCCCAGAGCTCAGAGCCCCTCTGTCTTAACACAGATGGGCACCCCCTGGGCAAGAGATAGGGCTGGCCCAAGGCACAGGCATCTAGGAGCACAAGGGCAGGCCCGCTCGCTTCCTCAGTGGGCCACACATGAGGCCTTTTCTAGCATACCTGCCTCGATCAACTCATCCACCTCACTCTGAGGACCTGGGCTTGGGGGGCCTGGCTACTTCCCGGAGGTTCAGAGACCAATCTTGTAAGCGATGGTGACATTGCTCAGGTCCGTGCCCTGCCCTGGGCACCTCCCACACCAGAGGGGCCCTTGGAAGGAGGGATTGGATCTTCTCCCTTGGCAGGGCTGAGTCAAAGTAGGGAGTGGGCACTCTGACCATGTGGCAAGAGAGTGGCAGACACCAGGTTCAGGCACAGTCCAGGCACATGGCTTTTCCAGACAAACTCTGGGCTGACCAGTGAGCCCTGAAGGAAGGGCTGTGGGGGGCGGGCAGCAGGCCCCTGGGACCGGCCGGCCAGAGGAGACCAGATCCAGTCTTACAACAGGGCAAAGGAGGGCCGGGAGGGGCAGCCGGGGGGCCTGGTGTCCAGCACGGGAGGGCCGCGCAGCCGGGCCAGCTATTCCTGTAGGTGGGCCCGAGCATGGGAACAATGTGCACAGGGTTCTGTGGGAGCGGCTGAGGACTGGAATGGAAACTGAGTGTTTTGACAAAAACAAAGTATTTTCCATTGGGAGGGGGCGGGGAGGGGGGAGCCTCTGGGCTTGGAATGTTAACCTTTCCCCAGGCAGGTCCGCTGCTGGGAGGAGGGAAGGTGGCCCCTGGGAGGCCGGGCTGGGCTCAGACCCAGCAGAGGCCTCCTTGTCCCCAGATCCTTGGAGCTACAAGAGCTGGGGCGACCGAATCTGGCTTGGCCTCTCGCCTGTCACCCTGATGCTTGCTGTAACCCCCCCCCCCCAGCTGCCCGGGCTGAGGGCTTCCCCTCCAGCCCATGTACCCCCCATGCACACACACCTTGTTTTGGAGAGGCAGACTGGGAGTCTGGTTAAGCCCATGGTTCTGTCCTTTAGGCATCGTGGGAGAGGTCAGGGATGGGCTTATGATAGTGGCGTCCCCCATGGTATGGTCCTGGGCTCGCCCCCATTCGGTCCAGCTAGGCCATCCCCATCCTGCCTTGTCTCCATGACTTAAGAGCTGGTGAGGGTTCAGTTCTCGTCCCACCTTTGACACTGCCTAGGGGACCCTGGGCAAAGAATGCAATCTCTCTGTGCCTCAGTTTCCCTGTAAAAAGGATACTCTAGTACCCTCCTCACAGGGCCTCAGGAGACCCCCATGACAATGTGTGTAAAGCATTTGCCAGCTTGAAAGCATCACTTCAGTGCCAGCTGTTATTAGTGTGACAACTTCAGGATTAAGGAGCACTATTTCCCAGGCTTAGAGCTAGTCCACAGTGGATGGAGAGAGAGCCAGGCCTGGAGTCGGGAAGATCTGGGTGCAAATCCAACTGCAGACACAAGCGGTGTAACCCTGGGCAAGTCACTTAATCTCTGTCTCAGTTTCCTCAACTATAAAATGGGTTGTGAGGACAAAATGAAATAATATTTGTAAAGCTCTTAGCACAGAACCTGACACACAGTAGGTGCTATATAAATGCTTATTCTCTGCCCTTCTTCTTTCCTCTGGGCTATTTCTCCCCATTCAGTGTCGGAGAGAACCTTCTATACTTCACAAAGACAGGGACACATGGAGAGAAATGATAGAGACAGAAATAGAGATGACAAAGAAAAAGACAGAGACATACACAGAGAGATGACAGATACAGAGATGACAAAGACAGAGAGATGACAGAGACAGACATAGATAGACAGTCACAAAGGCAGAGGGACACAGAGAGAGGCATACAGACAGAGAAATAGAAATATAGACAAGAGAGACAGACAGAGAGAAGACATGCGCAAGAGCGAGCTAGAGCAAGCCCAGAAATTCCACATGGACAAAGCTATAATTCACCGGGAGAGCCCTGCTCTAGCCGCCCCCCTCCGGATTCCTGGGGGGTCAGTAAACAGGGTGACAGCGGCTGCCCGCTCCCGCCTCCTGGCCCACCAGCCCACCCGCCTGCTGAGAGCGAATCCACCTCCCTTGATTGAGGCCAGTGTTCTGTCGGGTGTCTGCCCGGCAGCACCTAGGCAGCAAGTGGCCTGGGGACATTAGCGCCGGGCCCCATGGAGCTGCTGCTGCCTGAGCCTGCTGAGGAGTCCCTGCCCGGTACAGGTAGGGTCCTTCTGTGGGGGTGAGGAAGATGAGGGTGGGGGGAAGTTTCCCAAGATGCACCTGACTTCTCTCTCCTTTCCTGGTCCTCTCTGAGCCATCCATGAAGTCCTGCTGGTGCTGAGGAGGGACATGGAACTCTGGGGCCCTCCCCAATTGGGTCCACATTGGCACCTGCCTGGTTGGCACTCTGAAGATGGGGACAGAGATGTTGCCCGGGAGGGTACGAGTCAAGTCCTCGCTCATCCCAGGGCCAGTGGCTGACAGGGGTCATGACATCAGATGTGATGTCTGGACCTCGGTTTCCCCCTGTTGTAGAACTGCCAAAGGGGAGCTGTTTCAGGTTCTCTGAGGTTGCCCAACCCTGGGCAGCTGTACCACAAGTTTGGCCGCCCAGGCAGGGTAATGTGGATTCGGGTCCTGCTTTCAATATAGACTGGCTGAGTGACCCCAGGCTGTTTTTTCTGCCAGTGGAATGCCCAGGTCAGACATCCCCCTGCAGGGACCCCGACCCAGTCCTCGCCTTTTTCTGTGCTCCCTTTTTCAGGGCCTCTGCTGCCCAGCCAGGTCCTGGCAGTGCCAGGAGACCTCTGTTGCCCTCTCTTGATAAAGCAAGGGATTAGACTAGAGGACAAACTCCCAAGCACCATGACTCTCGGGACCCAGACTGGGGCCGGGCTTCCCCCTTCCTCTGGGCCTGGTGGTGTGTCCTCAGCTGCTCGTGTGGCTTGGTGTCTGTGCTTTTGTCCAGGTTAGAGCCACAGCTGCGGCTTCTCAAGATGGCACAGGGCCGACCTGTGTGAGGCAGCAGGTCCTGAACGGTGCCGTTGGGCCCCTGGATGCTCCAGCCATGAATCTGTGTTGGAATGAAATCAAAAAGAAGTCCCACAACCTCCGGTAAGCCCCAAGGCCAGTCTCCGGTCTCCAGCTTCCCAGCACCCCCGCTTGTGCCCATGGCCTTAGCTCAGGGCTGGCTTCCATCCCTTCCTCTGATTTCAGGCTTCCTCTGCTCCCACAACTCCCATTTTTCCTTCTCTCCATTTCCTCTGCCATCTTCCCTCCATCTTTGGTTTGGACTGGTTTTGGCCTGGGTTGAGCCTGATATGTGTGTGACTTCAGGAAATTCACTTCATCTCTTGAAGCTGCTTCGTTTGTTGAAAAATAAAGATGGAGGTGATCACCATGCCGCCTCCTCACAGGGCTGCCAGATCTGAAAGAGTGGGTGAGGGCACCCAACAGAAACGACTGCCCCCACCACCTCACCTTCTCTCTGGCCGGCTCCTCTGCGCTCTCTCTTGCCGATCCAGGCCAATGCCTTGCTTTATTCACCACCTCCCTGTCCTTGGACTGCTCCTCACTGGCTAGATGCCAAGTGGGCAGCCTCTGAGGCCCAAAGGGACTTTGACATGTCTTTGTGCCCTCAACAGCTGGGCTGGCCTCTAGCGGGCTGGGAGGGAGGCCGAGGTCCCTCCCGGCCACTATGGAGAAGCTGGCTGAAGTCTCCCTCCCTACCTGGCGCTGCCCTCCCCTCACTCCCGTCTGGCTCACTCACCCTGGCCTGCTCAAAACTCTCTGGTGATTAAGAAGGGATAAGGATTAGACTAGTTATGGCATGGCTATAGAGGAGCCCTTCCCCCACCTTAAGGTGCCCAGGGCACCAAGGGGTCACACGGCCCTATACATGGGAGAAAAGACTGGAACCTCAATTTTCAAGGCCATCTCTGTGTCCACCCGGCCATGTTGCTGTCAGAATACTTCCTAGTTGAGGTGGCCCCACTGTTGACCTAGCTGTAGTCCTACCCCTGTTTCCCTCCTCAGAGGTGGGGTGCCCTTTTGGAGCTCAGGCCAAAGTCAGCCAGCTGAATCGCTAGAACCCCCAGTAAGTGAATTATGGGCCATTCACAGTCTTCTGGCCTACTGCCTGCAGGGCTCGACTTGAGGCCTTCTCAGATCCCAGCGGGAAGCTGCAGCCCCCTCTTCAAGAGATCATTGATTGGCTCAGCCAGAAGGATGAGGAGCTTTCTGCTCAGCTGCCCCTCCAGGGGGCCGTGGCCCTGGTCCAGAAGGAAAAGGAGACTCATTCGGTAGGTCACAGTTCTAGAGCCTTTGAGTGCAAAGGCTGCGAGAACAGCCCTCTCCCACCACACGATCAAATTTCCTGGATCACATCCGGTCTGGGCTCAGAGACCTCCATGGCAGGGAAGGCCCCTTCCCGGGGAGATGGGCCCTTCCGTTTGTGGGTGGCTATGATTGTTTATCCTGTAATGCACAGTCCTCCATTTAGGACCTCTACCATGGCCCTCCAAGGCAGCCCTTAAAGTGTTTGGTGATAGTGCTCAGAGAGCTTCTCAGATCTGCCCTCCTCCTTCAGCCTTTCCTCACCCACCTTGGATTTGGGTTCTAAAAATTCCCCGGGGGTCCCCACTTGTTGTAGGAGGAAGGTCCTGGGGCCATCTAGGCTATGCTGCCCACTGGCCACTGAAGTCTCCTGAGACACAAGCACCGGAGGCGGCTCGGGGTTCCTGGGAAGGAGGATGTCCATCCCAGCTCAGATGTGCTTTGCCAGCCCTGGGGGACCAGGCCAGCTGAGCCAGAGGGCACTCTCACTTTCCTTGTCCTTTTCAGGCTTTTATGGAAGAGGTCAAGTCCCGAGGCCCCTACATCTACTCGGTCCTTGAGTCAGCTCAGGCCTTCCTCTCCCAGCACCCATTTGAGGAACTGGAAGAACCCCACTGTGAGAACAAAGGTGGGTGGCTTTCCTTGCATTCCCCTTCTGGCCGCCATTTCTTATTGCTCCCCCCCTTAACCCCGACGCCAGTCCTAGCCGTTTTGAGGGGAAAGAGGTCAAGGGAGGGGAGATTCAGGCCCAGGGAGTGCAAGAACAGGCGGGGAAGATGACTCTGTGGCTACATGTGGAAACGCTCGTCCCTATCTTGAAGTAACTGCTCTCTCATTTGATCTCAAAGCACTCTGATGCTATTACGTGCTTTTCCCCTCTCTGGTTGGGAAGGACTCCTGCTATAGAAATGCCCTCCATCAGTACAGATACACAGCCAGGTGCCTTTGTGCCCCGTGTGGCCTGTCCAGGTTTGGGTGATGTTTCTCTGTGTGCGTGTTCTCCGCCAGCCAAGACCCTAAGCCTCAGGAGGCAGAGATTGGGACCTCCTGGTGTCCGTTGCCTCCAGGCTTCCACTGTTGGCTCAGAAACAGAGGGAGAGGGGCCGGCCCTGTGGTTTGCTTGGCATGGCAGCTCCCAGGCAAACAGACCCCTTCCACTGGAGCGGCTCGGCACTTTCTCAGGACTGTCCTCTCCAGTGGTCTGGGAGCCCTGAGAAAGCAAGAGGCTTTGCCTGGGGACCCTCACCAGTGTGTGCCAAAACAGAACTTGAACCCAGAACTTCCTGATTATGACACTGGTTATCTGTCCTAGGGTTTCTTGAACCTTTTCATGACTCCTTTTCACTCGAGAAATTTTTATGCAACACCAGGTATCTAGACATATAAACTAGGTCTACAAATCCAACATTTACTGAGAAGAAATCAGAATTTCATGACGCCCCCGTTCAGCTCCAGGACCCCGTATGGGGTTGCAGCCTACGGTTTAAGAAACCGGGCCCCAGCTCATGTCCCACAGAGCCTTGCTGCTGTGATGACAGATAGGATGGTCTTGGAAAGATCTCTTGTGGTGTTACATGTCAAGAGGCCCTCGGGAGCCTAACAGGAAAAAACTTTGCAGAACAGTAGCTCACCTACGACCCTTCAGGATGACCCAGATGATGCATGACTTCCCCCCCTCCCCCCACTCAGGCTGCTCCTTCTCAGTCCGGATCCCCAGACACCTGCTCTGACAGAGGGAGGGCCCTCAGCCCTTGGAACCAAAGTGCCCGGACAGTACCCGGCCCTTAAGAAAGCCCTTAGCAGCTGGTACCTGGCAGTGTCTCTGCTTCTTCCCAGCTTTTGCGGGGGGGGGGGGGGGGCACGCACATACATGCACAGTAACCTCTCAGTGGTTCATAAATAGGGAAGCAGGCTTGGGCCAGGGCAGGCCTTGGCCCAAGCCTCCCAGGAGTTGTCTCCGGGGCCTGCTCCACTGGAGGCTCTGTAGAGGATCTTCTGAGCCAGGGAGATCCCTGTTGCTCCATTCTTTCCTTTGAGGGCAGGTATATTCCCAGCCCCGAAGGCCACCCTTCATCTCTGGTAGCTTTGGGTGATCTGCACCCGCCACTAGTAGAGGGATCCCTCAGTCCCTTCCTGTCACCGTGCTGTCTCTGCCTCTCCCTCCCTTTGGCGCCCTGGCCATCAATCCCTGACCTTCCTTGGCAGATGCTTCCCCCAGGCAAAAGATCCAGAACCTCAGCCGCTTTGTGTGGAAGCAGGCGACTGTGGCCAGCGAGCTGTGGGAGAAGTTGACTGCCCGCTGTGTGGATCAGCATCGCCACATTGAGCGTACCTTGGAGCAGCTGCTGGAGATCCACGGAGCCATGGGGGAGCTGGGAAATGCCCTGACTCAGGCCGAAGGCATCCGGGCTACCTGGGAGCCCATCGGGGACCTCTTCATCGATTCCTTACCAGAGCACATCCAGGCCATTAAGGTACAAGGGATCTGAACCCATCAGGTGTTTGCCATGGGGCCCCAGGCCTGATAGTCTCCTCAGACTTTGCCAGACCGTTGCAAGCCTGGACTCCTGAGACATCACTGGGCACAGGGGCCTAGCTTTGGGCTCCTGCAGTTTCCAGAGGTGTCAGAGTGGAGAGGTCAGAGCAATGGGTGAGCTCTCACTGGCTGTTCTAAGGGGGATTGAGGTGACTCCTAGGCACTGGATGAGGGAAGAGCTACATAGGGAAGTGACCATCGTGTCCCTTGTCCCTGCTGGGCTGGGGGGCTGTTTCCCCTGTAGATGTTCACAGAGGAGCTGGCCCCAGTGAAGGAGGGGGTGAAGTTGGTGAACGAGCTGGCTCACCAGCTGGCCATCTCTGACGTGCACCTCTCCATGGAGAACTCCCGGGCCCTGGAGCAAATCAATACCCGCTGGAAACAGCTGCAGGTAGCAGTGCTGCCCAGCACCCAGCTGGAGGGAGGGAGGGAGGGAGGGAAGGACGGAGGAAGAGATAAAGTCTCTCTCACTGGGGTGAATGGGGAAAAGTCTAGAGCCCCAAACTGCTCCAAAGGGTTAAGTGAAAGGACGGCTCCCAGGAGCTCCGAGTGGGTGAAAGCAGGTTGGCATCAGGGTGCCCCATCTCAGACGGGTGGGGAGTGACTGTGGCCGTTCGGGAAGAGGTCAGTGGATGATTCCGGGGATCCAGAAATCTCTCGAACTCTGGAGCCAACGTCATTCTTGCTTACTTTCCCCACAGGCTTCAGTTAATGAACGGCTCAAGCAGCTCCAGGATGCCCACCGTGACTTTGGACCAGGATCCCAGCACTTCCTATCCAGTGCGTGAGCCAAGACGGGCGTAGCTTAATTGAGTTTCCCTAAGCCTTAGTCTTGGGAGCCTTCATGGATCCCACAAACCCAGCAAAAGGTTGGGGAAGGTGGGGAGAGGCCCCCATCACTGAGATCCATCTCTGAATTGGCCACCTGAACTTGAGCCGGCCCCAGGCTCTGAGGCCTAATCAGGAGAGAGCTGTGTCTCTAATAGGTCAGTGGGGAGCCTGGTCCCCAAGGCTCCATGTTCCGATAGCTGAGGGGCTCCTAGCCCCGGAGCAGTGAAAAGGACTCAGCTTCTCTGACACACATGCTCTGCCGTTACCCCTGAGGCTCTGGGATTGTGAAATTTCCAAGCTTGGAGATGGGGTGGCACAGGGAAAAGAGGGTGCTCCCCCTCCAGTGCACCAAAATAGTGCCAAGGACCCTTTCCTGGGGAAGGCTGTCGGCCCACTGGGCACCCCCAGGGCTTCCTTCCTGGCTGGCTGGAGACACCTGGTTGTGTGTTGTTTTCCATCTTTGGCAACTCTGTGGCATTTGGAAGCAGAGACCTTTGCCTCCCTGCAGCACTTTCTCGGTCTCTGCCAAGACCCCCCCCCAGGCTAGCTGTTGGGTCGCCATGGGTGCTGGGTTGGGGAGCCCACAGAGCCAGTTGCTATTCTCTTTCTCTCTTCTTTTACCAGCCTCTGTGCAGGTCCCCTGGGAAAGAGCAATTTCACCCAATAAAGTGCCCTACTACATCAAGTGAGTGAGTGTGTGTGTGTATGTGGGGGAGCACCTCCCAGCCCCCATCCTACCTCATGGCCACCAGTTCCTCAGCTGGCCGCTCTCACCCCCTCGATTTTCCACTCCAGTTCCCCATCAGGGGCCCGGGAATTGTGGGAGGAGCTCCCCTTGCATGTGTGCATGTGGGGACCAAGGCCCGGGGTAAGTGACACTCGGGCCCTTGTGTTTTGTAGCCATCAGGCCCAGACCACATGTTGGGACCACCCCAAGATGACGGAGCTATACCAAACATTGGGTAAGAATGTGAAAGTGGCAGGGGGAGCTTTCCAGGTGCCTCCACCCTCAAGGACACCAGCCTTTGGGGACCCTCCACCTGAGCCAAAGGTCATCACTCAACCTCTTGGGACGTTTGTGCTCCTGGGCGAGATGCTTGGAATAGGGGATTCAGAGTCTCTCCTGTGGTCACCCTCCTTGCCCACACCTGAGCCACACTGTTTCCAGCTCCCCTTTTCCCAACCCTGGCACCAGAAAGTCTCTTTTCTCTCTCTTGGCAGCTGACCTGAACAACATCAAGTTTTCAGCTTACCGGACGGCCATGAAACTCCGCCGAGTCCAGAAGGCCTTACGCTGTACGTCTCTAGCCTTCTGGCCCCTACTACTCCAGCCTTTCAGTCCATCCTGATCAGAGTTATGAGGGATAGATTGGGGAAGTGGGGATCAGGAGCCCTGTCCAGAGGCTGGGAGGGTTTGGAATCCGAGTCAAACCTAGACCCAACCTTCTCTTGGCCATCCTGTGCGACCCCTGGAAATTCATGTGCTTTAGAGGAGGGATTTTGCAGCGGGAGAGTGCAGGGAAATGCTGGGCCTCCGTGGCCCTCGGATAACTAAGCCAACTCCCAAGGCACGGTGGAACGAGCCTGTTGTGGCTGGGCCTCTGTGGCCAATGCCTGTGCACGTCCGAGAGGGTGCTGAGATGAGAGGGAATGAGGAGGGGGGTGCTTCTTTTCCTTGGAGCTCATGAGAGGTAGTCATTTGTGACCCAGAGCAGAAGTAGCAGTGCTAGGGCGAGATGGGCCCGGACATGGCGTACAGGAAGGAGGCGAGGCTCATGTTGACCTGCCATGCTCATGCTTGGGTGGTTTCTTGATCTACTTGCCTGGGGATCCCATGTGGCTCCACCTTTCCACAGTGGACCTGGTAACCCTGAACACGGCTCTGGAGATCTTCAATGAGCACGATCTGCAGCCCAGTGAGCACGTGATGGATGTGGTCGAGGTCATCCACTGCTTAACAGCCCTGTATGAGCGGCTGGAGGAAGAGAGGGGTATCTTGGTGAATGTGCCACTCTGTGTGGACATGAGCCTCAACTGGCTCCTCAACGTGTTCGATAGGTAGGCTGGAACCACCCCTGCGGACCCGGGGGGAAGAAGTGGAGGCTGGGAAGGCCGCCAGCTCCCACTAAAGTGGAGCCAGACTGGCCCGGGGCCTTGTGGGTACCTGCTGCCCACTCCAGCACCTGATCTGTTTCCCTTATGTCTCATAGTGGGCGCAGTGGAAAGATGCGAGCCCTGTCTTTTAAGACCGGCATTGCCTGCTTGTGTGGAACAGAAGTGAAAGAGAAATTTCAGTGTGAGTTTGGTCCTGAAAGCTGGGAAGGGCTATGGCTCTGGACAGCCACGGGGGGTGGGGGAGGTTTGGCAGCTCCCTTGCGAGTCTGCCTGGCCCATGCAGATTGGCCACCCCAGAAGGGCCACTCGAGGTGCTTTTGAGGGTCTGCCCCAGGGGCTTTGCCCCCCAACTCAGCTGGTTTCTCAAAGCTAGGCAGGTCTGAGCCAGATTGAAGCAGATGGGGAGGATGGATGAGGGAGGATTTTAGCTATTCCTCTGCTGGCTGCTATGGGGCTGATGATGCAGGAAGCAGCCAGCGAGCCCATTATCTTGGCGTTCAGCAGCAGCCATCTGCCTTTCTCTTCCTTTATTGATTGAGTGGGATAGCCCAAGAGTCTGACCTGGGGTAGCCACAACAGGTAGGGAAAGAAGGAAAGGGGAGGATATTGCCAGGGTCAGACCCGTGGCAATGAACACATTCTAGCAGAAGGGGAAGAGGCCAGGCTGTCTGAAGTTACTCACCCCAGGGGACTGGGAAGATGGTGCCTTCCCAAGAAATCGGGAAGTTGAAAGGAAGGATGAGAGGGGCTCTAGGAACTCTGCTAGGGAATAAGCTCACCAGACGGCCAAGGCCACACTTGGAGGCTGGGCTTAGACATTGAGGCCCCTCGGCAAGGCTCGGAGGACTATTTGGGTGGTTGGTCCAGAGGTGCCCAGAGAGGGGAGGCTGAACCAATCGGCCCTTCCTCAAGCTTCCTAAGGCTTTGGTCCAGTTAGCAATGTGTCTGACTGGCTGGCCACTGGCGCCCCCTCCCCCCATCCTTAAGTCTCCCGACCTTTCTCTGGCCATCTCTCTCCAATCTGACTGCCCCTGTCACTCAGGGACAATGTGCTCTCAGTTTTCCTGGTTATAACTAGGCCAAGTTGAACAGGGTTTTGTACCAGGGTGCCAAAATGTAGAGGGTGGCTGTAGCATTTCATCTTCTTCGGCAGGGAGAAACAATCGAGCTTAGTTTCTCGTTAGTGAGCCTGTTCCGTGTGAGCCGAGGCCAGCCTTGGCCAGCTCTATTCCCTGGCAGCAACCTGCTAATAACTCCGGGCTTCCCGTTTTTATCTTTGGCCTTGGCCTGCCATCACTCAGGCTCTCTCCCTGAGGTGTCACCTCTCAGCACACTACCCACAACTGATGTAGACCTTGGGCTCCTTTTGTGCCACATGAAGTCAGGGCCCAGCTTTCAGAGGGTCCGAGCCTTCCCAGGGTCTTGTGCTAAGTGTGTGCCTGTATCCCCCTCGGTGGCTGTCCTGCAGACCTCTTCAGCCAAGTAGCCACCGGGGGCAGTCAGTGCGATCAGCGCCACCTGGGTGTTCTGCTGCACGAGGCCATCCAGGTTCCTCGCCAGCTGGGGGAAGTGGCCGCCTTCGGGGGAAGCAACGTGGAACCCAGCGTCCGCAGCTGCTTCCGCTTCGTGAGTAGAGTGGGCAGGGGACCTGCTGCGAGTGAGGTGGTGGTGCCCAATAGAGGAAGCGTCCTCATGGTTCCTGGGGGTCACTTCACTTCTGCCAGGAAGTTGGGGAAGGGGCTTGGTCTGGCCAGAGCCAGGCCAGCAGGCTGGCAGCAGGGCAAGCCATTTACTAGAAAAACTCCCCAAGCCCACCCAGGCCTGCCTCAGGCCTCAGCTCTTCTCGGGTCTTTCCCCAGAGCACAGGAAAGCCGGTCATTGAAGCCGCCCAGTTTCTGGAGTGGGCCAACCTGGAGCCACAGTCCATGGTGTGGCTGGCCGTGCTGCACCGAGTGACCATTGCAGAGCAGGTGAAGCACCAGACCAAGTGCTCCGTGTGCAGGCAGTGCCCCATCAAAGGCTTCAGGTAGGGGACCACCCCCTCCCTTCACAATAGGGCTGGCAGGGGATGGCTCCCCCACATACACATGAGGAAACTGAGGCACAGAGATTGTGATTTGTCCTGAATCAGATAGCTAGTGAGTATCTGAGGCAGAATTGGCATCTGGACCTTCCAGGGCCTGGTCCAGAACAAGACAGGTGGCACCTGGGCTCAGGATGTGATAGGTGTCCTGTTAGGCACACCATCTCCCCTACACCAAATGTTGGAATAGGTACCGAGTGCTCCCAAGGCTATAAGCTGTGCCACAGAAGCCCGGCAGGGTGCCAGGGGACTCAGTGTGACCATCAGGGTTTGCCCTGAGAGCTGTCCAGGTGTCAGCAAATCAATCAAAATCAGCAAAGGCCTATCAGCCTTAGGAAATAGGAATTCGCTGACTCGCTCCATTCAAAGTGGCACATACTGAGCACGTTGCGTGTGCCAGGCACCACACTGAGCCAGCGTGGGGCCAGTCACAGAGACACCTCTCCTGCTCCCTTGACGAGAGAGAAAAGTCTCGCGAGAATGAGTCACTTTGGGACTCTTCATCTTAGGGTAGATGGGCCAGAGGCCGAAGGCTCTGTCGAGCTCTGATTCAGCCCGGCATGCCTCAAGATGGGGCTCTGCTCCATGCGGCCTTGGTTTGAAGAGATGGACTCCAAACTCCCTGAGGGCAGACACGCACGTGTTTACATCCCTGACACCCAGTCCGACGGCTGGCACAGAGTAGGCGTTCACCCAGGCCATAGTAAATGGAGTGGGAGCCTTCAGGAAGCGGGCTGGGTAGGTCTCAGCACCCTTCTGCCGGCCCCCCTCCCAACAGGGTGGGCCTGACTCCATCCAACCCTTCTTGTCGCCTTTATTTCCCCAAGGTACCGGAGCCTTAAGCAATTCAACGTGGACATCTGCCAGACCTGCTTCCTGACGGGTAGGGCCAGCAAAGGGAACAAGCTGCACTACCCCATCATGGAGTATTACACGCCAGTAAGGAGGGAGGCCCTGCCGCCACTGGGGAGCTCTCTGTCTCTCTTCTGTCTCTCCCTTCCTCCTCTCTCTTCCATATGTCTCTGTTCTCTCTTCTCCTATTTCTCTCTATCTCTTTTCCCTCTCTCCCTCCTTTCTCTTCTATTTGTCTCCTCTCTCTGTTTTCTCTCTTCTATTTTTCTGTCTCTCTTCCTCCCTCCTTTCTATTTCTGTCTTTCTGTTCTCTATCTCTCTTCTGTCTCTTCCATTTCTGTCTCTGTTCTCTTTTCTATTTCTCTTCTCTCTCTGTCTCTCTCCTCTCTCTCTTCTCCTATTTTTCTCTCTGTCTCTCATCTCTCCTTTCCTCCTCTCTCTTCTATTTGTCTCTTCTCTCTCTTCCTCCCTCCTATTTCTGTCTCTGTTCTCTCTCTCTTCTATTTTTCTCTGTCTCTCTTTTTCCCTCCTCTCTATTTCTGTCTTTCTGTTCTCTATCTCTCTTCTCTCTCTTTCTCCTCTCTCTCTTCTCCTATTTCTCTCTCTGTCTCTCCCTTCCTCCTCCCTCTTCCTCCTCTCTCTCTCTTCTATTTCCCTCTGTGTGTCTCTATTTTCTGTCTCCCCCTTCTTCCTCTCTCTTCTATTTCTGTCTCTGTTCTGTATGTTTTCTCTTTCTCCTTCTCTTCTCCTATTTCTCTCTCTCTTTCTTGTCTCTTCCTTCCTCCTCTCTCTCTATTTATTGTCTCTCCCTTCCTCCTCTCTTTGATTTCTATCTCTATTCTTGCTTCTATTTCTCTCGTCTCTCTTCCTCCTCTCTCTGTCTCTATTTCTCTCTGTGTGTGTCTATTCTCTGTCTCTCCCTTCCTCCTCCCTCTCCCTCCCTCCCTGCCCCTCTCTCTTTCTCTCTCTCTCTCTTCTATTTCTCTCTGTGTCTCTCTATTTTCTGTCTCTCCCTTCTTCCTCTCTCTTCTATTTCTGTCTCTGTTCTATATGTTCTCTTTCTCCTTCTCTTCTCCTATTTCTGTCTCTCCCTTCCTCCTCCTTCTTCCTTCTTTCTCTCTCTTCTCTCTTCTAGTTCTGTTTGTTCTCTCTTTCTCCTTCTCTATTTCTCTGTCTCTCCCTTCCTCCTCTCTCTTTTCTGTCTCTCTCTTCTCCTGTTTCTCTCTGTCTCTCCCTTCCTCCTCCCTCTTCCTCCTCTCTCTTCTATTTCTGTCTCTGTTCTGTATGTTCTCTTTCTCTTCTCCTATTTCTCTCTGTGTCTCCCTTCCTCCTCTCTCTCTCTATTTTCTGTCTCTCTCCTCTCTCTTCTATTTGTCTCCTCTCTCTTCTATTTCTCCCTTCCTCCTCTCTTCTATTTCTATGTCTTATTATCACTTCTATTTCTCTCTTGTCTCCCTCCTCTCTCTCTCTTTTCTCTCTGTTTCTATTTCTCTGTGTGTGTGTGTCTATTTTCTCTCTGTCTCTTCCTCCTCCCTCTCCCTCTCCCTCGCTCCCTCTTTCTTCTATTTCTCTCTGTGTCTCTCTATTTTCTGTCTCTCCCTTCTTCCTCTCTCTTCTAGTTCTGTCTCTGTTCTATATGTTCTCTTTCTCCTTCTCTTCTCCTATTTCTGTCTCTCCCTTCCTCCTCCCTCTTCCTCCTTTCTCTTTTCTCTCTTCTAGTTCTGTCTCTGTTCTGTCTGTTCTCTCTTTCTCCTTCTCTTCTATTTCTCTGTCTCTCCCTTCCTCCTCTCTCTTCTATTTCTGTCTCTATTGTCTCTTCTGTCTCTCTCTTCTCCTATTTCTCTCTCTGTCTCTCCCTTCCTCCTCCCTCTTCCTCCTCTCTCTCTCTTCTATTTCTCTCTGTCTCTCCCTTCTTCCTTTCTCTTCTGTTTCTCTGTTCTGTGTTTTCTCTTTCTTCTATTTCTCTCTGTCTCTCTCTTCCTCCTCTCTTCAATTTCTCTCTCTCTTTCTCTCTTTCTCTCTGTCTCTCTTCCTCTGTCCTCTCTATTTCTGTCTCTGTTCTCTCTGTCCCTATTTCTCTCTGTGTCTTTTCTCTGTCTTCCTTCCTCCTCGCTCTTCTCTGTCTCTCTGCTCGCTCTCTCTTTCTCTGTCTCTGTTCCCCCCCCCCCTCCCAATTGATCATGGGCTCGGTCATCTTGTAATCTCAGAGATCTTTCAGGAGCTATTTTGATGGAGCTTACCAGGGTCTGTGGTTTGAAGTCACTGAGGTCACCGCTAGGCCCTCTTTCGTGCTTGTCCTTCATTATGCTGGGGACAACAAAGCCCTCATTGATCTGCCCTTTCTGTCCCCATGATTGTTTTTCTGGGCAGTGAAAACAATCTCCCTAAGAGTCAGGAATTTGACCTTGCTTATGGGACTGGTCTCTGTCTCCCAAAGTAGTAAATTCATGCTGTCTCTGCTCAGAGTATCATCAGCATCGTGGAGTTAGCAGTTTCCTGTCCTGAACTCCCACAGTCCTTTTTGGGGATAGTTGCTTCTTCAGACCTTCTTGTTTTAGCCTCCCCTCCTGTCGCTCACCCCAGCACGGAGCCTTGGCAATGCACACTTACATTCCACTTTGATCACTTGGCCAGCATACATGGGTCCGCGACTGGGGCTTTCCAAGATGTGTAGGAGTTTTAAGAAATATGACCCAGTGCACTCAGACATGTACGGCCCAGGCTCCTGGATGCTCTCCAGAAACCCTCAGTCCCTTACTGGCTGGCTGGAGGCCCCAGCGGTGGTGATGGTGATAGGTCAGCCTTCATTTCTGTCTCTCCACAGACTACTTCAAGTGAGAATGTAAGGGATTTTGCTACGACGCTGAAGAACAAGTTCCGGTCCAAGCAGTATTTCAGCAAACACCCTCAGAGAGGATACCTGCCCGTGCAGTCTGTGCTGGAAGCGGACTACACCGAGCTGTGAGTACCCACTCCCTGAGCCCTGGGAAACTGCTGGATGTGAAGCCAGATGGCCTCCCTAGGCACACATGGACCCCATTGTGCTGAACCAGGGAGGGTCTGGGGACGGTGGCCCAGCCATGAGGAAGGAAGCGATTTGGGGGCAGGGGGCCAGGACAAAGCGAGAGGCGTCCAGATGTTGACCCCTGGCTGCCCTCCCTCAGGCCGGCCTCCTCTCCGATGTTGCCGCACTCCGATACGCATTCCCGCATCGAACACTTTGCCAGCAGGTACCAGAGTGGGCTCTGCCAGCCGAGGCAGGGGGAGGCCGGGAGAGGGGAATCCATGAGGAAACTGGGGAAGGTGGTCCAGCCAGATGAGGCCTTGCATAGGCCTGTGCCCTGGGAGAGCTGTGTCCGGAACAACCCCAGGTGGTCGAAGAAGTGGGGAATCCAGGGAGGCGTGCCCCCTTGTGTGACTCACTTCCCTTTCCGCTCTTTTATCCCCAGGCTCGCTGAGATGGAAAGCCAGAACTGTTCCTTCTTTAATGATAGCCTGTCCCCTGATGACAGCATGTGAGTCCCCGTGGGGCCCTCCCAGCATCTCCCAGGGACTTCCCGCTTTCAGTTAGGAGAGGCCGGTCTAGGACCAGGGAATTGGGCGGGTGGGTTGTGAAGGCCCCCCCCCCTTTGAAACATGAGGTCAGGTGAGGAAAGTAAGGTTCACTACTGTGGTAGCCCCCCCCACCCAGAGCCGAGTTGTGGGGCCTCTCCTGTTATTTCACCTCTCCTCCCAATTTCGGCCTTCAGTCCCAGTGGCCTCCTGCCCCAGGCTTCGGGTCTGTTTCTGGAGAAGGGAATGAGTGTTTTCAAACAACAAAAGGGAACTCACCAACCTTGGAAAACGTATCCCCAAGATGTCAGCTTCCCACCTGCTAGTCTAGGGGAATGTCAGACACCCTTCTGCGGCAAGGTCACCCTCCTTTCCAGTGGGCCCATGAGGCAGAACCATCCCAGGTCTGCCTTGGACTGAAACAAGAGTATTACAGCTACCTGCCAGAGGGGAAATTCAGGCACAGGAAAGGGAGGTGTCATGGTCGGGACCAGCCAGTAAACCGCAAGGAGGACTCGGGCGTCCCAAGAGCACTTGCTTGCCCCCAGATCCCCACAGCCACCCCAGCCTTCTCCCGGCAAAGCCTGGATACGCAGCCCTTCTCTCTCTCTAGGCGACTACGGTAATGGTTCCCATGAGCCCCTTGGGAGAGCTGAAAGCCAGGAGCCCCCTGCCAGGGGTTTCCCTGCCTAGTAGATGTTGCTCTCTCCTCTCCCCTGTCCCCTGTCCCCCAAACCCTGGCAGAGATGAAGATCAGTATCTGCTGAGGCACTCGAGCCCCATCACGGACCGGGAGCCCACCTTTGGGCAACAGGCCCAGGACGCCGTGGCCGCCGATGACAAGGGGGAGTTGGAGAAGATCCTGGCTCACTTGGAGGATGAGAACCGGTGGGTGTGTGCCCGGAAGTGGGACAGGCTGATGAGAGGGCCTGGACATGGCCCAAGGAGCAATGGTCAGGCCTCTGCTGCTGCCCCTGGAAACTGTGCCTTCAGGCCAGGGTGTTAGTATGGGTGATGTGCAGAGAGCCGGGAAGATGAGGATTGGGCTGTTTGCACCCACATGTAGATTGTTGGGACGGGAGTGGGCTCAAACCGGACCCTCTGCTGTGAATCACAGTCAAGGTGCACGCTGGCCAGCCCTGCCACTGGGAGCCTCTCTTTCTCTGCTGACCAAGCACTGGGGTTCAGGCTCATGCAGGATGCAAGGGGGCTAAATCCCCCTCTGGCCAACTCCCCGCTTTACCAGCGGGCTGGGCCAAAAGTAGAACCAGCAAGCTGGCGGGCATCCATCCTGTTAAGTGCTGGCTCTCAGCCCACTGAGGCTGGGGAAAGGGGAGGGATTTCGGGGGCTTCCAGATGTGCTAATATGGCCAGTCAAAAAGTGGAGTGGTCCTGTGCCTCGAAGGAGTTCCTTGTCATGGTGGCTATCCCGGTCTGGCTTGGGCAGCTGGCCCAGGGCCTGTATACCACTTGGACCACAGACCTCAGGCCCCATATGTCTGGCAGGATCCTTCAGGGGGAGCTGCGTCGCCTGAAGTGGCAGCACGAAGAGGCTGCTGAGGGTCCTCCTGAAACGGCCCAGGACTCCCGCAACGAGGAACTCCTAGCTGAAGCCAGGCTCCTTCGGCAGCACAAGAGCCGCTTGGAGACCCGCATGCAGATTCTGGAGGACCACAACAGGCAGCTGGAGTCACAGCTTCTGCGTCTGCGGGAGCTGCTGCTGCAGGTGAGGGAGCCTGGGCGGCCCCGGGCCAGGCCTAGTACTTTCCCAATCGATGGCCCGAACTGGGCCCCTATGACCTGACTGCACCTCCTAATGTTCCCCATGGGCCTTTCTAAGCTGGGACTTCTCCAAACCTTCGCTTATTCCCCATGTCTTCTGAACTTCGTCCCATGAGACTTGACAGCTTTTGGGCTCCCCCAGGAACTGGCTGGCAAGGAGGCAGTAGGAGAGGCGGGGAATGGGGGATTTTTTTTTCCAGAAACAAGGCCCAAAAGGATCTGGTTCAAAATAATGCCACAGACTGCATGCTCCTTGAGGGCAGGGGCCATTTGTTTCTCTAGCATCAGACCTGGAGTCCGGCCTCGCCCGGCCACTTTGCGAGTGCTGCTCGGAGCATGGATAAGACGTTCGTGTCGTGATCCAGGGGAGATACTAGGGTTTTCTTCCAAGATATTAAAAAAAGGGGGGGTGGAAATTGCCTGTTATTGCCTGTGCCCTGACTGAGCCCTCGGTGGTCCTTGGATCCCCACTGAGGGACAGGAGGGTCACTTCTTCCTTCCTCTTTGTAGCCACCCCCTGAATCAGAAGGCAATGGCTCTGCGGGCTCCTCCCTGGCCTCTTCCCCACAGCAGTCAGAGAGCAGTCACCCCCACGAGAAGGAGCACACCACCCCAGACACTGAGGCCGCGGGTGAGCTTCCCCTTCCTCCCTGGGCTTTGGCCTTTCCCCTGGGCTCCAGCCTAGCTGGGCTGGGCCTGGAAGCCTTTCCCAGGATCTGCTGAGTGAGCTGGCTGAAAGGCCCACTTCCCTGCTTTCCCTCCCCACTCTAGATGATGTGGGCCAGAAAAGCCAGGATGTCAGCCTGTGCTTGGAAGACATCATGGAGAAGCTCCGCCACGCCTTCCCTAATGTCCGGAGCCCAGATGTGCCCACCAACACTCTGCTGGCTTCCTGAGGTGTCTTAACATCCATCCCCCACTCTGAATCCCAGTCCCGGCCACATCCCTGTCCCTGCCCCAACTGGGCTCATCCCATCACCATCGGCCCTCCTCCCTCTCCCATATCCCCCCAGCCCGGGTTAGCACACTTAAGGCAGCAGCAGGGCCTTGAGGTAAGAGCAGCCAGATTTTTTGGGGGGGGGGAAGAGGGGGGAGCCAGCAAAGGGACCTTCCAACCCTCAAGACAGCAATCCACTTCCTGTCCACACTGCCACCGTATCCCAGGATATGCTGGGTTGGGGACAGCTAGCTGGTTTGGGGATGTGAGCGGTCCTGTTCCCTCCCCTACCTGGCACCCGCCCAGGGATCCTTGCCCTCCGGCTCAGCCTGGGACCATCTGGGCACGAGCCCAGCCCCTCCCCAGAGAGGCTGGTGCAGAGTGCCCTTTCCCACAGATGGTCTGCTGCCTGGACCACCTTCCTCCCTGTGCTTCACCCCTCCCACCCCCTAACTCGGCCTTCCCTCACTGGGCAGCCTTTCAGACTAGTCTTTTTTGTCCCACTAACCCTCAGTGCCCCACTGGTGGCACTCCTAGGAGACGGGAGTCAGAGTGCCCTTGAGGACGGGGGGGGGGGGGTGTCCTTCCGCCTTTGGAAAGCAGCCTTGATTTTTCCTGGCTTCTAACACCACCTAACATTTGGGCCTTGTTTGGAAAAAATGGAAGCAATGCCAGTGTAGATTCCTTCCCCCCTCCCATTTCTTCAAGGCCTCTGCCTCTGGGGCAATTGGCCAGCAGTGTCCCAGGCAACCAGGCGGGGGAGGGGGGCTGCTTGCTTTCCTCTGCCAGTCCCCTGGGTCCTGGAGATCTGTCTGGTCCTGTCTCCTCAGGGGTTGGGGATGGCATATCAGGCCAGGTCTCTGAAGGGGCTTTATCCCCGCTGCTTCCTCAGGGCAGGAGTTGTGAAGATGCCCCTGTGCCAGTCTGGCCTCTAAGGGCTTTGAGAGGAGGCTGTGGGACTGCCATAGAGATGTTCCCAGGGCTGTGACTGGGTTTGATGCCTGCCCGGGGCTCCTCTTCTCCCTCCTCCCGGGGCAATATGGGCAGCCACAAAAATGCCAGAGCCCAGTAGAGGTGCCGCTTGTGGCACCAGGGCTTCAAGGGCTCTCCCAGAGTCTCTAGAGGGATCCCAAGGGCTTTCCCTTTGTGAATCCTCCTTTGATTCTCTCATTCTAATGCTGGATCGCGACATCTTGCCAGCTGAACTAACCTCCCTGAGCATGGCGGAGGCCCAAATAGGCAGGATGCTCGGGGCCTCTGGCCCAAACTGGAGCAGACTTCAGCGGCCTTATATCAGAAGGAGCTCTAGAACAGGGCCCTAGAATCCAGTCTGGCCGTCTAGCTCTCTCTGCACTCCACCTAGGTCCATCTCTGGCTGCCCTGTGCCATCAGTATTCATACATTAAATCCTAATACCTCGTGAAGTCCTCACGTTCTGCCTCGCTCTTTGTCAGGCCCAGCCTTCAGCCGCGTGGGGGAAGTGCCTGGATGCCCACATCCTCAGCTGTTCCCTCAGGAGGACTTCCTCTGGGGCACAGGCCACTCTGGGATGCGGGCTCCTGGGCCTGTCAACAGAGTCCCTCCATTACCCCCAGGGCCTGGAGAGACCAAATCAAAGTTCTATCCTGTCCCAGATCCCCTAGTGTACCAGAAAGGACACCATGGTCTCCTTTTCTGGCCTTCCCCATCTCACTCCCCCCCAGGTCCTAGGCAAGGCCATGTAGTTGACTCTTCAACCCCTTCTCTTTGTGAGGGCTCGCTTGACCTCCTAAAGGAAACAGAGGCCAATTTCCCCTTTGGGTGGCTGTAAGACAGGTGGGGGGGGAGGGTAGAAGAGAAAGAGACTCCGCACCTGTGGCAGTCAAGATGGTGACCAAGCCTGTTCCGTGTCAGAGCTCTTCGGGGCTGGATAGCTAGGCCTTGGGCTTCATGGCCTAAGCTCATACCCCAAGGTTCGGGAGCTTCTGCTCTGGCCACAAAAGGGATGAGAATGATACAAAGGTGCCAGGGAGATCACAGAGGGAGAGCTGAGGGTCTTCCCAGAGGCCCAAGGAGGAGCTGGTAGATGGAAACAGGAAAGCACTTGCTCCTTGTCAGGACGGCTCTGCTCTCCCAGGTGGATGTCCCAGAGTATTTTTTTTTTAACCAGGAACACCCTGGAAGGATCCCCCAGGCCCAAGAGCTCAGCCACCCACCTCCGAGAGGGAGTGAGTCAGGCCGGCAGGGATGCAAGGGGACTTGGCTAGCAGGTGCAACAGGAGGTGGCGGGGAAGGATGGGGGCTCAGGCCCGTGGTCATCCCAGCGGTGTCGCTTTTATGGCAGAAATGAGCCCTGGGAATCCTTGAACGTGCTGTATGTCGTCAGAGTATCTATTGTGTACTGGGTTCAACACTGTTGAATTTCTTGTCACATATCCGAGTGCTTGGGAGCAGGGCGGGGGGTGTCGCTAGCAGCTTACAGAAGGGCTTCTTGTTGTGGGCTTCGCGTAGCTAGCTTTAGGGGCCACGGGTGGCCTGACTTGGCCAGAGTGGCAGGCGAATGGTGCCGGTGATGACTGAGGACTGACTGAGTGTTTGCCATGATGGGTCTGGGGATGAGCAGTGGAGAAGCGCATGCACTGTGCTCAAGAGCTGGACCGGCCCCACCCATCTCCGTTCCCACTTGACTAGGGCTGGGAGTAGGAATCACATCCTCCTTTCCCCAAGTGGGCACAGGGCGGGGCCCAGAGGCTGGGGTGGCCTCTGGCCACGTGTTCGACAGGTGGAGCCAGCACTTTTCATGAAGTGAGTGTTCAGAATGGCCCCGGCCCGACTCCAGAGCTCTTTGGGCCGGGAGCCAAGGTTCAGAAGAAGAAGGGGCCGAAGACCTGGCAGATCTTAAAAAGGGCACGCAGGGACCTGACTGGGCTCAAGGAGCCTTCCTTCCTTGGCACCCTGCGAGAAGGGTGCCTTTCTTCCCCGGGGAGTACCTGGGCCATCCCATCCCCAACTCCAGTTGCCGGGAGGCTAAGGGCTGAGGCAGGGGGAGGGGGTGTTCCCGAAGACTTGGGGCTGGGGGCAAATTGGCTTCCTTTGGTTACCACTCACCGTGGTGCTGTTTCCTCTTCTAATTCTGCTTTAGAAAGAATAAATTTGTATTTGTACGCTTCGGCTCTTCTTCATGACTCTCCTTTCTGCCCATGGCCTTGTTCCCACCGAAACCTTTTCCAGGGGACAGAGGGGCACCCAGAGGTTCTTCCAAGGTTCCTCCTCTGAGCCTGTGGTTTGCAGGGTCCAAGGTACTGGCACTGGGACATGAGCAAAACCAAAGTGCATCTTGAGGTCCAGGTTTTCTTCTGCCTCTCACTAATAATGGCCTCCTTTCCAGTCTCCCGGCTCCCAAATAATTGGCAATTTTTTATTATTTTTTTTCTAAATTTTATTTATGTATTTATTTACTTATCTATTTATTTATTATTTAGCCATTATTTATCTGCTTGCTAAATTAATTTACTAAATAAATTAAATATTATTTATTTCTTATTTCTGTTGCTTCCAGTTTGCCCTCAAGCCTCAGGCATTTGAGGGATGGAAGATGGCACTGGGTTCTCAAGACATAAGGCCTTTATAGGGAGAGCCGGGAGGCTGTTTCCTGGATAACCACTGTCACAAGGGAGGGGAAGGGGAGGGGGGAAATCTCACCCATGCTGTCACTGGGGGGGGGCCATCTGGACATTTCCCATTTCAAAAAATGCTTGCTAAATTAGGCCCCTCCCCTTAAACATGTCCCCTTCACTTCAGCCCCCTAAGACAGAGCTTTAATAGCCTTAATTTGCTGCTCACTATTTTGAAAAAGAAACCAGGGTCCAGTAAGGACCCTGTAGCTCTCAGCTCAGCTCGGGACCTCCTGTTGGGCCAGAGCAAAGGTTCTCCACCTGGCTTTGGTGCTAGGGACACCTTCTGGGAAATGGATTTTTCAAATGCATAAGAGACAAGGAAACTAAAGTGAAATATTTGCACAATATTAAAAACATGCACACAAGTCCATGGACCAGGGCCCAGAGAGTAGCCCCAGCTGCCCATGACCCTCTGAGCACTAAGATAGCAGCATCTGGTTTGCTTTTTCCTTTTGTTTTTGCTGAGGCAAATGGGGTTAAGTGACTTGCCCAGGGTCACACAGCTAAGAAGTGTTAAGTGTCTGAGACCAGATTTGAACTCGGGTCCTCCTGAATTCAGGGCTGGTGCTCTAACCACTGCACACCTCACTATCTGAGTAGCTGGTTTTCTTCACAAACAACTCACCTCCTCCTGCCCTGGGCCTCAGAGCATCCCTCTCTTCCTTCAGGGCCCAGCTTGAGTGGTCCCTTCTCCATGAAGTCTTTCCAGACCCTGGCTGCTAGGGCCCTCCTTCTCCAGTCTGGGTTCACCCTGATTTTATTCTGCCTATGCACAGCTGCCCAGACTCCCATGCGCACCTCTGTGCACCCAGATAGGTACTTATACAACACAGTGGGTTTTGGAGCTAGAGCTTGCCCATATGGCTGCCTATGTATGCACATTCTCTCTTACTGAAAGACAATCTCCCCGAGAAGGATTGCCCCTTTTGCTTCAGTATCCCTATGCGTTGCACACAGTAGGTGTGTTTGCCCGGGCCAGAGAACGAGGATAGTCAGCCATCTTTGGCCAAAGCTGCGGCCTACCTGTGAGGTCAGGGGAGGGCAGGAGCCAGCTCCAAGTGGTCCCCGAGGGTGACTGTTGAAATTTCAATGGGAACTTTTACATCTCAGAAACCAGCAAAGGCTCCGAATCAGGGCTTGATTTATCACTCTGTCAATCATCTATAGCCTTCCATTGGTGATAGAGAAATGCAAATTTAACGTAAGCATATGATACATCCGTCTTTTTTTCTGGAGAAGAGAGGCTCCAGATTATGGCCTGAGGCCTTGGTCTCCATCCCTTTGTCCTCTCCCACCCCCAATCCTCACCTGGAAGGATGTAAGCCAGGATTGCCAGGCTGGGGCAGCACACCCATGCCCAAGGTCCTCGAGCAGGCCCACCTGGCAGACGACAGTTTGGAAAAACCAGAACACCTCAGATTTATGTGGCACTTTTTTACGGCAGGCGTGTTACCTGAGTACCTTCAGTCTCACGTTTATTAAACACCCACCTACTGTGAGCAAGGCCCTGGGCTGGAGCCGTCAAAGCCAAAACAGCCCCTGCCCAAAAAAGCCCACATGGCACCAGAAGGATGCCAATGTGGCCAGCCTGGGCACAGGGACAACAGCTTAGAGTTGGAAGAGATGGTCAAAGCCACTGGATCCAACCCTCTTCACTTACCAGATGAGGAAACTGAGACTCAGACATATTAAGTGTCATGGCCACACAGGATATCAGCATTTAAGGTGAGAGCTGAACACGGATCTTCTTAAGTCCAAAGCCACTATACCACGCTGCCCTTCAAAAGCAAGTGGAGATGGTGGGGAATGAATTCACTACTGAGGTGGAAAACAATGACAGCTTCCTCAAATGCTGAGGGCAAGGAGAGTAACTTGAGGTAAGGCTGGTAGAAGTCATTTATACAGCACCTACTGTGTACCAGGTACTGTGCTAAGTGCTTACAAATGGGATCTCACACATGGGCTTTCTTTTCCTTTGTTCTCTGGAAGAGTTATTTTTCACCCCAGCTCCTCCCAGAGGGACCTGCGTGTCCAGCACCGAAGCGGAAACCAAAGTCGCCCCTGCTACCCCTTCTCTCCTGCCGATGCATCCTCTAAGCCATGCCACGAGCTCACAGAAAGTTCTGCACAAGCCCAATTCCTTTCCCTCTCAAGCTTGAGCCAAAAGCTCATTTAAACCTCCCTTCATACAGTTCACCTCCCAATACTTAAAAAATGGTTTGTAGAAAAACTACAAAACACTGGGTTTGAGTCTCCTGGCCAAGAGCTCCCTCTTCTCAGCTCACATCATGTGGATGCCTTCTGCTTCTAACTGCTCCTCCACCCTATCTCAGGAGGAGAGATGGGGAATAAAAGTTTACTAAGTATTTCTTTATGTGCCACACTTTGCTCTGAGTGCTTTTTACAAATATTACTTCATTAATCCTCACAAACCCCTTGGAGGTAAGTGCTGTTATCTCCACTTTATAGCTGAGAAAACTAAGGCAGACAGCAGTTGAGTGACATACCCAGGGCCACACAGCTAGTATTTGAGACTGGATTTGAACTCAGGTTTCCCTGAACCACAGTTTGGTGCTCTGTCCCCTGGGAGCAAAGGCTGCTCCATGCACATCCATGCCCAGAAGACTTATGCTGTCCTGTCTTCTCCAGCAGACTTCCCCTTTATCGTGCCCACTGTCTTCCTCAGCCTCAGTATCTCCTTATCTACAAAGGCGCCCATGTCTCTGCCATCCTCGATCCCCTGCACTCTCTGCTCTCACACTCTTCCTGACTTTGAGCAGCACAAAATCTGACTGCATCAATCAACTAAAGCTACTGTCCCCAGCAGCTCTCTAACGGCCCTTCCTAGACTCTGTGTTGACCTCTCTACAGCCTCCAACACTGCCCATCATTCTCCTCTCCTTGATACCATCTTCTCACTGAGTTTCCATAGTGCCCCATCCTGGTTCTGCCTGCTTTCTCATCCTCCTACATACCTACTAATTGGAGGGGTCCCCCAGGGCTCTGTCCAGGGCCCCTTTCTCTTCTATGGTATTTTACTTGGTCATCACATAAGCTCAAAGATTCAATTATCATCTCTATAGTAATGACTCTTTGATCTGTTTGTCCCTTCCTAACCTACAGACATTTATCTCTACCTGTCCCACAGACATCTCAAAATCAACATATCCAAAATGGAACTCATTTTCTTTTCCATTACTCCCTGGGGCACCAACAATCTCCCAGTGACCCAATGATTCCGAATTCACTTCCTCCTTTCTATCCAGTTGGTTGCCAAGTTCTGTTGATTCTACTCTCAGAACATCTCATATATACCCCCTTCTCTCCTCTGACCCTGACTTCACCCTGGAGAGGACCTCATCACCTCACTCCCATCCATCCCCTGTGCAGCTGTCAAAGCCATCTTCCCAAAGTATACATCTAAGTTCCTCCCCTCAATCAATAAACTCCAGTGGCTCCCTATTACCTCTGAACTACCTAAAATGAGACATCAATCGATTACGATTTCGGAGGGGAAGAGAGGGAGGGAAGAGAGTACTGAGGCATCACTAGTTAAGATTTTTTTTCCTACCCACTGCATGACGTCCTTGCCAATGGAGCAACTGAGAATTTAGATAGTGCATTAAATATACCATGTATGATGGGACTGACTTGGTGGGGGATAGGGGAGTATTCCAACATATTCAGTCATACCATGAAATGCTCAATATATGGCAAAGTAGTCTATCATTTATGGACCTGCTATCATTTAGTAAATATCATTATTGTTACTAGTCCTGTTTTTTTTTAATGTTTTATATTTAATGCATTACCTCAATTCTCAGTTTCCCTTTTCTGTCAAGTCATCCAAATTGTTCTTAGGTTACAAGGTAGACTTTGTTTCTCCAGCTAGGAAAACACACAAAAGCTATTTTGGTTACAACACAAATGAATAAGCTAAGGTTTGGACCTCTCCTCTTCCCAGCTTATTCTGGATCACTTGTGTTACACCAGGTCTGACTGGGCCTTTTTGGTCCCAATGATCCAAAGAGAATAAGAATAAGGATATTTTTACTTATATCACTTCTGTGTGTGTGTGTGTGTGTGTGTGTATACATACATACACATACACACACACACACACACACACACACACACTCATATCACCTCCAGGTCTAAACATACTGTGCAATATTCAAATCTGTCATCAGTTCTAAGAACCAATAAAGAAACCGCCTATACTCAAACCACCAGATACCTGGAATCTGAATAAAAAAGGATGAACCGGATGAATAATTCAGTCCAGACAGATGTTGGGCCAGAGATGAGTCCTGCAAGGTGATGATCCATCAATTGAGGAAACCTTTCCAATCTCAGATATTTATTTCATGACTCGAGGAGATCTAAATGATCTGAGTTATAATCTTGGCCTAGCTAAAAATCAAGCTGAACTTTGAGTATCAAGACTCAAAGGAAGGAATCTCAAGTAATAGGGAAAAGAACATATTTGAAACACAAAAACTTCTCAAGACACATTCAGTATGAGAAACAGCCTCAGCAAATATGGGGGAATGTCAAAGAAACCACTCTTTTTTTTCTTGGACTGCATCTTGATTATAACAAATGCGACTGCTTTATTTGTAAATAAGGAAGAACAGTAATAGAAAACATTAAACAACACTGGCCTCGAAAGAATGAATTTCAAGGAAAATCATATGGCAAGCCAACAATTTGGAGGAAAGTTTTCTTACTACTGCTGATCATCATCAAAAACTTGATCTAATGAAAAAGTTTGTGGAGACGATGGATTGGAAAAAGTGCAGATGTCCTCTATCTGAAAAATAAATTTTCAAGAATCAATGAAGTAGTTAGATCAAAGAAGCGATACTTTTAGATTCTCAAATATGGGAAATGCTAGAAGATAACCATTCAGAAAAAATTAAATTAAGTTGGAGGGGCTGAATGGTGATAACTAATGACCAAACACTTTGGGGGGGAAACTACAAGGTAGAAAATAACCTCCCAAAAAGTTAATGATCTTCTCAAAGCCTATAAAGTATAAATTCAGAAGCTATAACATATTACTCAAGATCCATTTTTAAAAATTAACATTTGGAACCTTTCCCAGAAAACTAAGCACTATCGGTGAGAAACATGAGGAATGCTTCCATCTAGAAATCTCTAGAAAGGAAAAGCAGGTGGAGACCAAGCACACTGGCTGCCTACTTTTGAAAGTGAATATGAGTGAATGTTCAAGTAACTACATTTTAAGTGAGTTGAATAGCCATAATTTTGTTTGAGAAAAAAAATTTAAATACAAAATTGATTCCTGTGACAATAGTGGCTAACAGACAAAACTTGAAACCATATTTGTAATCAGCATTAAGAAAACCCATTAGGTCCACCTGCTCTTATGGGTTTTTGTTGTTTAGTGTTCTTTTTTGCCAATAGCTAGTATTCATAGGGCACTTTGGAGCTTTCAAAAAGCTTTACACCTATTACCTCACCTGATGGGTGTGCAGTGGTATCCTCAGAAGAGTTTTAATTTGTATTGCTTTGAATTGAAAGGATGACTTTTTCTTCAATAATTCTTAACAATATACCTCTCTTCTTTTGAAAAGCGTCTATTTGTATCCTTTGGCAATTTATCTGCTGTAGATTGGATAACTACTTTTATGAATTCTTAATAGTTCCCTCTATACTTGGTTGTCAAGTTTTTATCATTTATATCCACAACAAATATTTCTTCCAACGTCTTTCCCTTTTCCTCTTACAGCTTTCCTTCATAAAGAAATGTTTAATTTAAATATATTCAAGTGTAACTTACCTCACACGTCCCTAATAATTCCTTCTATTTGTTGACTATAAACAAACAGAACTGATGAGAGATGCTGTGGAAAACCTGGTAAGACATGAAATGTGACTGCAAATGAAAAGTGGAAAGGGCAGTCGAGGATGACAAACACGCTGTGAATCTGGGTGACAAGAATGGTTAAAAAAAAAAAAAGGAACAGAATTAGGGGAGAAATTAATGAATTGCATTTTGGCCATGCTGAGTTTGAATTATATAACGAGCCATTCAGTTGGAGATCACCAGCAGGGAATTGGTCCCGTGGGACCGCTGTTTCTGGATCAAGGCCGGGGACAGAGAGATGGATTTGGGAGATGTCTTTGGGGTGTCGGTAATGGAACCCATAGGGCCGATGAGACCACTAAGGGGAGTGACAGTACAGAGAGAACACGGGTCCTGAGAGACATTATGCTAGGTGGATAGAAGACAAGACAAAAAGGGGACATGGTTTTTGAGGAGTGCCACAGAAGGCACAGGAGAAAAAGAGAATCCAGGTGGAAGGGGTAGTTGGCCAAAAGCAAATCCGGAGAGAGGTCAAGTAGAATGAAGAATGAGAGAAGGCTGATGGAGTTGGCAGCTATGTGATCACCGAAACCTTGGTGAAAGTAGTTTTGGGTCAGAGGGTACAGCCAGACACCAGGTTACAAAGGACAAAGTGAAAGTGACAGGCAAAAAACCCCAGAGACAAGAAGTTTTAGTGTGACTCCTTCTAGACATCTGTTGTGAAAAGGAGGAAAAGATATTGGATGGCAGGTTGTGGAGACACCAGGGGTGAATGAAAAGCTTTTTTTAAGGCTGGAAATATCATAGGCAGTAGGAAAGGAGCCAATGGATGAGGAGAGATGAAGAGAAGAGGTAGAAGAGAACAAGAGTTCTGGGACGGCAATGGGAATCAGAATAAAGAAAAGGGCATTTTTCCTCAGAAACAGAAGAAAAGTAGACATGGAGAGCTGAGATAGAGAGAATGTGAGGTATAGAACAGAGATGAACAACATGATGGGAGGCATGTATTTTCACGTGAGATGCTCTGCTGAGACAGCTGTGGCATAAAGGAACTGGAGGAGAGTTGAGAAGCCATTGTGGGCACTGTGAGAGTTAATTATGGAAGAATAACATGACTGCGGAGCTACACAGCAATTTTTTCTTTGCATCATGGTAACCTCCTAGTGACTTCCTGTCCTCCAAAAAAAAAATCTCCCCAATCCTACTCACAAATAAGTAAGTCAACTGCTGTGTGGTTTTCCTGAGTAGACTTCAGGATTCTGTCAACAGGAAAAGATGGCGATGAGGGCATCCCAGGGGGGAGACCATGAGGTGGTTGCTGGTAAAACACAAGCCACCACAGAATAAGAGGGAAAGGCTAGGTGGTGATGTATTGTTAAACTGGTTAAGACTGTGCCAACAGAAACAGATGACTAAGGATAAACTTAAGAATATGGCAGCAGAGTAGGAAGGATATCATTACTTTCACAAGGAATGGGAGATTGGGACATTTAAGATCTGACCATCCTTGGGAGTGATTTAAAGGAGGATATGAGCCTTGAACTGAGAAACCAAGGTTTCTGTGGGTATGACCACAAACATAAGAGCAAGGATTGGGAGGGAGAGAGACTCCCTCAGGAGAGGGAGAATGTCCCAGAGGTCTACAGAGCACCACATTAAGGACCTAGATCAGATAAGAGAATGGGATAGAATAAAACATCACGGAGAGAGTTCCTGAATAATAGTGGCAAAAGGGAGTGTGGGAACAGCAATGTGGAGCAAGAAATATGCTGCCGCCTCCTCCTCCTCCTCCTTGTCTTTGTGAGAGAGTGTAAGAGGTGAGGTAAAAGAGTAGAAGGGTGTAACAAGAAAAAACACTTCCAGAAGAGCCACGTTTCCATCAGCAGCAGAAAATGGAAAGAGTATGAGATGGAGAGATTGAGAATGAAGCAGTTTTCCTTTTACAAAAAAAGGGGGGTCCAGAAGGTACAATGGAGTAACACCAGGAAGGGTATAGGACAGTAGAGGGCTAGGGCTAAGTCTGATAAGGCTGAGAGCATGGGGAGATGTAACTAGGAGATGAAATTTTCATGACAATCGACAACAACTTTGAAATGTGGAAATACAAGAATACATGGGAGTTTGACACAGAACCAGCTGAATGAAGCATCCAACCTCCAGGATGGCTGACCAGGGCATCAGTTTGGGGTCAGCAATGGCAGCTTCCTTAGCTGATCACACCAAATACAATGGAGGATCTAGGACTGCAGGCCTCAGCTTCTGTGTAGTCATCTGGGTCAAAAAACATAGAGCATTTAGGCCTCTGAGGCTAGAATTAACTCCCGGTGGGTCTTGGCCCCAAGACTTCATTATTCTAAGATGCTGGAAGATAAATCCCACACAACACTTAATTGCAATGTGAGTGCCTGCAGACAAAGGTTCTCTAGTACCTCTGAGGTTCAGAGCTGTTGTTAAACTGCCCAGGATTCCAAGGAGAGTTGCCTCTATTGCTTCTAGTCTCCTGAGCCTTGGGATTTTAGATGGTCTTGGGTCCCCACTTCTTCAAAGGTATTTGACTGTCTTGGACTTCCTGAAGATCACAGATCATAGATTTAGAAGTGGAAGAAATTTTAAGATCACCTAGTTTGATACCTTCATTTAGTAGATAAGGAAACCGAGGCCCAGGGAGATTAAGTAACTTGACCAACATAATAAGAGGCAAAGTAAGGACTGAAGTAGGGCTTGTGAAGACTCCAAATGAGGCCCTTTGCTGAACTGTCTCGCTTTGAATTACCTGAAGTCCTTCATATACAATATCTCACTGGATCATTATTTCACATCCCATGATTGACCTCTCTTGAAAGCTTGAGATCAAAGTGTCAAATCCCAGGGAATGCAAATCCTGGCTACGATGGACCTGTTACAGAAAAGCTGTCACTAAGAAACTTTTCTTAGGAAAAACAAATTGGCAAGCATTTCTAATGATCAGGCACAATCAGGTACGCAAGCTAAGCTTTATAAGAAGTGAAGGCTGAAAGAGAGATGAGTCTATGAAGAGTGTCACGGGATGGATCTAGTTATAGAGGGTCTCATACGGCGTTTCCTGTGTGCCAGGCACTGTGCCAAACGCTGTACAATGATCTCCTCTGATCCTCACAAGTCCGTGAGGTAGGTGCTATCATCACCCCTATTTTTAAAGATGAGGAAATCGAGGCAGAGAGTTGTCTCTAAGGATAAGAGCAGACTGAGTTGGTTCTCTTATCCATTTCAGACTCAGGAAGCAGCAAACAATGGCGGATGGCAACTGGTCCTTGGCTGCATCCCCAGAGACTGAGGAACGAGACAAAGCCATGAAATACAACACACTTCTCTGATTTTTGTAGTCCTTCTCAGTACAAGCCTTGCAGCACTTTTATTGCTCAAAGAATTTCCAATAGACCAGTTGAGCTCTTAGCTCCCTAATGCTTTTTGCTCCCTAAGGTTCTGCATCTTTTGTTGATGAGAGTCCCACTAGGCAGAGGCGACCTACTGCTTCTCAATTCTCAATAGAGTGTATCTGTGATGCTCTGTTTAGTTTCCTTGTCCTGTTGACTGGAAATCTTCAAGAGTGGGGAAAAGAATCCCACGTTTTGTTAGCCTAGAGAGTCTAGCACAACATCAAGTGCAGGTAAACAGCTTGTTTTTGTTATCTGTGCACATCTTAAAGAAATTCCACTTTTCTGGTTTCCATTTCAGTAGCTAGCACTTATTGTCACAGAAAGAAGTGAACCATTTCAAGGCCTAAAAAACTAATGTCCTGTCTTTCTCTAAAGCTTACTGAGACCTGAAGCACAGCTAAGATGGCTGCTGGAGACGAAAAGAGAAAGCAAAGCTTTGACTTTAGTTTTTACTTTATGCTTTATTGGTGCCTTTTGTTTTTACACAAGCTACTTCACAAGATACCCCTCTTTTCCCCCCTCCCCATCCCCAACAACACAAAGGAACAATTCTGTAAGCCCGACAGAACCGCCACATCTGAGTGTCTACAGCAATGGCACAGCAGCAGTAGTCTTTAGCTTCTTTATAATGATGTTTCAAAATCTGTGCTTGGGGAACAAGCTTACGGTCTCTAATTCATCACAATTCAGTTGGTTTTTGGAGTTTGGTTTTTTTAAAAATTGGATTATTATTGTTGTTCTGTTCATGAGTCTTGCCACATTCTGTAAATTGCTCAGCAATAGCATTCTTCCCCTACACCAGTTGCTGGGTTGCTCCCTAATCTCTGGATGCCCACTTAGCACAGCTTCCAAATTGCTTTTCTGCTACTACAAGTTCTTTTTTTTTCTTCTTGAGGCAATTGAGGTTAAGTGACTTGCCCAGGGTCACACAGCTAGGAAGTGTTAAGAGTTTGAGGACAGATTTGAACTCGGGTCCTCCTGACTTCAGGACTGGTGCTCTATCCACCGTGCCACCTAGCTGCCCCTGCTACTAAAAGTTCTAAGAATATTTTGGTATATTTGGGGTGACTTCCTTGGGGTAACCTGCCCAATGATGGGATGGGACTATTGGGCGAGAGCATTTTTCACACGGAACCATTTTCTGGATGGCTGAACCAATCTACACCCTCACCAAGAGTGGAACGAATTTGGCTTCTAGGAGCCTTTCCAAAATCAAATATTTCCTTCTTTGAACATCTTTGCCATTTTGATAAATGTATAGTTAGTGATAGTTGTCAAAATTTGCGATTCTTCTTTTGAAAGCTGTTTGGGCATATCCCTGGGTGACCACTTCTCAGTGGAATAGCTTTGGTTCAGTTCTGCCAGTAAAGGCATCATCTGAAGAAAGGGCTTTAGATCTAGTAGACATGATTTCAGCTCTTCCCTCAAAGAAAACTGGGTTTGACTGTAGCCCAACCCTGAGAGTGGATGGCATGCACTAAGATGGTAAGGCAGTGACTGGGTCACAGCACACTTTGACCCTATGGTGATCTCTCTAAGAAGATACTGGTCTTTCAATATCCTCAGCAGTTGGCATCAGGAAGTATTTGCTCCGAACCTGCCGTGAGGGCCCACAGATTGAAAGAGATATCCCGAGAGGCAGCAAAGCCTTTCCAGACCCTGGAGCGTCTACTCTCTGATGACCACAGGGAAACTTTTAGCTCGCTAAAGAGGATCCCAGAGTGGCCATAGCCCCCATAAAAAGCAAGGAAGAAGAATTTAGTCAGGACTTCCAAATTTTTCCCAGCTTTGAAGAGACGGCAATTCTCAGTAACCTAAAATAAGATACCGGTTAGGTCTCACATTTGAAACTGGTCCCAAAGTATTCAAGTTCTATTCTAAGGAACAAAAGGCTAAGCTACCTAACTCTGTACTGCATAGAAATTCCTTCATTACAGAAAACTGGAGACTATTCTTCACAGAGGAGCTCTCCAGGACCTTCAGAAAGCAAAAGCAGCTCATGAGTTTTCAGGTGTTGTCTCTTCTCGGCACCTCAACTACATAATATTGTGCTCTGTGTGGGAGCTAAAAAGACATCTAACCTTGCTTACAAGTATATACTCTAAAGTTACAAAGAAACACACGTGACAATACATGTACCGCTTATGTACAGATGAACTCTTCCCCATCTTAATCTTTATGGAGTTTATGCTTCTGGCCAAGACAAGGCAAGGCCTGTGACAAATATAGAGCTGTACTAACAAGGGGGGCTGGTGTACAGTGTGGCATCAGAGCAAATGAGGAACCATCCTCAGGGAGGTGAGCCTGTTTGACGAGAATGATGGATGACACCTCCATGTAAAATCTGCTTCCTCCCATGACAAGCAGCAGTATTTCATTCATCCGGGAAGCTCCAAGAAGGCTGTAATCCAATGCCACAATGTGGGTAGAGAAGTTCCCAGGTTCCTGATAGTTGTGCTGGCAGGTCCTGTGCCAAGCTACAAAAGCTTCTGATCTGCATGCCCAGGATCCAAGGACCAGCTTCCCTACAGCCCTATACATAGGGAAGCCTGAAAAACACAACTTCTCCTCTCTCTCGTGCTCTTTTTCTGAGGCTTATTTAAAATTCAGGCTCAATCCCTCTCAAGATGGGTTAGCAGCAGAACTGGAAATGCCTTTTAAAATCCCTTTTCTATCTGCTCCCCTTCCCCTGCTTGACAAATCTCCATCTCATCTGATTGAGAACTGCCTAGTCCATAAGGATTTAATCAAAAGAGCTCTTTTCTTTTTCTACTGAGGTTCCAATCTAATTGGAAGGTTTGCTGTTTTTGTGTTTTAAAAGCTTCCATTAGGAAATATGCTTTCTCTTCTTTGGACAGCCACTACTAAAGGATGAGGATCTGTTTTTCGGCATAAGATTTCCAAAACCATTTGAAAAAACACTAACCGAGAAATTTTCAACAAAGCACAACAGATACGGTATTAAGACAAACCCGGATGGGGAGGGAATCACAGAAATCACAATTGTCCTCCAATGGAGGTGGTTTTGTTCTGTGGGTTCAAACTAAGGCGACAGCTCCTTCTCGGCCTTCTGATACACAGAAGCCAAGAAATACTCATTGTTTTTCATGTGCCTCAATGATACCAAGCTACAGGCTTTCCATTAGGTGGTGTCAACAGGCATAAATTGCTACAAATCCAACTCCGCTCTTTCCTGAGCTGACACTTAGCACAATGTACGAGACTTGCCCTCTTTTGTGTAGGAGAGATTTTAGACGGATGTGGAACATCCGCAGAGCCTCCACTGAGTCCTCTGATGATCCCACAGAGCAACAGAAAGAGGAAGTGTTCTAAAAGTAACAGGCCAAAGCCAGTGACAGAGGTGGGCCTCAGGGACCAGGCTAACAGGGCCAGCCCACCAATCATAGGACTGCACTGCAAGCTGACCCCTAGCCCCTGGCCTCAGCATTTTTTACTTATCAGTACAGATGTTTCTAGGAAAGCAAAAGGGTTATACAAAGACAGAAACAAGATAAATTCAACAGGCAACAGAAACACAGTGAGCTGTGAATGCAATCACATTTCCACCTTCAGGTTTATCCTCAGCCCAGAGGATGCATCCAAAGTTTGCATGCATGGTGCTTGCCAGTGGAAGATTACAAAGAACTAGCAGCCAAGTCGCCCTTATTTCTCCAGGAGCAAGTCCAGCTGTTCCTGCAAGGAGCTGAGCTGCAAAGGAGAAGTGAAGAAACATTTCATCTGTAAATCTAGGTTCACTTATGTGATGCAGCACTCAGGCTTGCAGGAAAAAAATAGAACAATCATCATTTAGCATTTATACGGTCTCTTTCATTTCTCACCAGGCATAAAAATGGTGCCCCAATGAAGAGTGCATCTACAAAAGGCTCCAGTAACCCCAGAGAGGATGTTGCCCCTGATTACAGAAAGCACATAACAGCAAGTTTCTAAAGGTGGCAGGGAAGGGAGAGCTGGAAGAGAGTTAGAAGGGAGTGCTAGAAGGGTGCTAGGAGTGTTAGAAGGATGCCAGAAGAGTGCTAGAAGGGAGTGTGCTAGAAGGGAGTCTAGAAAGATGCTGGAAGAGAGTTAGAAGGGAGTGCTAGAAGACTGCTACTAGGGAATGTTAGAAGGGTGCTGGAAGAGTTAGAAGGGAGTGCAAGAAGGGTGCTAGGAGTGTTAGAAGGGTGCCAGAAGAGTGCTAGAGGGGAGTGTGCTAGAAGGGAGTCTAGAAAGGTGCTGGAAGAGTTAGAAGGGAGTGCTAGAAGACTGCTACTAGGGAATGTTAAGGGTGCTAGAAGAGTTAGAAGGGAGTGCAAGAAGGATGCTAGAAGGGAGTGCAAGAAGGGTGCTAGGAGGGAGTGCAAGAAGGGAGCTAGAAGGGAATGCTAGAAAGGTGCTGGAAGAAAGTTAGAAGGGAGTGCTAGAAGACTGCTACAAGGAAATGCTAGAAGGGTGCTGGAAGAGTTAAAAGGGAATGCTAGAAAGGTGCTAGAAGAGTTAGAAGGGAGTGCTAGAAGAGAGCTAGAAGGGAAAGCTTAGAAGAGTGCTAGAAGGAAGAGTTAGAAGAGTGCTAGAAGGATGTTAGAAGGGTGATAGAAGAAAGGGCAGAAGATCACACTTTCTGCAGGGGAACAGGAGATGGGACAATGGCAGCCACAGGGCCAAACCAGGAGACAAGAGACAATCAGGGTCCCTCTATTGCCCTTCACTTCTCTTTGCAAGGCTGTGAGGAGCATGGAGAAGAGGTCATGGTGCTGCCTGCATTATCTGACTTGTCACCAGCTCAGAATGCAGGGCCTCGCTTTTGGCTTGCTTGAAATTGACTTGCTGTTCTGACTTTATTATATAGACATCTCAACAGTACTAATGAGAGATCACATTTCCAGAAACGCTTTCTATACAAGAGCTTGGGTGCTTACAATGTCCCTGTGAGATGGGCGTTATTCTTATTCCCATTTTACAGATAAAGAAACTGAGGCTAAGTGACTTGCCCAGAGTCACATAGCTAGTAGCTCTGAGGTGAAAACCAAACCTGGCCCTTCTTGAATCCCAGAGCTGAGCTATTCTGCTATACTGACGTAGGATCGAAAAGTATTGCCTCTGAGACAAGGATTTTTGAAAACACTTTGATATCCCTGTGCCTAATATTGACTTTTACCCTATGACATTCAAGTAAAGAAAACACTGCCTTACAAAACAAGTGTGGCCATGTATGCCACCTACTGGAAGATATCCAGAGAGGGTCTCTAGTCACCAGTATCCAGAATACCAAGCTCCACTCCTCTGGCCCCCCAAATGGGAGAGTCCGTCCATTTCCATCAGTTCTCTGCAGATAACTCCAAGATCTTCAGACTCATTCCTTCTCCTGAACTCCAGCTCCTAATCACAAAGCTGGCCAATCAGTTCAACTGGGCACAACAGGACTCTTCCTCTCAAGATGTCTAAAATAAACCCCCAAGCAGCCGTTCCCCTTTCAGCTTTCTGCCACTGCTCTCTTAGGCCCAGAGGCTAGAAATCTGAGGATATACTTGCAGGCCCATGCCCTCATGCATCATGCAATGCTTCCTCTAGCTCTGGGAGACTTCTGTCTGTTTCCTTCTTTCCATCCTCGACTAGCTCAGGCCAGCCTCTTTTAACTGGTCTCTCCACCTCCTGAACCTTCCTTTCTCAACATTTAGGCTAAACTGTGGCGTCATAAAGTGGCCTCCCTGCTCATAAGCTTCCAACTTCTGGCGGCCTAATTCAGTCAAAACTCCTTAGTCTGGCATTCAAAGCCGGGCAAATTCTGACTCCTACCTCTATGAGCAGCCATGTCTCTAGCTACTCCCCAACACACAAACCATACACACACCAATGGACCAGGCTTTGCTCAATTCTAACTAACCCCTTAATGATTTCTCCAGTTCTGGGCCCCAAAAGTATTGCTACTGCAGCCACCCCTTTCCCCTCGCTCCCCTATTCCTACAATATAATCTTCATCCAAACCACTGGTCTTCCAGGCCCAGTTCAAATGCCAAGAAGCTCATGTGCTTACTTACTTGCTATTTTTGGTTATAAATTTGAGCAAAACTATGACCTGAAAAAGGCTCAATCATTGCAAGGCTACTAAGAAGCTCTCCCAAGCAGCCTCAGGCCTCCATGGAGTTTTAATCTCTTTCCCTCTCCCAAGGCCCCAGTACACTTGGTTTCTTTAATCCAATCCAACAAACATTTTTAAAGTACCCACTACATGCAAGACACTGCAAAGTGCTGTGGCTATGGAGAGAAACACAACAGAACTCGAGGAGGTTATATTCCATAGCAAAGGTTGGGGGATGGAGAAGAATATATTTGAACAGGTCCATAAATCCAGTATAAGGGAGAGAATACTAACACCTAAAGGGTTCAATAAAGGCTTCCTACAGGACAGGGATTTTTCACCTGAGATAGATGTCAGGGGACCCATGAATTTGAATGGGAAAAAAGTTCTAGCTTTATTTCAACATAACTGGTTTCCTTTGCAATTTATGATCATTAAAACCATGATTGCAAGAGGGAGCCCACAGGCTTCCCCAGATTGCCAAAGGGGTCCACAGCAAAAAAGGTGAAGATGCCCCACTCCCAATGCCAAGAAGCAGAGAAGGGGGGGGGGAAGAAACGCCAAGCATGGGGCACAGACTCTACAGAGGGAAAAAGGTGGGAGAATGTTCAGTTTGACCAGTTTGGTTGAAGTAAGAAGTGTGTGAAGGAGAGTACTCTGAAATCGATCTGGAAAGGTATTCTGGAGGCAAACTCCGAAGGACCCTAACTGCCAAAGGGAATAACCTGTATTTTATTCTACAAGTAGTGGTGAGCCACTGCAAACTCTTGAGCAGGGGAATAGCATGGTCAGACGAGTCCTCAAGGAAAATTCTTTTGGCAGTTGTGGGGAGAGTAGCTTGAAGAGGGACTGAGGAAGGGAGATAGATCAAGAGACCGCTGAAACAGTTGAGGAAGGCTGTGGTAAGGGCCTAACTTAGGCCAGGGCTCCTCTGAGAGGAAAGAAGGGAAGAGATGCAAGGTGGGTGGCCTTCAGGTAGAAATGACAAGATTTAGCACCTGACTAGAGGGTACTTGAACCTGTATAGAGAGACTTGTTGAATGAGTTCTTCGTGATCCACAGGAAAAGGGGACACAGCCCATAATGAGTTGTGAAAACCAGTCTAACCCAAGAATTCACCCTTGCCAGGTCCACACAGAGCTCTTTCAAATTGCCACGACAGTCCAAGGATGCAGCTACATGGAGAAATAGCCAGTAGCCCTTGTCCATATGGTTACCTGTTCCTCAGACTGGTTCCACACCATCCACCACTGAAACACCTCCCTTTCTGCCATCTTACTCAGGGAGGATTGGGCCACCGTGAGTTCTTGCCCATTCCAATGGGTTCAGACGGTCAAAATGAGATGGGAAGCAATGACACGCTGATGGAGGCTTCCCTTCTTAGTCTCAGAGCATCTCCTTACCTGCTGCTTTTCTTCTTCTTCCTGCTGTTTGAGCTCATCCAGCACAGCCTGAAGACGGGACTGTAAAATAAATGATAGAAGCAATGAATTCTGGGCCTCACCAATGAACAGACAATAACCGAGGGAGACAAAGAACTCTACAAGCAGTTAGTCAAGCAGAAACCCTGGGATATAACAAAAACTCTCTCTTTCCATCGACTTAGTGTTTTTAAACCACACTCTACTGTAGCTCTGCACCACTTTGCTCTGAACACCTAACAAACATTTATTTTTTCCCCCTCTAAATGGTTATATAACGAGTGCCTTCAGATAGACTATTAACCCTTTTCTTTCTTTCTTTTCTTTTTTTTTGCTGAGGCAATTGGGGTTAAGTGACTTGCTCAGGGTCACACATCTAGGAAGTGTTAAGTGTCTGAGACCAGATTTGAACTCCGGTCCTCCTGACTTCAGGGCTGGTGCTCTACCTACTGCACCACCTAGATGCCCCTATTAACAATTTTCTAATTGGGTATCAGAACCACCATAATCCTTTGGCTACCTTGAACCTTGAAATAAAATGGACAGAGTTTAACAGAAATTCCTATGCTATCTCATTCTGGCCCTTCATCCCAGTGCAATCTTATCATTCTTTAATATTATTATTAAACAGAGGTTTTCAAAGTGTGGTCTGGGAAGTCCTGCAGGGCATTGAGAGCCTTGAGGGGATCTCTGAGGTCACAACCATTTTTATTACAATATTAAGATTTGGGATTTCTAATATGATAATCAATCAATATAACTCACATACACAAAAGCTCTTTTGGGAAAGAAAGTCTTCAATAATTTTGAAGAGTGTAAAGGGGTTATAAAACCAAAAAGTGTGAGAAACACGATTACAAAGCTACAGAGATAATTTTTTAAAATGACTAATTTACATAACATTACAGTAAGTAGTTAGAAAGGCTTGCTTCTGATACATATACGGGCTATATGACTGTAGTCAAGTCACTTCACATCTCAGTGCTCTAAGGCAGCTCTATGGTCTGCAGAGAAGGCTGCAGACATGGTACAATTCAATACTGGCAGAGGCAGTTTTCTCACCAGGAACTGCCTATACCCATGAAATTGCCAATACATTCTGTCCTTTACATACGTGACATCAATACAATAGATTCCTTTTAAGGGCAGCAGCCCAAATTTGTCACATTCTGTGATCAACCAGAAAAGAGGACCTCAGCAAGGATGAAGTCAGCATGGACTTCTCCATCTGTCCCCATTTCAGGTAGGAGCTGGCTTGGAAGCCTACTCCAGGCTCAGAGATAAGGAGCTTCAATAACAAATTTTCCTTTCACTGAAACTTGCTAAACATGTCAGAATAAAAAACAAATTATTCACCTTTGCTCAACCATGCAACAGAAGATAGTTTAAAAAAATAAATTCAATTCTTGGCTCTCCAATGTACACAATGAATGCCAAGAGAAGGAGATGGCACATACAGGCATTTCTTAAAATACCACAGTCTTTTTCTGGGGATATGGTAAATGGAAACAGATTTGAGAATCAGGATGCTTCAATTAAAGTTAAATCATTTCTGATTAATCCCTGTTTTTTAGATTCACACATGGTATTTAACACAAATATATCTCAAGCCAGTTGGCTCCTTCCCCTAAAATGGTCATATTAGACGCTCAAAATGCTTTTTAAAATTTTGGGTGTGCCCCAATTTTAAAGAAAAAGATGGGGGGTGGATAAGGGTCTCAAGGACAAATTTCAGAGTAATTTGGAGTTAACATAATTGCTGTAGAAGGAAATACATGAGAGTAAGGAAAGGAAACTAAGATGAGAAGAAATCCCTATTCAATACATACAGTATATAAATGGCTTGCAAATTACTGGTCACAGAAAAATAGACACTTCCACAACCATGATCAGGAGAAAATTCTTAATTAATTTCTAACTATTAAGCTATTATAACTAGTTAATTCCTTAACTAAATTAATTCCTTAAATAAGGAATATAGGTGATTCTTAAAGACAAAAGAGACCTTTTCAACTATATAAAATTTAAAAAGTTTTTGCACAGAATAAAAAAAAAAATAAGAGAAGTGGGGAAAAATAAAGAACTAGAAATAAAGCAAGTGTCCTAAGTTGGGGAATGCTGAGCAAATTGTGGTTTCTGAAAGGTAAAGGAATATTACTGTGTAGTAAAGAATGACAGTTTTCTGTGATTCTATGACCATGAAGGTTTCAGAGAAATATGGGAAGATCCATGTTGAATTAAGACAGCACCAAAAGAACATACCCATGATGACAATATAAATAAAACGATCACTGAAAGTAAGCTATGCTGAACAAATGAAAAAATCAACAATGACCAGAAAAACCAGGCTTGAAATGTACATTTGAGAGGGGTAGTGGGTAGGGAGGATAGTGCAGAGAGGAGAAAGCACCTCTAATTTGAAAGAAGTCTTTATTTCCAGAAATGACTAGTGATGTGCATAATTTTTATAAACTAGAGAACATGGCCTCAATTTAATTCAACAGTTAATGAGAGCTACTCTGTAAAAAGATGTTGAGTAAACAAAAGCAAAAAAGAAGACAAGAAAAAGCAGCTTCACTTCTGGGGGAAGAGAGCACTACATAGGAACTGATGAGCAAATACAGGAAAATATGAGGGGGGAAAATTGTCCCCTAGAGGGACAATCACAACTCACCTTGAGGGCCAGATTTTCCACTTTGAAGATGAGGTCCTCCTGGCGTTTTGCTCTATCCAGAGTCTCCTGGTGCTTGTCCTTCATCTCATCAATCTGTTTCTGGAGTCCTTGAACTAAAAAAAAAGTTTGTTTCCCTTTATTCTATCCTACATCAGTGGTAGAGCACGATCATGACCTGCTAGCTTTGCCACACACTTGTTTACACTGCCTGATAGTCATCTGAGCATCCCCAATGCTGGCCCTTCACGCTTAGCACTTACCAAGATCATTTGTCTTCTCATCTTCTTGGCGCTGTTCATCAGATTCATCAAGTGTGCTTTGCGAGGGTCTGTCCAGATCTTCCTCGGTGTCAATGATGTTTAAATCTTCATCATCATGGTGATCTTGGTCATCATCATCATCACTGCTGCTGCTGATATCATTGAATATCTCTCGAAGTTCATCATGCTCAGCTAGTGTGAAACAAGAGGAAACAGCAAATAAACACGTTTCACACACCTTCCACTAAGTATGTAAGTGGCTTTGCTCAATGGACCAGAGTGCTCCTCAAAAACAAGAGTTAGGAAAAGTTTTCTTCACACATTAAGTAAGGATTAAGAATACTAATCCCAAACCAAAGAGCAAGTCACTAAAGAAAGGTCTGAAGGGAGGCACAGGAATCCTTTGCAAACAAGAACCTGCAGGTTTCTGGAAGCTGCTTAACCAACAGTCAGAAACTCATCTCCAGCGAAGCTCTGCAGTACCTGATGAGTTATGGCCCTGCTTATGGCCGCTTATTCCTGGAGAGATGTCCAGGCTGGCCAGGGAACCATGGTTATCGTTGTCCTTTGTTTCATCTTCAGCAATAACCTCCCAACCTGAACACAAGTGCAATGAAGGAAAAGGCAAGAAAAGGGGAGAGAATCCAAGGTCTCTAAAGAATTTCTAAGTTAAGCATTACTTAATTAGGTCTGACCTCAGCCCAACTGTGCCAAGCTTCTTAGTATAGCAGAATGTACTGACAGCAGTTAACAGAGGAAACCCCCCCCCTCAGCACAAAACAAATCTGATTATCCAGGTTTCGGCTAGCTAAATGAAGAAAATAAATTTACAGGCCCAGAGAATCTCCCAGGCTTCAAATTTTGGCGTATCAAAGGATACGAGTACTGACAGCTTCAGCATCTGTACTCAGCAGTCTCTTGACTTCTTTTTCCACATCTGGAGATTCAATATACTGGGCCAGAAGAGACGGAAAAACAGGACAGCATTAAATGCCCCGTCGCCGGAAGGGAAGAGCCTGCTCTTGCAGGAAGAGTCGCCAGAATGACCAGCATTCTTCAGCAGCAAGAAATGAAGTCTTTTTTTCAGCCCCTGAACTTGCAAAGGATATGAGAACTTTCCTCCAGCAAACACATGAATTGAAAAGCTTGGTTTTTTCCATCTTAAAACTTTATGGCAGTTTTAATTCTAAGAATCCTCCCTTTAAAGTCTAGCTATTATTAAACATTTGCGCTGCCTTTGCAATAAGAGCCTGCACCTTTCGTAGCTATTGAGAAATGAATTGGCTTGAAGATTCCAATTCCCAGATTTCTTTTCCTTGCAGCTTTGTTATTTTTTGCTATTTTTGCTGTTTCCGTCCTATCTGATTCTTTATGACCCCAATTTGGGGGTTTGGGGGCAAAGATATTACTGTGTTCTGCCATGTCCTTTTACAGCTTATTTCATAGATGAGGAAATGAAGCAAACAGAATTAAGTGACTTGTCCCTGCCCACAGTCACACTGGTACAAAGTGTCTGAGGCAGGATTTGAACTCATGAAGATGAGTCTTCTTGACTCTAGGCCCAACACTCTATCCACTGTCTCCTAGCTGCCCATCTTTGTTATTAGAAATGTTCTGATAAAAGCAACTCTCTAATCTGCATGTTATCCCTATAATCTTATTTTAAGAAATTATCTCCAGAATAATCAAGGTGTCAAGCCACAAATTGAAATGAGGACTTCAAAAAGAAGATTTAGTAACAGCATACAACTGTCTATAAAACAAACTTAATTTTCTGATATGGCTTTTACATACTTGTAACAATCCAACACTGCCTTTGCAATAAATAGCAGACACAGAGATAAACAGATTACAAGATCATTGACAAATAGAACACTTTCTCCTAGGAGTTATTTGAAAGATCTAAAATGGTGAGGTCATTTTTCAGTAAGACAAATTGGGAAGAAGACTTATAAAAAGCAGTCATTCCCTTCCCAGCTTATTCAGTTCAAATGAACTATTAATTCATGCTGAAACAATGAACAAACAATATTATATAGCCTCTGACTCCGACTGCCTGCGCAATTACTTTTTTTTTGGTGGAGGTTAATTAAAGAATTATCCTTTTGTTCTTTAGCAGGTTATCAATGGCTTCCTTTAAAATCTATAAGGATGAGGCAGGTGGGAATAGAAGATGGTCTGTCTACTGATGCTATGATCAGTTCAGGGCTTACTGTGAGACCATGCTGTGGTACTTTCTATGTGTAAATCTCACAGTCCAAATCTCCAAAAAAGTACTTTAGCCAGAGCTCCTCTTGATACCTTTGCCCATCTTTACCAGCTAAGTCCACCTGGCAGAGAAACAATAATCTATATAAAGTAACAACTTACCTTCTTCTTGGCTGTTTTCCGGAATCTTCTCTTTCTGACATTTTTCAGTGGCAGAGTGACTAAAACAAAATAAAGGAACATGGATCAGTCTAATTGTTGCTCTCTAAACAGATTTGATTAAAAGAAAACTCATCCTACAGAACTTATCTGAGAAGTGACACAAGCTGATTTTTGAAATTATAGCATTTGGCAGAAGGCTACTGTATATAAGGGTGCTAGAATTCACCAGGTTCAAACTCAGGCCCCCCCCTTTTTTTCCCTGAGGCTGGGGTTAAGTGACTTGCCCAGGGTCACACAGCTAGGAAGTGTTAAGTGTCTGAGATCAGATTTGAACTCGGGTCCTCCTGAATTCAGGGCTGGTGCTCTATCCACTGCACCACCTAGCTGCCCCAAACTCAGGCTCTTTTAAAACTCTGGCTAAAAGCCTAAGTGGGTTTAGACTTAGGGCAAATGTCTGAGTCACTATCAAAGATTCAGGAGGTGTAACAAGAAGACCAGGGGAATGAAAAGGTTTTTTAAGAGGTATCTCACTTACTGCCATGGTTCCAGATGAATTTCTTCTCTCTATCCTTATCTTTTTTCTTAATTACTTTTGGATCATTACTGGCAACTGGTTCTTCGACAGGTGGATAAAGATCACCATCCACAGTACTCACAAGCATCTATAAATAGCACCCCCCCCAAAAAAATTAGAAAAGCTGTTTTGATTAAGACTTCAAGTGTTGATTTTAAAAAAGGACCACTACCCTTCACACCAAAAAGGCACCTAAATGTAAAAGGTTACATAAAAAAACAAACAAACAAAAAACAAACAAACAAAAAAAAAACTTCGAGGAAAATGAAGAGGTATCTTTCACAACTGTGGCTAAGGGGAGCATTATTAAACAAGCAAGGTAGAGGTGATCATAAAAGATAAAATAGAAAAGTTCAATGATACAAAATTTTGGGGTTTTTTTGTGCACAATATCAATACGATTTAGCATAAGAAATGGTCAATTGAGGAAAATCAATTGAATCAAAGATCACAGATAAAAATCTGATATCTGAGCTACATAGGGAATTAACACAGACCAAGAGCCATTCCCTCAAATAGTAATCAAAGGATATAAACATTTATCATGAAAATTCAAAATATTAACAATCATATGGAAGGCTGCTCTAAATCAATAATTCAATTCAGTGGACATTTATTAAGTATGTATTATGTGCCAGGTGCTGTGCTAAACAAGATACCAAAAAGACAAACACTAAACCGCCCCTGATCTAAAGGAACTTGTATTCTTTTAGAAGGAAGCAACATGTGTAAAGAAAACTAAATACAAAGTATATTCAAATTAATTTATAGAGGGGAGGGTGTCATTAACTGGCAGAGATCAAACAGACTTCCTACCAAGACAGCACTCAAACTCTGCTTTTGCTGGAGGGCCCCTTCCACTATAACTACAGTGATTCATTTCTTAGTGTCTGGTGTGTGCTTTCTATAACTTTTTATGATGTGTATTAGAATATTTTTCTCAACATTTTCTAACCACGTCATTCTCCCATGGAAGAATGTAAACTAATTGCTATAGCTTGCAAATACAAAGGTATGCATACATTTTTACTTAGGTCTATTAGCAATAGGGGTCTATTCCCCACTATGGTAGGACCTTTGTGTATTAGAAGCTTATTTCCTACTCCCTTACAGAAAATGTCTTAACATTATGTAGAATCTCAGGGAAGAAAACAACAAGCATCCCCAGCAGAAATCTTTGGTTCTCACTTGAGAGAACAATCCAAGGCCATTTTCCTGGCACTGGCTAGAACTCCCTGAGAACACTCATGCCTAAATTAATTGGCTATTTTCCCCATATCCCTAAGGAGCTTTAATTTCCTTTGAATTTCTTTTCTTCCCACCCTTCCCCCAAAACCAGCAAAGAAAGTCTCCTTTTCTTTCCTATGGTTTCATAGTTAATACCTACCTGGACCCACAGTACTTGGGATCACAGATAAAATTCGCCACATCCCTCTTGAGTAAATGAGGGAATACACTGTCACTTCATCAAACAAAGTTCCCAAACCCTAGATCTGGAAATGGAGATAGCAGGTAACACCTTGCTCCTTACCAGTCACCATATCAAAACCTGGGAAGCCATCATAGGGGTAGCCTCCCACTCCACCAAAATAGATGTGGATTTGCCAGATCATAATACTCCCCTCAATCTCTAATAAATCAAAGTTGGACATGTAAGTCTGGTATATGGAGTTTCTCTTTTGCTTTCCCCAGCTTGGATGTTGAACTGTCACAAAATCATGCATTTGGAATGAGTCTCTGAGGCCCATGTAGGAACTGAAATGAATGGGAGAAAGTGATTAAGCTCCCTCATTTTAAAACTCCTTCAATTCACATAAGGCTACAGTGAGTTTTGAAGGGAGGTATGGATTCTCATAAGAGGTGAGAAGGGAGCACATTTTAGGTATGAACTAAAGCCTACATAATACCAATGTCAATTTGTCTGGGACGTAAAGCACATGAAGGAAAAGAAAATGAAATAAGCCTGGAAGAAAGATAGTCTGGAGCCAAACTGTGAAAGTTTCCAAAAGTCAGCTTTATACTGTAACCTAGAAGCAAGAAGGAACCACTAAAATTTCTTGAGAAATGACAATGTGCTTTAGAAATAGCAATCTGTGAAGCTTAATGCAATAAAATGTATATGTCTAAGGTTGGCCCTAAAGAGATATGAGAAAGAATCTCTCTTTTCTTGTCAGAGAAGTGAGGGGGACTATGAGTGTGGACTAACAATAATAATAGCTAGTGTTTAAGACCTGCAAAACTTTCCAGATGCCATCTCATCTGGAACACTTCAGCTAAGGTCAGAAGCAGGCAGGATTAGAGAGAGTGTATTGTACAGAAAGAAGGTCTAGGAGAAAGCCCCTGGGGCCATCACTCACATAAAGGGTGACAAGAACATGGTACAACCAAAAGAAACTGAGAAAAAGTGGCTAATGGTCAAAAAAGAGAAAAGGCAATTAATAAAGCACTGTAACCTTGGAAAGATCCATGTTGCAAAATGAGAAAGTGATTAGATTCTGACAGAAAAAGAGGACAGCCTGAGGGGAGTAGAGGGGAAGGTCAAGTAACAGGCTTTTAGACAGAGGGGATATTAGAGCACGTTTCTAAGCAATAAGGAAGAAATCAGCAGATAGGAGAGATTACATTTTCCTCCAAGATTAGAAGAAAGGAGAAGTGGAGGATGGTGTGGAAAAGATTTGGAACAAGGAGGAATTCACAGTTAAGAAATGTAAATTGAAACAACTTTGATATTTCATCTTGTACCCAACAAACTGAAAAGATGCCAAAAGACCTAAATAATCAATGCTAGAAAGACTGGAGTAAGACAGAGACACTAATATACTCTGGTAGATTTGTGAATTAATTCAACAATTCTAGCTATCAATTCAGGATTATATAAGAAAAATCATTTGTGTACCCTTTGCCTACTGGACATATCCCCAAGGGCATAAAAAACAAAAAACAAAGGTATAATACGTGCCAAAATATTTGTAATGGCACTTTTTGAAATGTAATCAACAAACATTTTTTAACACCTATGTGTCAAAACATGGTGCTCAATGCTCAAAACAAAGGGAGTGCCCTGGGCTAGAGAACAACTAAACAAACAGGGGTGTCTGAACATAAATTTTTTTCCCCCTGAGGCTGGGGTTAAGTGACTTGCCCAGGGTCACACAGCTAGGAAGTGTTAAGTGTCTGAGACCACATTTGAATTCAGGTCCTCCTGAGTTCAAGGCTGGTGCTCTATCCACCACGCCACTTAGGTGCTCCTTGAACATAAATGAATAGTACTGCACTGTAAAAATTTTAAGCAAAAATTTTAGAGACATGAACTGAAGCAAAACAGTTAGCAGAATCAGGAAAACAACATACACAAAGACTACAATAATGTAAAAGAAAAAAGCACAACAAAATAAAGCTAAACCTTTGTAATTATAACAACAAATTTTGGCTCCTGAAAAGAGACAAAATGTAAAGTGCCCTGCACAAGGTGGGGGAAAGAAATAGGACAGCTGAGGTGGAATGTTGTATACACTATCAGATGTGGCCATGGCAATTGATCTTGCTTAACTGTTCTTCTATTGCATGGAAAAGCTCAGAAGTTGTGGGAATTGGGAATATGTATCCAGAAATGACTCGAATATGAAAACAAAAGGCACTAGTTAAAACTTTACAAAAGGTCAGAGGGCAATGTACTTGGCATTTTACTTTACCAGGAGCTAGCACTACAAATATAGAATCTGGCAAATGGCTTTTTGGCGCTAGAGTACTTACCACTGTAGAGGAGGAAGTATGTTGGAAAACAGATCCCAGCATTTTGATTTACAAAGAAAACAAGAAATCAACAGCAGAGATGATGACTAAGAGCCAGTCTATATACCTGTACGGTCAACTGCAGGTTGCTTCAGCAGAAGGAGCCAGAGAAGATCCCAGCTGCTCCTATTTTTCAATTAATGAATCATTACAAATGACAACAGGTTCAACACTCCACAAGCTGTTTACATGACAAAGGTAATGGGAAAGAACAGTTAAGTCTCAAAACACCAAAATGAAGCATGAAACCTCATCCTTGTGTCTTTCGCCTAGAAATCAGTGATAGCAAGTGGTTAGTCCCCAAATACAATGGAATACGTGAAAGACCTGAAAACTAATGGATATTAGGAAAAACCACTCCATCCATACCTGACAAATATCTGCAGTCTTGTAAAAGGTTTTCTTATCAATAGTTTTTAAGCTTCCAATAACACAGGGCAGATCAACCAGCTTAGAGGCTAATGGGACACGATCCACACGCACAATTCCATGACGTCCGTCAGCTAAGGACAATTACACAAAAGCTTAATCTTGATATCTTTTCATGAATGAATTATAAGCCTCCTAAAGCCACAGTAACAAGGGTAGGGGGGATAGTATGTGTGTGTATGGGGGAGGGTAGTGTTTCTGTGTATATGTTGCATTTTATTGGGAATGCTGTCATTTATTTTAACAGTAAAGCTGTTTAGAGTTGTGTTATATGACCTGTAACCTCTGAAAAAATGCCAGGTGACATTCACAACTCCCAACTCTACTAGGAATTGCTGAATTTCCAATTAAAGGTTGAAGACTGAATAGTTTATGAAGCTGTGATTTTCTGTAGGAAATTTTATATTAATGTAAATGCTGAATTTTTGTGTTATTCCAAGTGGTCTATTTCACTCATTCAAAGTAATAGAGGCTTTTTTGAATTTAGAATATTTATCACCAGAGGGGAGATCTTTGCAGTTATGTATTTTGTACGAAGGAAAAAAAGCTATGCTTCCAGTATGGTGCTGGAGTCCATAGTTGTGGGTTTGATTCTTCAGTTCTGTTACAGAGGAAACAAATTCATAATCTTGGACTGTTATTTCTCAAAAGCATGCAAAATGCAAGGGAAACTTTGGTCTAGACTGTGTGAACAGCTCAGTGAAACATCAGCCATTATGGAAAGCATAATGGAGAGTCTGGAATGTTATCTTTGTAAAGAAAGGCCAGCATTTACTATTTCCTTGAATAGTGAGGGACTAAGAAGGGTGAATATATCAGATAGGAGACAATGAGCATTACCCATCTGATCTTTGGGATTCAATCTCTGAACACTGCCATAGATACAGTGTACATAGATTAACTCTCCAAGTTTTTAGCTATGTTGCTCCTTGGATGGTTTCAGAGAAACCTGGGAAGACTCATAGTAGTGAAGTGATCAGATCCAGGAACATAATACATGAACATAGCAACAATGATACCATAAAGACGATTTTGAAAGACTCGGGAATTCTGGTCAATGCAACAATCAATTGCAGTTCCAGAGGACTCCTGATGAAACATGCTGCCCATCTCTGAAGATATAGAGAGAGCTGATGAACTCAAGAATACAGAGTGAAGTGTAGCTTTCTGGACATGGACAATGTGAGAATTTGCTTTATTGATTTACATGTTTGTAACAGATTTTTTTTTTGCTTTCCCAATGGTAGAATGGGAGGAAGAGGAAGGAACAAATGCTAACCTGAAAAATAAAATTGAGTTTAAAAAAATAAGATATTGCCAACTCACAATAAGGGACAGAAAGGACCATGAAGATATGGATTAGACTACTTACGATGTAATTCGATGGTTAATTTGTCTTTCAGGCTGACACTTCCAGATTGTACCGCCCTTCTCACAGTAGAAGCATACTCCTGAAAAGAAAACAAAAACAAAAACAAAAACGAATAAGACCGGTCATATGCATACCAGATGGCAGAAGAGATGTATCAGGGAAATTCTGCTCTTAAATCAACCCTGAACCAGTTTCTGGATAGACATATAAAGACAGCAACTACTTGGCATTCCATAGAACCATTTCTGCCACTTATTAAGATGTCTAAGTCAAACCAGTACACAGGCTGACCCTCATTCCAAGAGCTCCAATTAAGGGACTCCTCCCTCCTTGAGTTCTAGGCCTTCCCCACCAATTCTCAGTTGTAACTGCTAAAAGTCAGAAGAATGTCAGATATGCAAATATTCTAGATATACAAACTGATCACAATCTGGAAGAAGATTTTGTTTTAATCCATCCAACGGCAGTACAATATGTGCCATTTCCCATTAGATGCCACTTTTTGGGTACATTTCTAAGTTCAAATCCAGATACCAAGGGGTAAAGAGGCCCTAAAAGAGCATTCAAAAGAACCATTCTTTCCATTCCCAAGTGGTATTCAGGCTTCAACAGGACAACATATTTTAACGTCCTTGGAGGAGTGCTATATGTGGTACATTACTAATTCAGCTCTCAACCTCCTTATATATACACAATTATTCTAAAACAAAACTAGCTCGGAGTCCAGCTGAAAAAGGGACTATCAATTATAGTATGACAGGGTGACACAGAAAGAGAGTAAAATTTAGAGTCACAGATACTGGGAGGATGTCATTGTACTAATCACTTAACTATGGAACCTTGGGCAACTCACTTTGCTCCTCTGAATGGATCTGTTCATTCATTTGTAAAACGGTATAGTTGAACTAGAAGGTCTCCAGTACTAGAGAGCACTTTTAGCTCTAAATCTGATTTAATTCAATAAAGATTGATTTTTCTATAATGCACTGTAATAGGCAGTGAAGACACAAAGACCATATGACAGTTGATGGAGTCTATTCAAGATTAATATTATTTGAAAAATTGGCTCTCAAAAGCATATAGACATGAATAAGAGAAAAGAGAAATTCAATTAAGAAGATACACAAGTAAATATTACTATATTTGGGTCCTTAATGACTAATTTCCTCTTAAATAATGGTTTTCTATGTGTCACCTGACAACTAAAACAAAATCCCCATGTGTTTGTCTAAAGTGACACAGTCTAAGTAAAAGCCACTCAAACTCAACCTTCAGTCATTTGTTCTAATCTTCTAAGGTTTCTTACCGGAGGTAGTCGCAATATAAATTGGCTCTCCAGCTCATGGGGAGGATCCTCTTTGTTCTTGCTCATGTTTTACTCTTGATTTCAAAGAGGGAAAAAAAACCAAAATCATAGTGAGTGAAAACCCCTTTTGTTTCCTTCAATCTTTGATCAAAGATTTTATTTTACAAGTATAAGCTGTTTTATAAGCACTCTAACAAGTGTCAATGCCAGCACACTATGTATACAACTCAGAAACACTTTATTACATCCCTACCTCTCTTCTCTAGGTGAAGCAGTGGATAACAGTGTTGGGCCTGGAGTCAGGAAGACTCATCTTTCCTGAATTCAAATCCAGTCTCAAGACATTTCCTAGCCGTGTTACCATGGGCAAGTTACTTCCCCGTTTGCCTCAGTTTCCTCATATTTAAAAAAAGCTAGAGAAGGAAATGGCAAACCAGAGCAGTATCTTGGCCAAGAAAAGCACAAATAGGGTCACAAAGAGTTGGACACAACTGAAATGAGTTAACAGTTCCTCTCTACATAAAAACTGTTCAGACTTCCAAGTAGAATTTAAGTTACACAATACAATTTCTTTTGAAATCAACTAAATATAGTTCATAAAATAAAAGCTATCAGCAATTACATTCTACATTCTCATGCAAAGAATAGTCCAACAAAATGAGTATTTATTCTCTCCTTCTCCTCTCCCCCACCAAAAAAAACCTATGTCTTTTCCAAGAATCACAAACAAAAAAGGAAATAGAGTACTGCAGTGAACACTAAAACCTTCTGGAGTAGTTAGTGCTTTATGATGTTTTGAGGAAAATATAGTTAAATTTTCCATTATCTGTTCACTTTTCTGGGTTGAAACAAGCTTAAGCATTTATATTGAAAACAGGCAGCTTCTTATGATTGTAACTATTAATCTATGTATACCAGATCTTTTTCACCTTGTAGATGTGCTGAAAGTTATGGTTTAGTTCTTCTGAAGTTATGGCATCAACCTCTCTGCCCTCTAAGCTAATAATAATAACTAACTAATGGTGAATGTTCAGTTTGTTGATGACTGAAAACTTTATTAGATATTAATATTCCTTAAAAAAAAGATGGACTTAGCTTCCTACAATATGTTTATAATTTCAACTTCACCACATCAAAGCATGTATGAAATGAACTGGAGAAACTTTCTATAAGGAATTCTAGAGGAAATCCTTTTGATAGCAAAACCTTTTATATGGTGATAATTCACCTTCTTACTCTTTTTTATCATTCTTAATATTCACTTATTGGATTTAAGTAAGGATATTATTTATACCTGGAGTAGCTAGGCTTTCATAAATAAACAGCTTCCTGGATGCCAGAGATTCTTCAGTTAAAGGACTCCTAAGGGGTGAAGAGAACACAATGAACCTTTGATCTGACAATTGGGTTCACAGGTGGATGTCATTAGGCATAAAAGTAAAAAGATTTTATGCTGTGCCAAAAAACCCTTCCCCTTAGGTTAGAGAACATGACAAAAAAGGTAGTGCATCACAGTGGATAAAGTATTGGCCCTGATATCAAAGAAATATAGATACAAATCCTATATTTGCTGTTTTTCAGCTATATAAACAGAGTCAAGTCCTTTAATCCAATCCTTAATTTCATCATTTGTAAAAAGGAGCCAATGCCTGTAATATCACAGGGCTAATGTGCCATTCAAATGACAAACTACATATCAGACAACATGTTGCGCAACTTTAAAGCTGGCACATGTGTGGAAATATAGATACATACATTATATGGCATTATTTATTAATTCACAAATCTCAGAAATCTGTAGGTCATGATTGGACTTTGAATTTAACTTCACCAAAGAGTTCTTAGCACATAGGGAACTAAAGCCATATGTGTGTGTAGGTATTGGTTATTGGTATGTAACTGAAGTTCTAAGAATAATTGCAGGTAGCATTTACACAGCACTTTAAGGTGTGTCATTATCTCATTTGATCCTCACAACTCTATAATGTAGATGCTGTTATTATCCTCATTTTACAGATAAGGAAACTGAGAATGAGATAAGTCAAGTGACTAATCCAGAGTCACACAACAAGCAAGGACTTGAAATTAGGTGTTCCTAACTATCAGGTCTGGCACTAGCATTTTATCTACCACACCACTTAGGGACTGTTATATATTCAACCCCTAAAAGGTAGCTTAAGAAATTTTTGGAAAGGCAAGGAAAGCAAATTTAGCATTTCATAGTATCATTTTTCACCACCAAAATCCAGAAAAACACCCAGCATAGGGGGTGGGGAACCACAAATATATTATGTGTGATAGCCTTTTCTTCTCTTCTTGCTTCATACAAATATTTATACATTCTCATATTATTCAAAACCTAAATATAAATGTAGGGGGGAAAGAGAATTGTCCATTAAAATAAAGCAGATAAAATAAAAGCCAAAGTCTGAGGGTTCTCTCAACCACTACTGATCTAAAAACAAATGTGTGCCAGAGCAATTTCAACTGAAGGCTTCTCCTCAGGGGGCAAAATGGTTTAAATATGAATTTTCCAATAGGGAGATACCATGGGAGGGGGGAAAGGGAGGAGGGCTTATGAAAGGAATACAGAGAATACTTTGATTGAATTTTTTAAAAACTGACTTCTAATCAATGAGGCGACAAATTTTGTGATGTACCCTTGGAAAAGTACTCCTGTTCTTGCTAAACATTCTCATAAGGTTTTAAATTTAGAAATTCTTAAATATCTTATTATCCTTCTAAATTAATCTGCTTTAAGTACATATGTATAGTAGAGTCTGCAATGTATTGCCTTCATTTGTTGAGTCAAGAAGGGCAAGTCACTTTGATCTCTCAGCCTTAGTTTACACCTTTTACAACTAGAGAATTCTCCAGGACTCTTAATTCTCATCAATCATTCTTTCCAGTCCAGCCTCAAATGGGACTCGTTCTGGAGACTAAGAGACTTAAAAACAACCTTTCCCTCATTATCCCTATCTCAGCAGGGGTTCGAGGTTGGGGGCCCCTGGTTCAAAGCCGGCCTCTGCACTTTATGACTTTTGAGGGGGCGGGGCTGAGAAGTCTTTTTAAAAGATTTTACTTAGGTCATTTTCCCGTAATTGTGACACTCAAAGCCAGGATTCTGAGAAGTGGTCAGGGGGCCGAGGGTGCCAAAAGGCTGAGCAGCCTTAGCTTACTACCCACTCCTCACTCTGCCGAGAAGGGAACTGAGGCTCCCGGGGCTCAGTCCACCGGGACATAAGTATTAAGGAGTTGAGGCGACAATCGAACTCGGGTCCTGAGACTCAGAGTTCAACGCTTCTCATTGAACCACACCGCGTCCCTATTTGGGGGTAACCCCTTCCCTTAGTCTCAGTTTCCTCAAGTGGCAAGTGAGGGAAGTGGAAACAACCGTCTCCGGGGTCCCCTCAGCTCCTAAACCCATTCCAATTTTCTTCCCGGCTCCCTGCCCCGCCCCCTCTATCTCTTCTCACCGAAAACAAATGACTCTGCCTCCCAGGGGCCACGGGTCGGAACCCGTCCTGGTCCACTCACCGATCCCAAATCCAGAAAGATAAGTGCCGACGACCGCAGAAACGATCCAGAGGAACGTCGCGGCCGCCTAGCAGGCAAACAAACACCCCACAGGCGACGACGACTTGAGGACGACGACGACGACAGGAAGCGCAACGCCCGAGGATCTGGGCGGGCACCGGAAATATTCGGCGGCTCCGCCCCCTCGCCTCGAGAGCTCTGGGCGGGGTTCCGAGTGAGGGCTGCTCAGAGCGAGGCAGCGGAAGTGAGGCGGGGTCGGGGAGACTGCGGGAAGGCGGGATTTTCGCAGGTGCTGCAGGAGGGCGGTTCTCGAGTCTCCCTGCCTTCCTCTTCTCCCTCTCTTCCTCCCTCCTTCGTCGTGTGGGCGAGGCGAGGTCAGGGCTTGGGGAACACGCGCTCGGCTTTAGGACAAAGGTAGGGGTGGCGGCCGTGTGGGGACTTGGAGGGGGGGTGCCAGATGTGAGCAGCTGAGGACAGCCGGAAGTGAACCGGTCAAAAGCCCTGCCCTCTTTTAGCGTCCCTAACGGTCTTCCATTACCATTTTTTTAATTTGTATTTTCCCTTCCTCATTTAAAAAAAAAAAAAAAAAATCGGTGTTACCAGGGATGATTCACTGGGGTGGGATGGCTTAAAAAATTAAGATTAAAAAAAATTTTTAAGGAAAAAAAAATCTTATGCTGCCCCTTTCAACACAGGGCCTTGTCTTATGCTTCAGCAGCTTCCACTGTGAGAACAGGATTGGGCAGGGTGGAACCACAGCCCTTCCCCGAGCCCCAAAGAAATTCCTCAGCTTGAAAAAAAAATTCCCCTCCAATCACCTGTTCTAAAATATATTTTAAATATATGTGTGTGTGTGTGTGTGTGTGTGTATGTATATATACACACATATATATACACACACACATATAAATGTATATATATACACACACATAATATTTTAGACAGTTTATTACAATATGAATAATTCATATATAAATTATTTTTATTTTCTAAAATGTTATTTATTTTATTACAGTCAAATAATTTATGCATAAATTATTTTATTTTGTAAATGAAATATTTTGGCTTATTACAATATAAATAATTTTATGTATAAATATATATACATACACACACACATATATATTTTTATATAGATACAGATAGAGAGAATGAATCTTCCCCCAGGACTCAGTTTCCCACTTCTGGAGGCAGGCAGCCTTTCATTCTCCAAATAGAGTGTTTTCCCTCCTTTCCACCAAATGGGCATCGGATGAGATTTGGTGTCCCAAGCACCGGTTTTTAGGGTGCAGACATGAAACATCACTGTAATCTAGTTTGGAAAATAAAACCTGAAGGTGGGAAAGGACAGTGGAACTGTGCTACATGGAGGAGTGAGTAATGTGACTAAAGAAAATGTAGGAGATTTTATTGGTTCATTTTTATAATCTGTATCTTTAGAGTAAAATTTAATCAATGGAAATTTTTTGTTTTTATTGCTATCTTTTGTTTTTTATATCACCATAATTTACCTGTCATTCCCCCTCCCAGGGAACCAGCTCATGTAATGCTGTATTTAAAAAAAATTTTTTAAAGGACTCGAATAACTGATAAATACAACAAAAATAAAGCTTGAAAATATGGGCAAAAGTACAGCATTTGTGGACCTCCCACTTCTGCAAAGGAGTGGGTATCTTCTCATATTTCTTCTTTAAACTCATGCCTGTTCATTATAATTTTGCATCTAAAATTTAGGGGTTTTATTTTAAATTTTAATTTTAGTTACAGTTGGAATGTTTTTATTCTGGTGGGGAAAACTCTATGATTTTACATTCAATAAATGTTTATCTTTTTTTGTTGTTGTTTAAATTGTCTCGATTTTCACCCCCAGCAAAATGTGTTTTGTGAGCCTTTGGTGTTAAGTGAATGATAAAGAAGATGCATGTAGTAGAAAATCAAAGAAGGATTATTTACAGCTATATTAGAACTTGAGAAATGGGCAGAACTAATACAGGTGAGAAAATGAGTGAAAGAATATATAAATTTGAACATAGTTAATGGGACTAAGAATGGAGAATTAAGAGAAGAAGAGGGGAACTGGGAAATAGAGATTAAGAAAATAAAGACGTTGAAACTTAAAATTGGAAGATTGAAACTATTTTTTTTTTGAGAGGCAATTGGGATTGTGACTTGTCCAGGGTCACACAGCTAGTAAGTGTTAAGTGTCTAAGGCTGTATTCGAACTCAGGTCCTCCTGACTCCAGGTCTGGTGCTCTATTCACTGTGCCCAAAAGATTGGAACTATTCCAAGATAGCCATTTTACAAACACTGGCATGTTGGATTTGTTCTGTTCTGATTGTTGAGCCATATCATTGGAGATGAATTACTCTGAATTACTAGAAGCTAAGTCCAAAAGCAGGACTGATACATAGATATCCATCTGTGTGCATACAGGTATATATGCACAGTAAGCACATATAGTGTTTCTTCAGTGTTCTTTAATATAGTGCTCCTGCTGCCTGCAATAAGGTCCTTTGGACTCCTTTGCCTCCAAAAAACTCAGTTTCTTTCATGGTGACAAGCAGACACCATATGTGTGGCACTCTCTTTTTATTTAAATTGCCTAGTTAGTGCCTTAGTTAAGAAATGCTTATGGATGAGGAGGAGGACAATGTGCTAGTCTGCTTGTCTGAAAAATCAACTTTAAAAACACACTAGAGCATTTTAATCCTTTCAGGCTGCTTAAACAAACTTAAAACATTTAAACAACTTCAAGGAAAAAGCCAGCTGCCTGTCTGTTGTGCAGGGATGAAATAATAAAGTGATGTGCGCAAGACCAAGGGTTAAAGTTAAAGCAGTTTCATTATCTTAGTAAAAATCAAATGGTCACAGTGAAAAATAAAATTACTCAATTTGATGAACTGTCTTAAGTCGGCAAGACTTTTTCTAGCCTGCCAGTTTGAGAACAGTGTTGTCCCTCAGAAGAAGGAATCTTAAGCAGCTGAGATCTTCATGAATCCACAGTGTAAATGCTGAACTTGGTTGAAGGGAAAGTGTCCTCAAATTTACTTTTTTAATATCTCAACAGGACCAGTGCTGGCCAGAGACAATGACTGGCAGCCATAGCTTCTATATTGGTCTGAGCTTGGCTCTCTGCTCCAGCATTTTCATTGGTTCCAGCTTCATCCTAAAGAAGAAAGGACTTCTTAAGATTGCCAGCAGGGGCTCTATGAGAGCAGGTATAGCAAACTGTATTCCTGAGTTGACATGTCAGAATTCTCCTTTCTTTTTTGGACTGAAAAATTAGGTGGTGTTAATATAGAAAGGAGGCTAAATGGAACCCTTTAAGTATTGTTATTGTTAATTGACTATGAGAAAAGGTTGAAATTAATTCAAAGATACATTTTAGGAATGTCATTAAATTTGATTTATCTTTATCCATGATAATGGAAGAGAGGAATGACTGGTGAGCATTGGATGTACTTTGTGGTTTACAGAAGACCTGAACTTTTGAAGGCACTATGCTGAAGATACAGCAGTTACTCTGTACATCTCTAAGAAAAATTCATTTAAGGAGAAGTTACTAAGATCAGATTTTAAAAGCTACTCCATTCAAATTCTTTTGTTCTGAGTTCATGCTCAGAAGTTGCACAGTATAGACCAGAATTAGGCTGTATTTGCTTCAGCTCTTGCCCATTGGTATGTGCTGTACCCAAACCCAAAGCCCCTCCCAGAGGCAGAGTTTTCCCTCTCTGGATGTGTTCAACACAACTGCCACAGATTATGGATTCTGTGAAGTATCTGCTTTGGGGATATGCAAGTTCTGTTCAAAATGCTCAGTCTTTGGAGGGCTAAAAAAGGGAAAGAAAAACTTTTAGGAAGTTAGCAGGAGGAACCCAAGGCCCCTCCAAATTATAGCAGGTCGGGAAGAAAGGGAAAATTTTCTTTTTGTCCAAAGAAAACTGCTCCAGTTGTAGTATTGCTCTCCTTTATTCCAGTGCTTTAGACCTGGTAGATTGATAATTTCTCTTCCTTTTTTCAGGTCATGGTGGCCATGCATACCTAAAGGAGTGGCTGTGGTGGGCTGGACTAATATCCAGTAAGTCTTCTGGTTTGTTCATGAAATTGCAGCCTGAAAGATAAATAGCAAAACAAGACAACCAGTTCTTTTAGAATAAGCTGGAAAGATAACCATCTGCATTATGCTTGTAAAACAGGTTTTTTCCATTGTAATTCTGTCAACCAATTGTATTCTGGCAAAGATATATATGTAAATGTGCATAACAGATTTTTGATCACACCATAACTTGGTCTAGCATAGACTAACAGGCCCTCATGAGTTTCTCTTTTGCTTCCAAAAGAATATTTCTTTTCCTTCATCATGACCACTAAAATGTGGAAATATGCTCACACATGGTCGCGCAAGTAGAGACACATCTTCACTCCTCTTTCCCATGTGAGAAGCCTCTCAGGTGTCTTCCTATCCTAGCTCCTTGTCCATTTTCCAAGTAGACAAATTCATGGCAGGGGCAACATTGCTTCTGGGGCCTTGACTTAAAGTTACAGTGCTTGGGCCTCTTACAAGCACTTACATACAGATGACTTTCTAGGAGAGCTGTACAAACCAGAGTGACATTCAGGGGACAAGTACTAGCATGAAACAAAGATTACCCTAGTGTTTAACACTTGGAGGTAAGGGCCTTGAATGAAAATCCTGACTCTTCAGATTTTTGCTCGAGTAGAATGATATTGTAATCACAGCAAAATGAAATGCTCATTACCTCCTGTTAGTTCTGCTAAATTTATTTTTAACATTTAATCATACCTGTCCATGTTTATTATATAGTGCATTTTGAATTAGGGTGTAATACTTAACCCATGCTTCTTGGAATTGTACACCCAGTTTGTCAGGGTAGCCATCAGTTACGGATACAGGATCCTAATTTCACCCCTGCCCAAGGATTTATATCATGGAAGTTACATAGAAGAACAAGGTAAAGAAGAGTTTGTTAAGCAAGCACATGTAAGAGCTCAAGACTTTGCATTAGGTAGGCTTGACTTGAAGAATTGTATGGATGAATCAATGAACAAATAAATAAATGAAGCACTTTTGAAGCATTTGCCATCGAATAAATATTAAGCTAAGCCCTGGGGTTACAAATAGAATAATCACACAATCCACAGTCTTCTTAGGGAGCTTACATTCTAATGGGGGAGGGAAAACAACCCATTTAGAAGGTTTCCACTGCCAGTGGGATGGCAAGGTCCTAGGGTATGTGGCAAAGCACATGGTTTGGTCTCTTCTTTCATGACATTTCTACTGTTAGTCATATCAGTTTCTGATGTTGAACCGTCAGACAGGGCCAAGGACTTTGGTTCAAGAATTTCCTTTTTTGCATCTTCAGTAACTTTGTCTATAGCATCTGCTAGAGCAGTGAGTGGGCTGCTTCTCCACAGGAGTTGCTGCCCAGGGTTTATAGCTGAGGGCCCTGGGCTCAAACAGATGCTATTCCCGAGGTTCTTGGGTCCAAGGTTCCGGGCTATCACCATTGGGATCTGAAGGGAGATGGTTGTGATGGTGGGGGTTTCACTTTTCTGGCACATGCTGCCTCCTGTTTTTCCCTCAGGGTACCTGACTGCTTCAACTAGGCTGGCTTGCCTGTCCTGTGTGTAAGAGGTGGTGGGGCGGGCTGGCCCCTTCTCCACAGGAGTTGCTTTCCCAGATGATGGCAGGACCAGTGGTCTGGGAGCCACTCCCAGGGCTCCCCTGCTTATCCACCTGTTGGTGGCAATTGGTCAGCAATTGTTGCTGGTGGTGATGAGGAAGGTGGGACCCTTCTCCACAATGATTTCTCCCCTCCATGTGGCTGCAGGGGCTGGGCTGGTAGCAGATCTGGTGGTTTGGGGAGCATTGCTATTCCCAAAGTTCTTGGGTTCAGGGTCCCAGACTGTCCCCATCAAGATCTGGCGAGAGATGGCAGTCACCCTGTAGTTGCCATAGATGATAACATTGTACTTAGGCTAAATTTTCTTTGTAACGATTATTTTTCTAACCAGGAAAGTTGCTTCTCCTTTGCAGTGGGAATCGGAGAAGCTGCCAATTTTGCTGCCTATGCTTTTGCTCCAGCCACACTAGTAACGCCCTTGGGTGCACTGAGTGTGTTAGTCAGGTAAGTAATATTTAGGTGCTTTATTTGAGTCTGTGTCCTAGCAACATGAAATGATGATGTATTATTGTTCAAACTATTTTACTCCATTTTTCCAATATCTTTGTTCTCTTGTATTCTTTTCCTGAACTTTAGTTATTGAACTTGTTTCGCTTACTAGAAGAAAAAAAAGATTTTGTTTCCCTTAACTAGCTAATTTGGGGGGAAAGTTTCATTTTGGAACTTTTGGAGTCTACTTTTGTGATGAATTCTTTTTTTGTGAACAGAGAAGATTGTTTTCTTCCTGCCCCTCCAACCATGACCCAGTTTGACTGTGTTTTATTTATCTTGCTGTGTCCTCTCCTGGTTCTCTTTTTTTTTTTTTTTTTTTGGTCTCAGGAGCTGCTTGGTCCAGTTAAATGCTTAGCCATCTCACTCCTGTTGAAGTTTTATGTAATAGAGTAAAAACTCTTATGAACCTGGTTGCTTTTACTGTCCCTCAGAATCCTCCCTGTCTTGAGCCAGTATGGTATTGATTTATAGATGGAGGTTATTAATAAAGAAATCTCAGGGGCAGCTAGGTGGCGCAGTGGCTAGAGCACCAGCCTTGAATTCGGGAGGACCTGAGTTCAAATCTGGTCTCAGACACTTAATACTTCCTAGCTGTGTGACCCTGGGCAAGTCACTTAACCCCAGCCTCAAAAAAAAAAAAAAGAAAGAAAGAAATAAAGAAATCTCTCCTTGGGTCTTCTTGACATGTTTTGTGTTTCCCCTCAGTTCAGTTTTGTCCTCTTCCTTCTTGAATGAGAAATTGAACATTCATGGGAAGATTGGCTGTATGCTAAGTATTTTGGGCTCAACAATGATGGTGATCCACGTGCCCCAGGAAGAGATGAACCTCACCTTGGCAGAAATGTCTGAGAAGTTGCGAAGTCCAGGTACCAGACATGGAATTCTAGCATGATTTTGGTTTGACAAAAGCTTTGGTTAGCATTTTAGCTTCTTCTGGCTCCCTTTTGGTTTAGGGAGTACCCACTTTTACACTGTCCCAGTTTGATACTTCAGGCCTATTCCGGTGTCTGGTTGTGGCACAGAGGTGGCTGAGGTGGTTATGTATTCTCTAGGCTTGTGCAAGCTCTGCTATATATGGGTTCCAAGCTGAAAAGGCTCCGAATATGATGCTTTTGACAACAGTATCTGTTGTCTGAGGATTAGCCTTCCTAAATGTAGAGCAGCATCTCCTCAATTGGATGGCCACTAGTCAATAAAGGCTTTGGACAGGACACCCAGTTTCTTCCATCTTCTACTTCTTACACTTTTTCTAATTCACTAAACTCACTACTCTCATTACTTGTCTCTGTTTCTGATTATGTTAATCTGAGCATATCTGGCAATTTCAGAAAGTACTATCTTGGAAGACAGGAGATAAGAGGAAATCTCCATCTCTGGGATAGTATATTTTGTTATCTCTGGACTTTATTAAACACATTTGTGACTTTAATAGTACGTGATTGACCAGAGCTGTAGTTTTTAGCATTTTTGTGACATCTCCTGCCTCCCCCTGCCATAATTCACTTTATAAGAACAAACAGAAGATTTGGTTTGATCCCTAGAGAAAGAGAAGTCTTGTTTGCCTCCATAAAGTTGAGAAGTTAACTTTCCCATTTGTTTAGTGGAATAGAGATGGTAGCCATAATCCGACTCGGGACCAGGACAAGAGATAGTGTTAGCTAGTTGTGAGAAGGCTGTGGACAAACTATGGGAATGATCTCTGCCTGGGATCTTTAGCCCCCTCCTCCTGGAATTCCTTTAATTTTCGTCAGAAAATCAGAACTGTTGCTGTAGCACAGGAAGCCAGACAAACACATTGAGGCTTACATTTCAGAAGCAGAGCCAGATCTACTCTTAGCTCTCTGCCCCATTCTCTGTGACTCTGCCCTTCCAGGATCTAAGCCAGAGAGAGTGGATGGCAAATGCCATTGTGTCCAAGCTGGACCTGAAAAAGAATTCCCAACAGGTGGTAATCCAGCCCTTCCCCGAATCCCTTTAGGGAGAGGGAACTCACTTCCTGCTGAGACAGGCCTTGACCCTCATGAATAAAATTAGTAGCTAGGAAGTTTTTCCCAGTGTCAAGCTAAAATTTGCCCCTGTCCGGCTTCTGCCCACTAATCCTAATTCTTCTATGTGGAGCCAAACAGAACAAGGCTCATTCCTTTTCTTTATAATCTTGAAACAGCTCTCTGGTTCAACCTCTTAAGTTTTAAGCATTCCCTACTTCCTTCAGCTGATCTTCATACACTATGAATAGTGAATATTATTATCTGTAAATATAAATAGTGAATATCTTATCTATCACTAGCCTGTTTACCCTCCTCTCAATATTCTCTGCTTATCGTTGTCCTCCCTAAAATGTAGAGACTACACAGCAGTGTCCACTGTGGAGACTGACCACAGCATTGATGTTGGAACCTCCCTAATCTTGGACATAATGTCTCTTCATGTACTCCAGTGTTGCATTAGCTTTTTTGGCTGATGTTTCAGTTACTCATCGGGCTTGTTGTAATCCACTACACCCTGGGATTTTTTCAGAGAGACTGGTGAACAGCCATTTTCTATTTGTGAACTTGATTTCTCTTAATTCAAGTATGAAAACCCATGAATTAACAATTTATGGAATTATGAAATGGGGTAGCTGTGACTGATAGTTGGGAGTGAGACTGCAATCAAATTTTAATAAGGCACAAAAGGTAGAGGGAGGAACAGGGACAGAAAATATGAGACAGACAGTGTGGGAATGGAGGATAAGGGTGGCAGAGGAAAGGAATCATTGTGTTAGGAGGGGGAAGGGATATGGAGAATCACTCCCATAACCATGGATTAGAGTTGAGAATCCCTGGCAGCATGGATTCAAGTAGAGGAAGAAGATTACTCAAGGGGCAGGAATTGTAGTTTTTGGAGAGAAACAGACTCCCTTTTGTCTGTGCCACTTTGGAGTTAGTTCATTAACAAATCCATCTCATTAGCCCAGATGATTTCCTCTGAGTGAGCTCATATTACCAGGCTGTGATTTTGGGTTAATATTCGATAGGTTGTAAATCATGCTCCTTTTATCTTTGAAACAGTTTGTGCACAGCTTCAAGATTCCCCTTTGCAAACTTATTTCCTGCTATGGCTCCTTATGAACTTATATAGCATACTAACTAAAAAGGAAGGGGAGATGACCAGAGAACCCAAAGTAATATACAGTTTTAACACACCACATCTAATCCAATTAAATCCTGTCTTTTTTTTTATAGCTTTTATTTATAAAACATATGCATGGGTAATTTATTCAACATTGACCTTTGCAAAATTTTCTGTTCCAAATTTTCCCCTCCTTCTCCCCACTCTTCCCCTAGATGGCAGGTAGCCCAATACATGTTAAATATGTTAAATTATATGTTAAATGCAATATATGTATATATAGTTTATCTAGAAAGAAAAACTTGAGAAGGTAAACAAAAATGCAAGCAAACAATAACAGAAAGAGTAAAAATGTTATGTTATATTCCACACTCAGTTCCCATAGTCCTCTCTCTGGGTGTAGATGGCTCTCTTCATTACTGAACAGTTGGAACTGGTTTGATCATCTCATTATTGAAGAGAGTCACGTCCATCAGAATTGATCATCGTATAGTCTTGTTGCCGTGTACAGTGATCTTCTGGTTCTGCTCATTTCACTCAGCATCAGTTCATGTAAGTCTCTCCAGGCCTCTCTGAAATGATTCTGCTGATCGTTTCTTATAGAACAATAATATTTCATCATATTCATATACCATCACTTATTCAGCCATTCTCCAACTGTTGAGCAGCCACTCAGTTTCCAGTTTCTTGCCACTACAAACAGGGCTGACAAAAACATTTTTGCACATGTGGGTCCCTATCCCTCCTTTAAGATCTCTTTGGGATATAAGCCCAGTAGAAACACTGCTGGATCAAAGGGGATGCACAATTTAGTAACTTTTTGAGCATAGTTCCACATTGCTCTCCAGAATGGCTGGATCCCTTCACAATTCCACCAACAGTGTATCCATGTCCCAGTTTTCCCACAACCCCCCATTCATAATTATCTTTTCCTGTCATCTTAGCCAGTCTGAGAGGTATGTAGTGTGGTATCTCAGAGTTGTCTTAGTTTACATTTCTCTGATCAATAGTGATTTAGAGCACATTTTCACCTTTTCATATAACTAGAAATAGCTTCAATTTCTTTGTCTGAAAATTGTTCATATCCTTTGATTATTTATCAATTGGAGAATGGCTTGATTTCTTATAAACTTGAGTCAATTCTCTATATATTTTGGAAATGAGGCCTTTATCAGAATCTTTGACTGTAAAAATGTTTTCCCAGTTTATTGTTTCCCTTCTAATCTTGTCTGCATTAGTTTGTACAAAAGCTTTTAAACTTAATATAATCAAAATTATCTATTTTGTGATAAATAATAATCTCTAGATCTTCTTTGGTCACAAATTCCTTCCTCCTCCACAGGTCTGAGAGGTAAACTATCCTATGTTCTTCTCACTTTAAATCCTGTCTTTTTAAGTTTGACCTGGTGATCTAGTCTGTTGAAGTCCTTTTGGATCTTCATTCTGTCATATTTTCTAGATTTGTATCATCTGCAAATCGATAAGCACTCCATCTATGCCTTTTTCCAAATTATTGGTTAAATAATGTTAAATAGCACAGAGCTGTTTTACACAGCTTATGGACATCTCATTGTGAATATTACAAACTGAAGCTACCTTTTCACTTAAATTTGGTTTCTGGCCTAACCTCTTCCTTTCTGTTGATAGTACCTTTTCTTGTCACTAGAGATTGAAACCTTGAGTTCATTTTTTTTATTGGTTCTCAGTAAAGCACTTCCTATGTAGGATTTTAGCATCACCAAGGACAACACTTTCTCCTATGTAGGATTATAGCATCACCAAGGACAACACTTTCTCCTTTCCCCTCTCCCCAGCTATTTTCTCTCTTCTCTGAATTAAGCAAGTTAGACAGACACCACCTAGCTAATCTATTTCTCCATTATTTTATTACATTTTTTCAGAGTTCCAGGTACATTTCCTATAATTACCCAGATTTAATAGTTCATATGATTTCTAACCCTTTCTGTAATGTTTTAGGTACCCTAATGTAAGTCCTTAGCAAGAGCAGTGCTTCTTATGAGTCAAGGTATTAACTTGATGGCTCAAAAGCCATTTTCTCCATAATGAATTCCCTCCTAATGTACCTGAACCCTGCTCTGATATGCCCTGACACACACAGACACATGCACACATCCCAGGTTTGTTCCTGACAAGTGTCTCTGGTGCAGATCCTATCTATCTCTTCACATTAAACCTTTTTTGATGTGGGCAGATGTAAGGAGAACATTTAGAACTAAAACATTATTGGTAAATACGATTAAAGGACTGAAATAGATTCACAGTGCCTCTTGCTGGGGTGTATGTTTTAATGATTTGCCCGTCAGACACAACTGAAATAACTGAGCATCAACAATGAAAATGTCTATATAGTAATACATTTCCTATTTTGGTTAACTTTTCTCTTTTTTCCCCTCAGGATTCGTTGGCTTTGCCATTTGGGTATTGGTCAGTTCCACTACCCTCATCTTTGTGATAGGACCTCGATATGGCCATAGTAACGTCCTGGTGTATGTTCTGATCTGCTCCTCAGTTGGTTCCCTTTCTGTGTCTTGTGTTAAGGGTTTGGGCATCTCCCTGAAGGAGCTAATTTCAGGGAAGCCTGTCCTGAAGGAGCCCCTTGGTTGGGTGCTTTTGTTTTGTCTGGTGATTTGTATAAGCATTCAGGTCAACTATCTGAACCGAGCTTTGGACATATTCAGTACTTCGATAGTTACTCCCATCTATTATGTCCTTTTCACCACTGCTGTTATGACCTGTTCTGCCATTGTCTTTAAGGAATGGCAATATATGGACCTAGACAGTGTCATTGGCACGATCAGTGGTTTCCTTACCATAGTTTTTGGCATTTTCCTTCTTCATGCCTTTCGAGAAATCCCTTTTTCTCCTGATCTGATTTATTTTTCTCAGAGGTCAAGTTTGGGTAGTAATCACGCTCCTCCCCAGAGGGAAAACGAAAGGCAAAATCAACCTCTCCTTGATGAAGATGACTTCAACAAAGAGTTCCAGAATGTTGAGGCTGAAGAGGTTGAAAATCTGTGAATAATCTTAGGCAGAATACTGTCTGTATTTCTGTTTCTGTTGGCTAAGGTGGCCTTTGTACTTTTGCTTAAGATTTACCCAGACCTCTGACATCCAGCCAAACCAAATCAGATTATATTGTGGAGAGGAGCAAATTAATCGCTAACTAGTAAGCAATGGAACAGCAAAACCTTCCCAACTGCCATGTTGTTACTAAAGTCTCATTTGCTTCCCTTGCATAATATATACTGTGATTGTAAGATGTGGTGCTAGATGTAAATGTGGATGTATATATGTACACCTGTGAAGTATTTGTGAAAAAAAAAAACCGTCTATCCCTCATCACTAGGTCATTCAGCAACTTAAAAGCATTGTTGTTTGTCTGATTTACTTGGTATGATTTGAGAACGCAAATGTTTCATGAATTCTAGTTTACTTTAAAAAAAATGTTTTTAAAGGTGTTTTTGTGTCACTTTTAGTGCTGAATCCTGATCATCCTGAAGTTTGTACCAAGGACTTGAGTATAATTACTAATAACTGCTGGCTGCTGCCACCTGCCTGGTAAGAGGATTTGATTCTAAAAACCACATTCCAGAAATTATTACTTGTTCTTCCCCCCCCCCCTCCCAAGCTCTAGTACCTAAGATTCTAGAGAGTAAAGATTCAGCTTCCCACTGTGCCTATTCCAGTCCCAGTAGACTCTCTTTTACAGTTAGGAGAACTGGGTGGGCCCACTTCCTTGTAGATAGCATTTAAAGTACTTTCAGAGTCCCTTATAATGTAATGTGTGCAAGACCAAAGAGGGAAGCAACTTAAAGTTGAGGGTTTTTTGGGCTTGGCTTAAAGCAGAGTTCCTTTGTCCCTCACCAATTCCCTGAAGACTTCAGAATTTAGTGGCAGCCTCCACATGAGGACAAACAGCAGTTATAGGTATTATACTTCCTGTCTATAGATCATCTTGGAGTTTGGAGCGTTCTTTCCTGGAATAGTAGCAATGTACTGAGTCTTTGGGAGGCTCATGATGTTTGAAACAGATAATCGATCACTAGAATGTAAGCTCCCTGGGGGCAGGGGACACTGGTTTTTATTTTTGTATCCATACTTGATGCTTAATAAATGTTGATTCTTGATGAGCAATATAGGCATTTGCTACTGTTCTTCTGGGAATAGCTTCAGCTTCTTATCCAATTCGAGTCAGGGGGAAATTGAAAAAGGGATTTCCTCTTGGCAACTTTAAGCTCAATTTCCTTTAGCTATAGATTCCTTAAACAGCCTTACAAAAAAGATAATTGAACCATCTCTGTCACTCATTGTCACCTAGGACATGTGATTTCATCTCACAGATCATCTGTAGCTTAATTTTGGATAAGTTGCCCAAGAGAGACCTCAATGAACCGGCTTGTCCAGGGTCACACAGCCAGTATAACATGGAAGAGCCAAGGCCAGTCCTCTCTGCCAATTCAGCTGCTTCATCATCTCTATTAGACAACTATTTGTTAATCTATGATCCGTGCAAAGGATATAATTATTAAGTTATTATATATGCTGAATCTAAAATTTTTATATTTGTGAATTATGGGTTATATAAGCTCATGGGGTGAGAGTCTAATTCCTTCATTTTACAAATGAGGAAGCTGAGGCTGAGATAGATGAGTCCAGAGTCACACAGATACTAAGGGGCAGAACATATGCACTTGCTCCTTTGATAAGTCTGTTTTTCTAGCAGGGCAGGTAGATGGTGCTGCAGTGGATAGAATGGGTAGGGTGGGACTAAGGTCAAGAAGACATATTCCTGAATTCAAATCCAGCCTCATGACTTAACTTTGTGACCCTAGGCAAAACACTTGATCCTATTTGTCTGTTTCCTGGTCTGTAAAATGAGCTGGAGAAGAAAGTGGGAAACCACGCTGGTACCTTTGCCAAGAAAACCCCAAATTGGGGTCACAGAATCAAACATAACTGAAAGTGACTGAACAGAAACATTTCTATAAGGGGAAAAAAACTTAGTGATCCAATAGCTTTGGTGACTAAACTTAGTAAACTTCAGATTTACCTACAGAGGATGCCTTTATTTTTGGTTGTTCTTGTTAAGCAGCAAATATCAAGTGGCAGTAATGTGTAAAGCATGACCCTGGCAAAGATAAGAACTTATTTGGCAACTTCATCATATCCACAAATCTCTGTATATAGAACAAAAAGAAACAAAGGGGGAAAGAGGGGGCCGGACTTCAGAAAGAAGATTGGTTTCAAAGCCACATTGGGAACAGTGGCTGCTTCAGTGAATTTGGTCAAATCATTGCACTTGGAATGAATGACTTGGATGGGCCAGCTTCTCTGGGGTTTAATAATGGGACCAGATTAGTAAACCCATTTATTAAAATAAAATCCTTGTCACCTAATGCCACTCCCTCAAAATCCATACCTTTCCAAATCCTTTTAACAAACCAATCTGGCTTGAATGTGTTCTGCATGTGCATACTGTTTTTGTTTTATATTTACCATCCAGAGTCCTAAATATTCTGAAGTAATTTTCATATTTTGTCTACTAGTTAGAGAGGAAGTTTAAATGTAATGACTTTAAACTTAGAAGGGACTTTTAAGATCTAGTCTAAGCTCAACTCCACAAGTGAGAAAGCCTGGGGACCAGGAGTTAACTTGCCTAAGATCTCCCGGGTTCTATGAAGAGCTGGAACTCGTTAACTTGAAAACCAATTTCAAATCCCCCTTTTCGCAAAATACTACTAAATCCCTTTTAGTAGATAGTTGGAGGTATACAGTTAAGATGTGCAAAGCCTATTGGAACATTTCCAAGCCAAAGGTCTGTCTAGGGAGGAGTGAGGCTGGCAGCCATCACTCTGTTCTACTCAGCAACGTGATTATCCTAGGGAAATATAGAGCAAAGTTCCTTATCACAGGTTAGGGGTTATTCCTACAATTTTGCCTTATATACATTAGCCACTCAGCAAAAATCCTTGTTGAGTGACAGTTTTTAGTACTGGCACCAGCCCATGTCCAAATTTTGTCTGCCAAGACATCTAAACTAGTAGACACAGTGATGTACTTAAAATAGCCTTGGCACTGGAGGTAAAACTTCAAGCCCCAGCTCTCCCATTCGGGATCTTTGGCCAGGTCACATTGACTCCGAGTTGTGTGATCAATGAAATGGGGAGTATGGTACCTACAACTGTTCTATATGTTATGAAGAATGAGGTGTTTTGTAGACTCTGAAGTACTACAAAAATGAGGACACAGGTGTTGAAGGATGAGAACCAAAGAAGGAAAAGTTTTTTTCCAAAATCATATCAACCTGAGGCAAAGATTTTTATTTCAGTAACCAGAAGACTTGCAGTAAATAGAACAATGAATCAACACATTAAGTATGCCCCTCTACCTGAAACAATGGCTAGCTGGGGTGGTAGCTGGTTTAAACTTTCACAATGAATCCAGGCACATCTTTCAGTCACTTAAAACCCTGAAACTCAGGGTAAATTATTCTCATTTTGAGACTGCCAAGAGAGAGGCAAACATATTCACTAGATAAATTAAGATAGGTTGCTCTGTATCCAAAGGCCTCTAGCCTCTCAGCATTGTGTAGTGGGACCTATTGTATATAGGTATTTAAAATAAGTCACAGTAAAGGAGGAAGATGGATACCATTGGAAGTCAGGTGTATAATCTAGGTGCTGTATTACAGATCTGCTCAGCCTCATCAAGTCACAAAATGGATGAGGCCTGAAACTGAAATACCAAATGGCTGTTCCCCTCCTGTTGCTAGATCCATCTCATCCCTACCCTCCCACAGGTTTAGAATTATCACATACAGATGAGAGAGTCTACCTATATGGTCCCAGTTTGAATACCTACAAAGAAGCCAATGAAACGATAAGAACATAGCCCTGTGTACAGTTTAAGTGTATCTAGTAGTCTTCCATTCAAATGTCCAAACTTTTCACAAAACTGGCATTTCAAAACAACAAAACCCAACCCTCAACCTCACAAAACTCTTCTTTGCTCATTTAGATGACAACTTCCCAAAGGCTGGGATAAAAGATGTAAGTCACCTCCCCACAGCCTTTTCTTTCACAACCATCCCGTCACAGTTCTTTTTCTTGAACTATAAAGTTCTTTTTAAAGTGGAACAGAGAGTTGTGCTGACATCATTCGGACAAGCTTTCTGAGAAGGCTGGCCTGGACTTCTGTGTCTGCTCCAATCGATTCAGGATGAATTGGCTCGTGTCAATGAATCGCTCCACGCAGTTCACGAAACAGGTTTCAGCTCGACTGTCCAACTTGGGCCCAGGCTTGTCCATGCACTTTTCCTGCTCAAGAGAAGATATATAATCACAAAGAGAAGGAAAAAGAGATCTTCCTGATTTTATAGATACCAAATTCCAGAGGAAAAAAAGCATATAAAAAGTACATATGGTATTGTATCTAGAATATACTATAACATTTAACATGTATGGGACTGCCTGCCATCTAGGGGAGGGGGTGGAGGGAAGGACGGGAAAATATGGAATAGAAGTGAGTGCAAGGGATAAAAAAAAAAAAAAAAAAAAAAAAAATTGCCCACTGTAAAAAAAAAAAAAAAAATTATAATTATAAAATTAATAATAATTAAAAAACCAAAAAGCTTTAATAAAAAAAGAAGCATCAATTAAAAAAAATAAAAGTACATATGGGGGGCAGCTAGATAGTACAGTAGATAGAGCACTAGCTCTGAAGTCAGGAGGTTCATATCTGCCCTAAGACACTTTAATGTTAATCAGCAGTGTGATCCAGGGCAAGTCACTTAACCCCAACTACCAGACCCCACCCCCCCACAGTACACGTGACAGAGAACAAAAACCTTGTTAGAATACACAAGAAAACAACAATTCTGAAAAATGTGACCCCACCCCCCAACAGTACACGTGACAGGAGAAAAAAATCCCAAGTTTGAACACACAAAAAAACAACAGTTCGGAAAAACGTGCAATGACCCAGTTTGGCTTTTTTGCTATCAACCTCAGTTTTGTCCTAACAACGTTCACAGTGCTGCACTGCTTCTGAATTAAATGGATGTTGCAGAGGGTAAAGGAGAATCCTTAGTTAATAAGTTAGTAAGGTTTCCCAAAGTTCCAAATTCTTTGTTGAACATAATCAGATCGAAGATCTCAGGAGGTATTTTAGGCTGGCAAGAGCCTGGAAATGCTCTGGAAACAAATTACCACCTGCAATTCAACGAGCGAGGGGCTCAAATCCCTTACTGATAAAAACTGGATACTTTCAGTTACCGGACCTACATCCGTGCACCTGCCTCCCAGCCATTATCCCAAAACAACCCTCTCCTACTTCTATCTCTGGATTCTACAAAGAACCAAAGGTGGCGACACGTTCTGGCGAAGTTTCACCTAACCTTTGAGTTGGTACACTTTGCTCCCCAAACGCCTCATCATGATCTCAGTGATCCAACAAAGAAGGCAGAGCGGTATGAGGGTTACCTTTACTTCTTTCCCAGGGAAAGAAAGTTGCGTATGATCAGGAGGCACCCCAGATGAGTCCAGAAGTGGAAAAGTTCTCCGACTTCATGGGATCCCAGTGCAGAGATGGGCTCCGATTTCACTCTTTGCCCAGCTGAGCACTACCACTAAGAAAAGGGGGGCTTATGAAGGAGGGAGCGAGGCATCTGGAGAGCTCGGCTTTCAGTCTGCAATCCCAAACTAGCCCCCCCTGGAGCCCACTGGGAGTCCCCGTTTCCAAGAGAAAGGAGAGGCTGCTCCAGGGTCCGAGATGGGGGATCACCCTCTCTCTCCCCCCCGTGTCCCCGAGGCTGGGTACAGGGCGGGACGCGGAATGAGTGGAGGGTCCCAGGCCCCCAGCTTCTCACCCAGCACAGTTCAGTCATTTGGTGCACCAATTGCTGGAACCGCTGCTTCTGGGTTTCCACCTCGATGAAGTGCTGCAGCTGCGGGTCCACGGTGGCCAGTCCGGCCACGGACGAAGAGGACTCCATGCCGACTCGGCTCACTCACGACCGCGAAACAGCCAGCCGCAACAACCAACCGAGCGACCTTCACGTGCCTTCAGGGCGGAAACGGAAACAGAAACCACCGGCTCCGGGACGACCCCGCCTCCTTCGATTCCCCTCCCCTCCCCTCCCCCTTGATCCTGCCTCGTGCACACTGCGCCTGCGCGTTGTCTGGGCCAATAGCTGGACAGTAAACTGTAACGTTCCCACGAGAGCATTGCTCCTGCGCGTAGTCTGGACCAATAGCTGGGCAGTAAACTGTAGCGAGCGCAGGAGCACGCTGCGCCTGCGCGTGTCCTGGGCCAATGGCTGGGCGGCAAACTGCAGCGAACGCACTGCGCCTGCGCCCGCGCCCGCGCCCAGCCTTAGCCAATGGCTGGCCGGTCAACTTTCGGGAGTCCCGTCCGAGCCGCCCAAACTACAAACTTCCCGCGTTAGGACTGACTGCCTTGGCGGGCCCGGGTGGGCTCCAGGGGGCGGTCTCGGGACGTGTTAGCGGCTTCTCCGACTTCAGCTATCTCCCAGTACCTCAGCTTCTTCTTATGTGAGGTGGGGTCGGCTTAAAGTGGGCTGTCTCTAAGGCTTCCACAGCGTAGAACTCAAGAAGCCTTCTCGAAGTGCCTCTTGAGGGCCGGGGTTGCAAAGTTCACAGGGCAACATCAAGCAGGCCTTTCCCTCTCACTGGGACTCAGTTTCCTTCTCTGAAATATGAGGAGGTAGGACTTTAAGGGCTCTTCCAGCTCTGTGTCTGAAGCAGGAGTTCAGAGAAGCCTATTCCTGTGTTTGGGCCTCACTTTCTTGGAACTTCCAACTTTTATTGTGCCATTGACGCTGCAAGGGCCCGCGAGCCAACTCAGCTTACCTTAGAAAGACTTTCCCCATATGAAAGCCTAAATTTACCCTCTTCTTTGTACTGCTGCTTCTCTCTATGGACCAAGCAGAACAAGCCTGATCCCTCCTCCCCATGACAACCCTTTTATCATTCCCCTCTTAAGTTCCTTCAAACAATCTTCATGAGCCCAGAATTCAAGATTCACCATCCTGGTGTCTCTCCTCTGAACTCTTCCTGGCTTAAAAGTTCTTAAAAAGTGATACCCAGAACTGAACACAATACTGAGTATGTGATTTGAACAAGGCAAAGGACTTAGGGACTCTCAGGCAATAAGTCGTGTTACAGTGCTGTCTATGCCAGGAGGCACTGGGCTAGAAAGAAAAAAAATAGCCTTGCCCCAAAGGAGTTTACATTTTAATGGGGAGACAACATGTGTGTGTATACACTGAATGGATATATAGAGATATAGATAGATAGATATTTCACATGTCCCCAGGCCCATAGGTGTGGGACACTGTCATTAGTGAAGATCAATGCCCTGCCCCTGTGTAAGGAGTAGGGAAGAATTGGTGAGGGAAAGCATGAGCAAGAAGGTTTTTGTCAGGTTCTTCAAGTCTCTCCAGTCTCTACTTTCAAAGTCTTTTCAAGCCTCATCAGAGTTGGCACGTCCAGCTTTAAGCTTCAAGAGAGAAGATGGAAGTTGCCAGTCCCACCTCAGGCTGCTGAAGGGAAAATAAGACTCTGGGTAGAAGATAACATAAGAGGAGCCAGAAGCTTCTATCATGTCTCTGTCCCCAAGTTGCTACTCTAGAAACTTCAGGGAATTCTTCTTGGGTGAGATCTGATGTCTATATGTCATTCTCACACTGAGTCACCTGCCTCTCAGTGGGAGAGCTCTTTTGTTCTGCATTGTTTGATATATATTCTCCTATGCATATCTTTTCTGATTTGTTTGGCTATTAAACCTCATAAATGGGTTCCTTTGCTATTTACTATGTATGTGTATTGCCCTTAGTGGGGAAGCCTTACATATAACCTTGGGTTTCTTTTTTTCCGTGTTAATGGGCAGCAATCAAGAGTTTTAACTTGAACCTGAAAGTATTATCCCTAGACTGACAATATTTAAGGAAGCAGCTAGATATAATTCTAGCCTAGCAGCCCTTCTCACTAGGGATGTTATAAATGGGAGATCATCTCAGAGGGAAGGCATAGCAGTGATTTGTCCTAAAAAAAAAGACCTCTTTAAGAAGGGGAGGACATTTTTTTTGCTTTTGTTCAGTTTTTGTAAATATGATCATTTTGACAAAAAAAATCACTTTTGTGAGATTTGAGCTGAGACTTGGAAGATGCCAGGAGGCACAGGTGAGAAGGAAAAGCATTCTAGGCTTAGGGAATAGCTAGTGCAAAGGCCCAGAGACAATAATAGAGATGCTGGGAAGAGGGGAGGATTTGGGAGGGAAGGTGAGTTTTGTTTTGGACATATTGAGTGTAAGGTGTCCAAAATGCAGTAGGTGATGTGCGACTGGAGGAGGATGGAAAGTAAATAGATCTGAGCATCATTTTTATAGAGATGATTAATTTTTTTTCCCTCGGAGCTGGCGAGATTACCAAGTGAAAGAGTAAAGAGAACAGAAGAGGGACCAGGACAGACAGAATTTTGGCATTAGATGAAGATTCAGCAAAGGAGACTGAAAAAAATGTTGTTAGCCAGCTAGGTAGAGAAGCATGAATTATATTTGGCAATCAAGAGATCATTGGACATTTTGGAGAGAACACTTTCAGTGGAATTATGAGGTCAGAAGCCAGACTGGAGGGACTTCAGAAAAGAGTGAGCGCAAAGGAAGTGGACACACAGCCTGGATCTGGTTTTCTCAGGGTGCCCCTCATGTATCTCAGTCAAGTGCAAGATCAATCACATTACCAGGTTGTCACATCCCAGTGCTGATATACATTGGGCTTATCCTACACTGAGAAATATTCTCTGTTTTTCAGAAGCCTTCGCTGAAAATCAGATGTTGATGAGGAGTCACAGGGGATAAAAAGATGGCTAAGAGGCTTCATGGTTTAGTGGAGAGGACCTTAAACTTGAAGTTATAAAGATATGATTTCAAATCCTGCCTCAGATACTTATGAATTGTGACTTTCTATTTGTCCTGCATATATCTTACACGTACATAGTCAGTGATATGTTTTGTCCTCCATTAGAATGGGCTATCCTTGAAAGCTGAGTCTGCAATGTGGTTTTGCCTCTCTGTATTCCCTCTGCTTAGCACAGTGCCCACCACATAAATACATGCTGGTATACTGGCTGACTGAGCCTGGACAATTTCCTTAGTTTCTCTGTGTCTCAGTTTCCACATTTGTATAATGAAAAGATTAGTTTCATTGGCCTCTAAGGTCCTTTTAGCTCTGAATGGTTGATGAAATGGAAATTATCCATTTCTCTCCTCCCTTATTCCCTGTAATCTCTGAGGACCCACATTCTAGGAACTTTTAAGTCTTAATTCCCTGATCACACGACATTCATATTAAGGCTGAAAAAGCAGCTTGCTCACAGTAATCCAGTGAGGGGGATACATGTGCTGAGCTTGGATTGTTCAGCTCTATGGGACTCAACCTCTGGGGACAATCTGGCTCTCAACCAGCCTTTGGGCCTGCTTGTTGAATGAATCAGGTCAGCCTGGGCTTGTCAAGGGATCAAGAGAGAGGCTGAGAAGCATAGTAGACATTTTCTGGGGTGCTGAGCTCTGTAGAATGTAAGCCGCCAGAGGGCAGGGGCTTTTTAAATTTTTTCTCTCCTACCACCAGCACTTAGCAAAATGCTTGGTAAAGAGTAGGGCCTTAATGAATGTTTGTTAAATTAGACTGAAACTAGGCATATTAGCTTTTAGTTGTGCAGAGATAGATCTGACCACTAGGACTGTTTCAAAGTAGATGGGGCTGTTTTGTATTTGTTGGGTATCCACTTACATATGGGAAGCAGTGTATGATATGTATAGTGTGGCTGCTAGGGGACTGACCTTGGAGTGAGGAAGCACTGGCTTGGAAATCTTGCAGTTTATCCTTACTTGCAGCAGGAGCATGGGCTCGCCATTACTTAATATTCACTTTTAGTGGCCCAGGCCTCTCTCTAAGCCAAAACTTGGAAACACTTAGTGAACTCTATCAGTGGATTGAGCTGACAAACCAGTTCCCTCCACCAATGGAAATCACAGGTTTGGACCAAATTACTTTGTGTCAACTCACTTTCTCCCAGTAGAACTTAAACTCCTTAAGCTAGCCCCGGTTTGTTTTTCTCCCATTGTTGTTCAGTCCTGTCTGCTTCTCTGTGTCCTCATTTGGGGTTTTCTTGGCAGCGATACTGGAGTGGTTTTACCATTTTCTTCTCCTGCTCACTTTAGAGATGAGGAAACTGAGGCAAGCAGGGTGAAGTGACTTTCCCAGAGTCACGAAGCTAGTAAGTAGGTACCTGTCTGAGGCCAGATTTGAAGTGAGGAAGATGAGCCTTCCTAACTCCAGAGCCTGTTTTATCTATTAGCCTGGTGCTTTGCACACCCCAGTAGTGTGAATTCAAATAATACTTGTTGGATTGAATGAAATTGAGCCTGACACAGATAAAACCTTGCTTTTGTGAAGGCAGTGACATCTAAAGGGAGGCTGTGTAATGATAAAAGATAATGGAGACCTTGGGGATTTTTTTTCTGAAGCACTTTTGTCAAAAACAGTCCCCTAACCAGGCCTGTTGTTATAAGTACCTCTTATCACAGGCACATGGAGGCCACCCAAAGGGTTTATTTGCTCGTATGCACACACATCCACACACACACACACATACATCTGTTACAATTTGTTCTTAACTGCTAGTAGGAATTTTTCTCTCCTGGAGCAACAGCATATTCGGAAGAATGAAGCTGCTATTCCTCAGCTTTTGCTCAGGCCAGAGAAAGTCCCTGGGGATCAAAGGTGTGAGCCATTCTCAGGTGTACAGTGCCACAGTTAAGGAGTGCAGGAGGAGTGTAAAGGCTTTCTTCCCTGCTCCCATCCCCTTCCTGTCCTCTCGCCCTCCCCTTCCCTTCCCCTTCCCAGCCAGGCACTGGAAGCCTTGAATTTCTTCAGAGAAAAGCAAATGGAGTGAGGAGTAGAGACGGAAGGACCAGAGAGGTGGGCTGAACGGCTCAGGATTCTTCATCCATAACATCCAGAATGTTGCTCAGAAGAAATCTGAAAGTGGGGCGTTCATCTGCCTTCTGGATTCAAAGAGAAAGAAGATTGTTGGGAGGGGGCAGAAATCATGGACCTCCCGGCCAGAAAACAGTTTTCTTTGTGTTCTATGGAAGTGCGTCAGAGCAGTGTGCAAGCACCAAGTCCCCTCCTGTGCCACATAACCTGCCTTTCTTGTGCCCCATGCCATCTGGTCAAGGGAAAGGATAGTGGCATGGAAACTCTGTTCAGACTCCAGACCCACCCACCCTCAATCCCCCAGAATTCAACATTTCTGTGCCAATGTTCTCCTGGAGAAAGGTGAAGTGCCAAAGGCAGGAGGGCCTAAACCTACCCCAAGACCTTAATTGAGGTTGCCAAGGGCTGGAAAGTGGTTATGAAGGTACCTTTAGAAGGGAGTAGTTTAGGACTTAATGAGAAGTGTGAAGGTTCCCTGTTTGCCTGTTTGAACTAAACAATGTTGTTGGGTTTTTTTTTTTTTTTTTTAAGAATGAGGTAATTTGAAAATGGTTTGTTTTCATCTTAGGGTCCTGGTGCCTTCATTTAGGGTCACAGACAGGAATAAGCATTGCACTTTGGACTGCTTTCTACAAATGAGATGAGAAGTGATCCAGGCCTTCTTGTGGGTATTTGGCTGCCTGCCAGTAACTTGTATGGCATTTCAACCCATCCCAGAAACCTTGAGGTAGCCCTAGGTTCTCTGGGAATTACTAAGGGGGAAAAGGGGATCTGTGCAGCAGGCAGTATGTGGCCAGGCCTTCTGTCTTGGAAAGTAGGAGATGGCTACCTCATCAATGGCCCGGAAAGACTGTTTGTGCTTATAGGGGAAGAAGGCTCACCTCATGCCAGCAGCTGTACATGATGGCATACACTCGTTCTGAAGCTAGCTGAGGCCGATAGAGCCGGAGGCCTTTAGCAATGTGTTCTGCTGTTTCACTGTTACTAAATCTCTCATACGGCATTTTCCCCAGAGAGTAAATCTCCCACATCAAAACCCCTATGAGGCAAAAAAGAAAAGAAAACCAAAATTAACTATATATACACATACACACATATGGGCAGCTAGGTGACCCAGTAGATAGAGCACCAAGACTGGAGAAAGATTCAACTTCCTGAGTTCAAATGTGGCCTCAGATACTGACTAGCTATATGACCCTGGGCAAATTCCTTCACCCTGCTTGTCTTAGTTTGCTCCTCTGTAAAATGAGCTGGAAAAGGAGATGGCAAACCCCTCCGGTATCTTTGCCAAGAAATCCCCAAATGGGGTCACCAAATCAGCCATGACTGAAATTACTGAGCAACATTATATATACATACACTTATTCTCTGGTCTCTGAAGATGATACCATACTTGATACAATTGTGTGCTCTTCAAGCCCCTTAATATAATTCTAGATACCAGAGACACCAGCCCCTTGGAATATAGCACAAAATAGGTGGTACCTTCCATTGTGATGTAGTATAGTGGGGTTGATATAATGGAGGAGAAACCTGTATTTGAATCTTTCCTCTGACACTTACCAGTTGTGTGTCCATGGACAAACTAGTCTCTCAACTCCAGTTTCCTCACTTGTAAAATGGAGCTCATAATACCCATAATACTTACCTTATTTCCAGGGAAAGACCTTTGGAGCCCTTAAAGTACTTTGGAAATGGCAACTGTGGTGTCTGAACTTTTCCCACTTATTCCTCTAAACTACCTTGTCTACTCACCAAAAGCCCAGATGTCAGATTTGCTACTGAACTTGCTATACATGAGGACTTCGGGTGGAGACCACCGAACTGGAAATTTGGATCCCGCCGAGCTGGTATATTCATCATCCAAGACATATCTACGAGAGATTTAGGTCAAATTGTTGACGCTCATCTTGGGATCTGTCTAGACCTCTAGACAGAGGCAAAAAACCAAGACAAGTGTAGGGTCAGCCACGTGTCTCATGTTGTCCAGCCAGTTTCTTCTGGCATAAATTAAGCAAAAGATATTCAGGTTCTATTCAAAGCAGGACAGAAACTGAGGCCCGGTCACTGGACAATACTGTGCATAGCAGTCTGTTTTCTTCTTTCTTTCCATAGCTGATAATGTGTTCTGGCTTGGCTTAAACGCCACACCGTGGGGGGATCCCCAGGACTACCTTCTCTAGTTGGTGGTGAAGATTACCAGAGTGACTAAGAAGAAGGTAAGCAGTAAACATAGCAAAGGTATGAGGGGAAGAGAAGATAATGAAAGAATTGAGGTAGAGAAGACACAGAGACATGGGCAAGGAGGGAAAAAAATGCTTATGGTAACACAGAGGGAAGAGCAGGAAGCCACTAAGAAATACCAGACTGAGCAGCAAGATGGAGAGAAGATGAAAAAGCCATAGAACATTTTTATTTTTCAAGGCGAAGAAAAGGGAAAGAGAATGAGGAGGCACACTGACCTGGAGAGACCGAAGTCAGATACTTTGACAACCCCTTGGTCATTGACCAAACAGTTTCGAGCAGCCTGTGGAGGAAGAGGTAGCAATGAGGCCATATTTCCTTGCAAATGCACTGGAATCTCCCAGTGGAATCCTTGGGAGCACTTCAGAAGTGTTTGTTCATTTGTTGTTGACGTGTTTTGTTTCTTCTACGTGAGAAGCCTCTCTAAATCCAATGGGATTGTTTTTTAACTTTTTTCACATCCCCAGTATTTAGCACAGTGCTTGACACACAGTAGGGATTTAAAAAATGTTTGTTGATTATGAGCCTAGCTCTGATTCTACATCACGGAAACACCTGAATATGGAGATAATGAATGAAATCCTTGCGAATATAAATGTAGTTGGATTTCCTTCACATATGCAGTTATTATGGAATCCATTCTTCTAGGGAGATGTGAAACTAGAACTCAATGGGGGCCAGTTTGCGGGCTTAAGGCAACTTGAGAGTTGGTCTGGGTAGGGCCAAGCAGAGGCATCCCTAGATGGAGGGGCACCTACACCAGTTGGCGGGACTCCTGAGTCTTCATGCTTTCCCAGACACTGAGAATATGAAAATACAGCTGACCTGTTGCCACTGAGGCCAAGGCAAATGAACAGTATTCACACTCAGAGCGAAACTGAGAAAATGACACAGGATAACCAAGCTGATTTCCATCCCCTAAATCTCTCCCTGGGGTATCTTCTGCCACCTGTATTCTGTCCCCCTTTGATAGCAGCCATCTGCTCTTAGCATAGGCCCCAGTATTTCTTCTAGCTCTCTGGAACCCTTTCACCTGTCCCATCCCATCTGTACATCAGGGGGCTTACCCTAGTGTTCTTCCCCAATTATAATGCCAGGCAGAGGTTGCCATGAATCTGTGCTGCTCCGTGTAGGCTTAACTGTGAGGCTCTCCCCATAATCTCCCCCACCCTGCCTCCTTTGCAGGCATACGATCCCCCAAGGTCCTACTAGATCTCGGTGAAGGAACTGCTTAGATTCCAGGTAGTCCATAGCCTCACAGACGTCCCTGCACATCTCCAGCAACTGTTGGGTCTGGACGCGGTGCCTCATTTCCCTCAGGTAGTTCAGAAGGCAGCCATTGGCCATGTACTCAGTGATGATGAAGATGGGACGCTGCTTGGTGCAGACCCCATATAACTGGACCAGTTTCTCATGTGACAGGTTCCTACAGGATAGGTAATAGATCCAGCCTCCCCTGTTGCTCCACAGAGCAGTCAAGGAAAGGCTGGGAAAGACAAGGTCTAATGAAGGGGTCAAGAAGCAGCACCAGAACAAGTGACCCTGGTGACTATATTGCCTTTCTCCATCCCTCTTCCTTCCAGCTCCTGGCTGTGTTTCGATACTTCAAAACTGGCACTAAGTGGAGACTTAATAGAGCAGAGGAGCAAATCCAACACAGGATGGTCACGGAAACTACCTGCTCGGGAGAACTGGCTTTACTTCACTGCGAGCAAGCCACAGAAGGGACATTGGAAACAAGATGGGCTATGGCAGCGTCATTTAATTTAATTAGTGTTCTTAATGCTGCTGGAGGTAGGATGCCCCCAAGATCAACACCATTCTCAAGGAATAGTTAACTAGAGACTGAGCCTCCCGCTTGTCACAGTGTGACCCCAGGTTCTGGTCCAGACCTCGGAAGTTTCACACAATGTACGGCACACTCACATCGCAGTGTAGGGTGCCTGCTGATATAGACACCAAAGGTTGGATGGAGAGTTTGGGTAGTAACTCACATCATGACTTTGGCCTCCTCAATGAACTCATCCTCTGACATGGAGCCTTCTCTGATCATCTTGATGGCCACGTCATATTGGCCTCTCCATTTCCCATACTTCACCACCCCAAACTGTCCAGTCCCCAGCTCCTTCAAGAATGTCAGGTCCCTTGGATCAATCTCCCATGACCCTATAACAAATAGCAGTCTCTATGTAATTCCATGGGATAGGAATCATACTGTAGGGGAGGGACTTTTCTCAGGGGAAGAATGGGATATGAGCTCAGGAGCATCAGTGCATCTTTCCTCATAGGACTGTTCTGGGGTTCCTCCCCTGGGGTTCTGAGATCTTAAAACTTTGGAAATAGCACTGCCTAAAAGGAAAGAGATAGTATAGATGACCCCTTCAAGGGCCTTTTGAGCCTTAGAAGCCTTTATTTCTGCAGCCCTTATTCCTCTTAGTGGAGACCAAAGTCTAAGGGAATCATAGAAAGAAAGCTACAAGCCCGTTCGGTTCTCCTGGAAGCAGGTGTTGCACCAAGGCTCACTATGGGGAAACTCAGGCTTGACCCCTTTCCTGCTCACTCCTGCAGTGACTGAGAGGTGGAAGGTGAGGATGGGGTGGGGGAGGGAAGGCACTAGATTCAGGTCGAGAAAGAAGTAGTAGTTACCATAGCCCAGCCCCGCCGTGGAGGGAGCGTTCTTGTTTTGTTGAGAAACTGGATACTTGAGTCTGGAGATGAGTCCTGAAATACACGACAGTGGGTTCCATCTGCCTAACTCATTATATCATTCTGCCAGTGCCCAGCTGGCCATAATTGGTCAGGAGAAGCTGAAGGCTTAAACACAGAGCTGCCTTGTTCCAATTGGCCTCTATAATCCCATATTTCCTGTAGCATCACGGGATTGATTGTCAGGTCTCTGTGCCGGCCCCCCTCCATCCCCACCAGCTTCTCCCTCTTCCTCCTCTCAAAAGGGTATTTTCATGGAAGAGAGAAAAGATGGTCTTTATTAGTAATATGTTCCTAGAGTTCAAACCCAGCTGACATCCTTAGACAGTGAGGTGGGCCTGGGATCAAGAAGATAAAATCTAGCTTCAGACATTTACTAGCTGTGTGGCCACAGGTAAGTCACTTAGTCTTTATTTGCCTCAGTTTTCGCATCTGTAAAATGAGGATAATTACAGCACCTCCTCCCCAGGATTGTGAAGAACAAATGAAGTACGATTTATAAAGTGCTTAGCACACTGCATGGCACATAGTAGCTCTATAAATGTTAGCCATTATTCTAGCTATTAATCAGGCTTTAACTCCAAATGATTGATTTCTCCTTCTGCAAACTTTTCCTGCACTTAGAGCCCAGACCACACAAGCTAGCACATCCTTACACACTGTTTTCTTATTTCCTTTTAGACTACCAGCTCCATGAGGGGAAGGGTGATGGCTTACATGGAGGACTTACATTGGCATTATGGGTAAAGGGAATGACCTGGAGCCTTCTGTTTCTGATACTATGGGCATATCCCAGTTAACCTCTCTGAGCCTTAGTTTTTCTCTTCTGTAAACTGAGTAGAATTATTCCTATTCCGGTACCCCTCTCATAGAATTATTGTGTGGCTCAAATGAGACAATTTATGGCAGGGGAGTTCTTAGACTTCTCTGTGTGTGGCTTCCCCTCTGGTAGGCTGGTGAAACTTGGGAATCCTGCTCATAATCATGCTTGTTGTCTTTATTCATAATTGAAAGATATGGTAAATCTCATGGGAGGCTAGTGAAAATCAAGAATTCATTTCTTTCCCCATCCTAGTTCACAGACTTGGATTCCACAGACCCCCAGTTTTGTTATGGTGTGTCAGTGTATTCTTTTTCTTTTAAAAAATTATTAATTTTAAGCTTAAATACAGAATGAGAAAAGAAAAAAAAGAACATGTTCATGTACACAGCAGAACTTAGAGGATTCAGTATAAAATGATAAGTCTCCATTTCAAACTGTTTATATTTTTTTGAAAACCTACGTTATAAATACTACACATTGTTTGCAAGCTATCCAGCATTTCTGTGCTCCCTTCCAAGTTTTCTTTTGTTCTCTGCTGTGTACTTTTTATTTCTTTTTTTCTCCCTCTCTCACCAGCCTGCCCTAGAGAAGGATACAATTCAACATGAATATATAAATATATATGCATACCTAGATATAACATATACAAACATATACATGTATGTAAGACCATGCTATACATATTCATTTTGTCAGTTCTTTCTCTGGAGATGTATCCCATCTTCCTTCATAGGTCTAAGTCTTTCTATATTTTTCTAAAATCAATCAGCTCATCATTTCTTATATCACAGTGGTATTCCATCACAATCATATACCTCAACTTCTTTAGCCATTCCCTCATTGAAAGGCATCTATCTTTTGAGTCAATCTGATAGATGTAAGATGATATCCCAAACTTGTTTTAATTTGCATTTTTCTAATCAATAATGATTTGGAGCCTTTTTTCATATGATTACAAATAGTTTTGCTTTGTTTTTTTTTTTTTTTCATCGAAAAACTACCTGTTCTCCCATTGAGCCATTATGCTAGAACTTTTGTGGACAACAACATAGGTAGCATCAAATATTCAGAGCTCAAAGAAAGGAGCCAAAGAAGTCATCTAGTGCAATCACCTTGCAAATGACAAAAATTGAGGCCCTCAGAGGTAAAATCATTTATTCAAAGTAACAGAGTTGTCAAAGAGCAGAGGCTGGGATTAGAGTGCAGTGTTCTTTTTACTATCTCAGACTACTTGCCCCACCAAACCCTACTTTTTTCTCTGTGTCTCCCTCTGAAGTTAAGCGACTTGCTCCCTAGTCCTATCCTCCACATCCCCCTGTTGATAGGTAGTAGAAACAAAATAGTTAAGATACTAACGCCTACCCTTATGGACACCAAATTGATATTTCTAAAATCTATCCTTTTCTGTGGCTCTTCCCAATTTAAAAGTCTTCAATTTCTCCCTAGATAAACCACAAAATCTTCCACCTGAAATTTTTAAAGTCCTCCACAATATGGCTTCTGCCTACCTTTCTCATCTTATTTCATTTTACACCCTCCATGAACTCTTCATTCTAAGTAAACCAGCCTGCCAACTGCTCCCCACAAATAGTATTCAATCTTCTGCCCCTTGCCTGTGCCCATCTGACTATCATGTCTGGACTGCATTGGCCCTTTATAATTGTCCTTTATGATCCCTCTCTTTTTTCAAAGAACAACTTGGGTGCAATTTCTTACACAGGACTCTTGAAATAATTTGCCACAAAGATTCAGTTTTTTATATGAAACTTTCTTTTTCTCTTCTGTATACTGAAACGTTTTCGATTATGTCTGTTAAGATCACAATAAAAGTACTGATTTAAAAAGAAAAGAAAAGAAAAACTGCCTGTTTAACTACCCTTTCTTATGTAGACTCTGGTACTCACCAGCAGAGTTGTGCTGATGGTAATGGATGAGTTCGGGAATAGTGCTGAAGAGGTGCCTCTCGGCCAGATAATATTGGCTCTGAGGAGTGGAGCACACGACATAATGGCGGATCACCCCTTGAGGGTCCCTGGAGAAATGAACACATAGTCAGGAACTTGGGAGACAAAGAGAGGAGCTACAGACTCCAAATCAGTGAAGTGGAGAAGAGAAAAGAGAAAAAGTGGCCCGATGGGATGATCAGAATGCAAGTGTTGTGAGGGCCAGCCCTGTCTCTCAAGATGAGGTAGCCTTTCTTCTCGCCAAGGCAAACCCTCTTGATCCTATTCTAACCCATCTTCTCTAGTTGATTTCATCCTGTGTCGCTCCCCCTTTCCCACATATCTTATCCCACATCTCTCTGTCTTCAGGCACCTTCCCCGCAAACCTACAAACAGGCCCACATCTTTTTGATCCTCAAAAAATCTGCACTGGAGGCTAGCCATCATTTTAGATTTCACTTCTCCTTCTCAGCTAAACTCTTTAAGAAAGCTGTCTCATTTCACCAAAACTTCTCTCCAGCCACCACTGATCTCTTTGTTGCCAAATCCAGTGGCCTCTTCTCAGTCCTCATCCTTCTTGATTCCCTAGAGCTTTTGACACTGGTGATTGACACTCTCTTCTTCTTAATACTCTCCTCTCTAGGTTTTCTGGTCGTGGCCAATCCCTCCTGGTTCTCCTCCTTCCTCTTTGATCATTCCTTCTCTGTCTCCTTTATTGAATTTCCCTCTAGGTCAGGCTTACCAACTAGTGGTGCCCCCCACCAAGGCTTTGTCCTTGGCCTCCTGATCTTTTTCACTCCATATTATCTCACTTGATCTTATCAAGTCCCATGGGCTCAATTATCAATCATCATATGCAGATGCTTCTCAGATCTTTATATCCCCAGAACTTAGCACAGTGCCTGGCATATCTTAAATCCTTAATAAATGCTTGTTGACCAACTAATTCTCCGGACTTGTCACTTACCCAGCTGATTTAGTAAACACAGACACAGTATATTTTCCTGCTTTGCTGGAATCTCTGACAATGAAACCACCTTCTTTACCCTGGAATGAAGAGAAAAAAAGCCAGGATGACTGAGGAACAGGAACAGTTCCCACCTACATCCATCCTGACCTTCAGTTCCCTTTTGCCAGTTGTCATAGCAACTACTTGAGTAGAAGTAAAGTTAAGCATTACATGATAGCAACTTCATCTCCTTCGGTTTGGAAGTGACGTACGGTCTATGGCTTAGGATGCTGCTTGGAGTTCCGGGATTCAGACACTAGAGTGCACTCACCTCTTGCTTTAGCAGTTGTTCTGCTTGACTCCGAGTCATATGTTTGGAATACCACCTGAAATAGGAAGCAACCCCAGTGTCTAGGTCTGAATCCAGGAAGAAGTATCACAGCCATCACAGGCCCATCTGTGTTTATCTGGCTGTCACTCATACATTCAACACAGAAAATGCTACTGAGTGCTTTTGAGGTACATAGAAGATATCATCCACCCCTTTCTCAAACCTAACTGGGATCAAAGAGACACAGAAGAAGAGCAATCAGAAAAGGAAGGACTCGGGAACAACCCACTCCTGTGGCCAGGAAGGAAAGGAGAAAAAAATCCAATCGTGACTTGGCAGCCTTCCAAAAGTTTCATGTCCTGTGGTGGACCCCTGTTCTTGTGGCAGTGAGCTATAGTTGCCAACTCATAAGAAATTTTAAAATGCACATTGAAAGCAAGGGAGATATCCTCTTCCTTGTGAAATACCACAGCTAAAGGCCCCGTGCATACTCACTCATACATCTCAATGGAGTCTTCTGCCTCGGTGACATAGTTGTTAGGAATGTAACCTTCCCGGCTGCAAAGTAGACAGAGACGTGAGTCACCCTGAGCCATCTCTGCAGGGAGGAAGAGAGCCAAACGTGTGGCCCTGGCTTCAGGAGCTGAACATCCTTACTGGTAGATGGGCTAGGCTCTATGTGTTTGGGATTATGTTGGAGGCTTGTTTGTTTGGCTCTGAAGAAGAGCATCAAAAGAGGGAATAAGCATCTTTCCTATGCTCTCATCTTTTGGGCTTTTCCCCTGATCAGAGAAAATGGGTGCTTCGTCAAATAAGTATTTTGAAGGTGAGCAGGAAGCTTGTGTGCGATCTTCTCCACCTAGAGGGAATTTCAATTTCCTAGGCAGCATGACCTCGGGATTTAGCCTTGTGGCCAGAGGGAGATTTCTTAGGTAGCGCCAGACCTGGGAGTTCCCTCATGAGGAACCCTGAGTTCAAGGAGCAGACTTTCTAGGAGAAATGAGAGTTTGTAAACAAGGATCACCAACATGGCCCCCCAAGACTGAAGGAGAGTTGAAGGTGACACAGCATAGAAAAGCAAGTAATCTGGACTATGTCCCCTCTAGTACTACCCCTTCCCCTACCCCTGTTATTTTAGTGATTCAGACAGTGTAGGTGACTACCTGTGTAACTGCCGTCAGTCTTAAAATGTTGTTGCCTCTCAAAGAGAGCTTCTGAACGATCACAGGTTCTCTGCATGCTTATGTGGATAAGTTTAGGGCTTACTTGAGTGCTTTATGTATTTTCTGTGTCTGTTCCTAGAGTCCTCTAAGCCTTTCTGAGTCATCTGCATTTTCTATGAATTCAAATAAAGCCAAATCTATAACCATTTATTACTTTGAGTACTTGGATAGGAGCTAGGGACTCTGCAACCTGTATTTTGGGAAACCTAGCAATGAGCTCTATATGATCTATATTTAAAAAACAGTACTATTCACCTGGCTATATTTCTTCTCCTTTTTTGTGGCTAAACTCCTTGAGAAGGCCATCTACACTCAAGGTCTTCACTTCCTTTCTCGTTACTCTCTTCTAAACCCTCTATAGTGTGTCTTCTAACTTCATTTTTCTACTGAAACTGCTCTCTCCACAGTTAGCGGGGATCACTTCATTGACAAATCTAATGACCTTTTCTCAATCTTCATCCTTTTTGATTTTTCTGCAGCTTTTGACACTGGTGATCACTTTTTCCCCTTGCTATCCACTCCTGTCTAGTTTTTTTTAATGACATATTTCTTTCTTGGTTCTTCTACCTATCTGATCCCTCCTCATTTTCTCCTTTGTTGAATCTTCACGTAGGTGTCATTGTTGTTGGAGGATCGTTTCAGGCATGTCTTTGTGATTTCACTTGGGGTTTTCTTGGCAGAGATGCTAGAATGGTTTGCCATTTCCTTCTCCATGTTATTTTAGAAATCAGGAAATTGAGGCAACTGGGGTATAGTGACTTGCCCAGGGTCATACAGCTAGTAAATATCTGAGGCCTAATTTGAACTCAGGTCCTCCTGACTCAAGGCTCAAAGCTCTATCTACTGCAGTGCCACTTAGTTGTTCTATTTCCTTAGATAATGCCCACTAACCATGAAGCATCCCCCAAGGCTTTCGTCTGAATTCCCTTCTCCCTCTCTGCTATCTCACTCCCGTTTCCATTGATTCAATGATCATCTCTATGCAGATGACTGTCAGAGCTCCTTATTCACCATCCTCCCCTCTCTGCTGAGCTCCAACCTAGCATCTGCAATTGTCTATTAAACATTTCCAACTTGTTCTGCTATAGACGTCAACATGTTTACACTGAACCCGTGATCTTTTTCCACGATCCCTCCCCTCTACTTAACTTTCCTGTTACTGTTAAGAGTATCACCATCATCCTGGTCACCCAGACTTACGATCTTGGTATGTTCCTCAACTCCTCACTCTCTTACTCTGTCTTTTCCCCTTCCCCCACATCCAATCAGCTTCCAAGCCATGACTCTATCTTTACCACATCTCCCACATATGACCCTTCCCTCCTCTGCCACCGCCCCCACCCTGGTACAGGCCCTTATCACTTCATGCCTGGGCTATTGCAATAGTCTGCTGTTATTGCTACAGGTCTGACCATGTCACTCCCTTATTTAATAAACTGGAGGTGATCCCTGTCACCTCCAGGATCAAATGTTTAGCTTTTAAAGCCCCCTTTGCCCTCTTTCCAGTTTCTTACTCCTTACTTCATTGTCCCCCTTTGAATGCTATATGGTCCTGCTCATTCCAGGTCCTCCTCAATGCTAGTGCCTTTCCTCTGAGATCACCTCCACTTTACCCTGTCTCCATCTTGTGTGTCCGAAGTTGTTTGCATGCTGTCTCTCTCATAAGAATGTGAACTCCTTAAGATCAGGGCTCTTTTTGCCTTTCTTTGTATTCCCAGAGCTTAGCACAGTGCCTGACACATAGTAGGTACTTTTACGAAATGTTTGTGGGCTTATCTTGACTTGACTCAACTGTCAAGGATGACAGTTTGCAGAACAGTCACACTGGTAGAGGACATAGGGAACTCAATGGTATTTATTTCCCAATGCCAATGAAATTGCAGGCTCAGACCACAATTCAAAATAAACCTAAAAAAACACCCCAAACTTCAAGTAGGGCTTAGGTTGCCTGGCTGATGCTTGGTGGAAACCTGGGTCAGGGGCTCTAGGTTTGGTGTTGGGTGGGTAAACCCTTTCTAGCCATGATGACAGGGAGGAAGGATTCCATTGTCAGATTGTGCCAGGTCCCAGGTATGTATGGTTCCGGGATGGTGTCTCACCCATTTTTGTCCCGAGCTCTCCACCAGGGCAAGGTGCTCTCCTCCAGGATAAGATACTCTTCACCCTTCTGTAACTGCAGGTCATTTGCATTCATTGGCGTATAGTCGTAAAGGGCAACGACCCTCTTGAGCTCATTTGGAGGGCTGGGCTCTCCTCTTGGCTCAGGGGGTAGTGGTTTGTTTTGAATCTGTGGGACAGGAAGTCACAATAGGTAATGGATCTAGAAGGGGCAACACTCTCCTCTCCTTTCCTATCTGGACTGTTTCCTATCTCACTCAAATCAGACACTCAACTAGAGGTCAAGGAAGCCTTGCTTTTAGTCCCAGCTCTGCAAAGTCTTGGTTGACTTGGGCCAATTTGCTTTGCATTTCCATAAAACAGAGATAACTGCCTATGTCCCTCACAGTATTCTTTGTGGTGGTGTTGTTTGGTCCTTTTCCAATTGTGTCTGATTTTTCGCATCCCCATTTGGACTTTTTCTGGCAGAGATACTGCAGCGGTCTGCTGTTTCCTTCTCCAACTCATTTTACCAATGAGGAAACTGAAGCAAATAGGGTTAAGTGAATGTCCCAGGGTCACACAGCTAGGAAGTATCTGAGGCTGGATTTGAACTCACCAAGATGAATTTTCCCAAGTCCAGGGCTGGTGCTCTATCCACCTTATCACCTGACTGTCCCTCAAAATATTATTGGGAGAATCAAAGGAGACAAGGCATGCATGCACTTCATTTACCACAAACTAATGGATAAATGATAGGAATTACTCAGATTTTAAATGTGTGACATCACCCCAATGGCAGTTGGAGCACCTTATACCTTTTCCTCGCACTGGAAATGCTCCCAGTTGTTGGGCTTCAAAGTGCCCAGTAAGATTGCCAAACAGCAGTACCTCTCTGGTCCTCTACCTTTAGGGTTCTAACTTGGCCCAAGAATCAAAATATTATTTTACTATTCATCCAGCATCCAAACTGAGGGTCCGTCTATACCTGGTCCTCCTCGGGGGTTGGAGGAAGAGGTTTTTTGGTCTTCCGGTGAGAGCTTCCCGGTTTTAAGCCTGAAAAATAAGAGATGAGAGAGCAAGTGTTCTGGGGAAGAACTTAGGAACAGCAAGGGTAGGTCAGCCACAGAAATAAAACAGATAGGATACAGCAAAGCAAGAAATGGCAGGTTTCTCACTTCCATTGCGATTCTCCAGGATTTGACAACCCATGGCATTTTTGGCTGTCTGAGAGCAGCAAAGGTACTGCCCATCGATCCAGAAGCAAGGGTGATATTTCTGCACAAGGTCACTGTTGTAGCGGATCACTGTCGGGAGGGGAGAAGAGAGAAAGAGGTCATTCTGCAGCCTGGAGCCCTCCGGGCAGTTCTTCAATTGGAGGACCCATGGTTTACATTTCCCCCCCTTTGAGTGGATTTAGCTTAACTTCAACAAACTCTCCTCTTACTCTCTCCACTGGTCTGATGATGAGTATACTTTGGTCTTCAGGAGACCTTTGTACTGGAAAGCCTCTCAGCGAACATCTGAATTCTAGTAGATATTGCCACAGAGCACAGGAACAGTGTTTGACCGGAGTTTTTTTGAGCTGCTCTTACAATCATTCCGTGAAGCAGGTGAGAATTGGTCTGGCTTGCACTTTCCAGAAGAGAACCATTTCTCTCACTCTTATTCCTACTCCAGCAGTTCATTAAATGCAGCATAAGAAGCATTTGTTAAGCACTTGCCATAAGACAGCTATCGTACGGGGAAAATCCCATTCGATCTTAAAAGGATATTTGCCTTAGTAAGGATGGTGGAAGTTGATTTCTATATTACTGTTTAACTGCTGCATGGTTCAATAGCAGAGAGCTCAAAGGTACAGCCTTACTATAGGTGGAAACGAGAATAATTCTCTCTCTCTAATGCATATATACCTCCCCCCATTGTGCTGGGAACATTCAGGTGAGTTGAACTCATTCTGAATTTAATAAAGGCAGTTCCCAAAGTCTTAGTGTAATTTTAAGAACTCTACTAAGAATTTAAGACAGCTAGAATCTTCTCTGCCTATTTCAGAGTTTAGAGGGTCAAGTGAGATAACACTCAAAAGCCATATGCAGATTTTTTTTTTTTTGCAGTTCAACATTCATTTTATTAACATTTTTCACTCTGCTACATAAACACATTCTGCATAGAAGAACAGGTTTCACAGGCATAACAGAAATACGATGGTAGAGGAAAGATGGCAACCACAGGAAAAATCTTAGGGAAAGATTTCAACGCTTTCTAAAACAGTGTCTACGACAGCTGTGAAGAGAGTGTCCAAAATACCAAAGATAGGAAATTTGCCTCACTTGCAGCACATCTCAAAAACTAGTATTCTGCCCTTTATTAACTAGACAGTTGTCTTATACTTATACTGTGGTCTCTCTGAGAAGACAGATATCTTGGTTTGGGAAAGCCATATTTTTACAGAAGATATATTTTTTAATTATTTTTGTCATCTGTGGCATTTCAACAACTCTAACATCATCCCCATTAGAAAAATCTCCCAAAGTCAGGTTGGGGAGGTATATTTTCCAGTCAACATGGACAGGTGAAGGTTCTAAGGGACCCATGCTCTTCACATAACCCTCCAAAACAACCAAGAAAGCTAAAAGAAAATAATATATGGCAAAAAATGAACTAAAGGAGAAAATTGACAAAATGATCCAAAGTACAGACATAAGTTGTTTTTTTTTGCTCTGAGGCAATTAGGGTTAAATGAGTTGCCCAGGGTCACACAGCTAGGAAGTGTTAAATATCTGAGGCTAGATTTGAACTCAGGTCCTCCTGACTTTAGAACTGGTGCTCTATCCAGTGAACCACCTAGCTGCCCCCAGATATAATTTTTAAAAAATGAATTTCCTGTCAGGATATTCAGGTTAAGATACCCTATGGGAAGTTCAGAGGGTTAGAGTTCAGGAAAAAAAAAAGACACCAGGAGAGAAGATGTGCTTTGGGACTCATTCGCACAGATGGACAAATGGTCATTATAATTATCCAAGATTCAGCTTCACTTTTTCATTTTCATTGTTGCAGTCAGCATAGTCTTGCTCTCACAGGAAGGTGAGGGTTCAGGATAGAGCCCGAACAAATACTCATGCTCAGAAGGCTAGGAACTAGCAAAGAGTCAAACAGGCCCAAAGAGAAGCCAGAAGGTCAGGGGCACGGAAGCCAAAGAGATGAAGGGGCAGCCACCAAGAGGTGCTGGAAGTCAGCAGCGCCAAACTCATCAGAATTTATGTTGGGGCAAGGAGAGGCCAAAGGAATGGACGCCGAGAGAAGGCCATGTGATTCAGCAATGAAGATGGCCTTGTTGACATTGGAGAGAGCTGTTAGATAAAGTAGGAGGAGCAGAAGCCAGACTGGAAGGGACATCAGCATTAGGGGGAATGAGTTCGTGAAACCGCTTGCTGACTGTAAACTGCTCTCCAGGGGTTGGGATGCTGAGCAAGACTGAACCATATGGTACACTCAGGAAGAAAGGAGAGAGAGTACTTTGGAAGACCTTAGAAAAGCCGGATGAGGATTTGGACTAGGTGATGACATTAGAGAGTATGCGTTTCAGCAAAGATACTGCTGAATAAAGGGGACCCAAGGGAACATCTGAGAGTGACCCACTGTGGGCTGCAAGGCCCATCATGTCAGGGGCAATGAGAAAAGGAAAGGTCCACATTGGTGAGGACGGCCAGGGAGGGGAGAAAGCCAAGTTGCTTTTATCTCCAGAAGATAGAAAGAATCTAAGAGACTGAAAATAGAGGGAAGTGTGTCAAAAATCTAGTGGGTATTCCAGAGGGCTCAGTGAAAAGGCTAACATATAGAAGCAGAGCCACTGAAAAGAGGGAGGGGTTTGAGGACAGGAAGAGGTGGCAGGGAAAGAAATGTTTGTCTCCCCATGGGTCACAGGGATCGGGGGAGCAGGAGGTAGGGGTAGGATTAGCTATAGGACTATAGGGGGGAGTGCTGGCTACATCAGGCCTGGGGTTCTAACTGGAATATTGTGAAAGCTGTACCTTCAACAGATCAGCAAGGATGGAAATAGTGGTGGAGGGGGCTGCGGGAAAAGAGACACAATAACACATACTTAGAACTATTCTTTGGCCCAATCATATGATAAATCACTTTGCAAATAAGGGGTTCAAGTGATTCGATTGTTCATACCCTCTGACCAAGAGATTCCCCTAAGGAGGGCATAGTCAGTGCATACCCACAACTAGGAAATGGCTGAACAAATTGCCATATAGAAAGGTAATGGAATACCATTACCTCCTAAGAAATGATAGATAATGGAGTACTCAGAGAAATGTGGAAAGATGTCTACAAATGGAGTGAAAGCAGCAATCGGGGAAATGTTATAAAAAATGACACAGCAATGGGAATGAAAGAGAGCACAAAGAAGCTGAGCCCTGGGTAATGCTGGTGACCGGAGTGAGGAGAGAAAGGAGCCCCCTCTGAGGTAAAGAGCTACAGCTATGGAATCGTGCACGTATGATTGGAAAAGATTGACGTGTTGATTTTTTAATTTGTCACAAGGAGAAGGCTTTTGGGGGTGGGGGCATAATGTCCACAAATGAGGAGAGAACAATAAATCTACAAAAAGACTTCTGTTGTGATGGGGCGTGCTTCTGCAGACCTCCCCCTCCCAGATGGAGCCCCTGCCCTCTAGACCATCGGCACCAACTATACGTGGAGCAACTAGATGGCTCAGCGGTTAGAGCTCAGGCCTGTGGTCAGAAAAGCCCGAGTTCAAATCCAGCCTCAGACACTTACTGACTTTGTGACCCTGGGTGAAACCCTTAACTTGTTCACCTTAATCTACTCGAGAAAGAAATGGCAGCACAATCCACTATCTTTGTCAAGAAAACTCCATGAACAGTAGGGTCTGTGGGTCAAAGACAGTCAGCCATGACTGAACAACAATATATTTGGAGCTTTAGGGCTGGGCAGGGGGCAGTGCGAACCAGGCAAATGTGTCCCAAGAAGAGGGCAAAGTTGGAGTTGTTCAAGAAGTCACCACATGAGAATCGTTATGGTTATGAGGACAAGTGACTGTCATGCAATAAACCAACCATAGATTATCAGCCTGCCATCCTTCCTGTCTCTCTAGGCAACCTTTCCTGGTGGCACTTCAGCTTGTTAATCTCTCAGTCCCTAACAGCCACGTAGCTATATATACACAAGTATATGTGCACGCAAGCATCCTGTGGAAGTTTCTTCCAAGCTGCACCCGGGGTCAAATTGGGACAAAAGGCAGAAACTCAGGGCTCTGAGTGAATCCAGACCCTTGGAAAGTCTGGAATGTACAAGGAACTTCCGAGATGAAGCCCCCTCACCTCTTCCTCTGTAGTGCAGAGATCCAGCAAGGTGGGAGCTCCCAGCCTCACTCTAACCTGGGCCACCTGTGTGTTCTTGGACTAGCTCCTTGCCCTCTCTGGGCCTATTTCCTTCTCTCTAAAATGAGGTGACCTTGAAGGGCTCTCACAGCTCTAGGGGCTGTGATCTTGCCATGTGAAGTAGTAACAAACACATGACCGTGGCAGTTGCTGGCAAGAAAGGGCAAAGGTGCAGTCTCTGTTAGCATGAAGTGTCAGCAGAGGGACAGAGTGGAGTGGGGGCCCCGAGAGAGTGGGGCCAGCTTTGCCTATTCGCTCATTCCTGGCATCGTCTTCCAGGGGACTGGTTTGAACCTCTCGATTGTGACCAATGTGGAGGCTTTCATAAGGATGTTTCCAAATGGCCTAAGGCGTATTGTTTTCAAAGGAAAACATCCCTTGTTGATTTTCCAAATGAGCCTCACCATTTTTGAGTTGGTGAATCCAGCGCTTCCTCAGTTCTTCGGTTGGGGAGAAGACATAGAGAGGGCCTTCATCATACACCACCTAGGGAAGGATCAGAGCCACAAAATGGTGAGACCTCAGAGCAAAGAAGCAAGGACAGGCAACGGAAGACCTAGGCATGGGGACAATTCGAGGGATCCAGTGTTTGCAGCCAATGGAATGAGCTCAGGAGGCCAGGAGATGGCCGGAACTCTCTCTACATGATTCTAGGTTTGTAAGGTGTACAGTTTTCAGTAACAATAGCCAACACTTAAAGCTTTGACCTTTGCAACTCTGTGTGAGATCGATTGATTCCCCATAATAACCCTGAGAGGGAGATGCTATCATTATCCTCATTTTACAGAGGAGGGAACTGAGGCTGAGAGACTAAATAATTTGCCCAGGATCACACAGCTAGTAAGCGCCCATGGATCAACAAGCATTTATTAAGGATCTTATGCCAGCCATGGGAATACAAATGAAATAATCTGTGTTTTCTCGAAGGTTCCATTCTAGATTTCTGTTCTAGGTTTCCAAATGATCGCAGGGCCTCCACATAAATGGCTTAGTTTCAGCATAGCTTGGGACCATAATGTTTACCCTTGTGATGGTAGGATTCGCCCCAGCCTGGGCCCCAATGTTTTGGAATCGTGGCTCATGGATTTCGAGCTGGAAGGGAGCTTAGGCCTCTGTCAATTTAGAGATAAGAAAATGCTCTCTAATACAGAACCCTAGAGGTTAAGGGTTTGGCCCAGGTTCACCAAGTGGGGGTGTCAAAATTCAAATCCAGGGCCCCTCCTTCCCAGCACTGCCCACACTACCCCTTTTTTTAATCTGATTTTTACCTCTTGAACTCAGGGGAGGTGAGTGGAGATCATGATTAGAAGGAACTATCCATAGCCTTGGCTCTCAGTAGAAAATGTTTATTCCTGAAGTAATTCCTCCCTATTGATGCCCACCAAGTGGCATGAATGTAATCAGGACAAGAAACATATTGTAATTTAAAGGAGAGTAAAGGGCCAGCTAGGTAGTGAAGGGATAGAGTGCTGGGCCTAGAGTCAGAAAGATGTGATTGCAAATCTGGCCTCAGACACTTCTTAGCTATGTGAATCTGGGCAAGTCACTTAACCCTGCTTGCCTCAGTTTCCTCATCTGTAAAACGAGCTGGAGAAGGAAATAGCCAACCACTCCAGGGTCCCTGCCAAGAAAACACCAAATAGGGACACAAAGAGTGGGACAAGACTGAAAGACAACTACAATGAAAATAAATCACAATTGGGAAGATAAACCAGTTGTCAAATGGATCCCCGCAGACTTCTTAAGGCTCTATCCCCCATAAAGCCCAGATCCCAGGGGCTGTGGGAGAAATGGCCCAAGAATAAAACTGGGGGGATCCCGGGAGCATCACATGGTGAATTTGGAAGTCAGGAATATGATTTCAGGGTCACTGTTCCTTTGTATTCTTGAAACTGCCTGTCTCCATTAGCACTTTGAGGGGAGAAGACAGCAGGAAAAAAGACCCCATTTAAAAAGGCTCAAGAAAGGGAACAAGGGGCCTTAATTCATTCAGGCTTTGTTACCAGACTTTTCCTGTGCTCCTGTAACCATGACTGAGAGGCCCCCCTTCCCCCTTGCCTGCCTTCCCCGCCCCCTTCCCCTCACCCACTTCAACTTCCCTGGCCCCCCTTTGCCCCACCCCTTCTCCCTCCCTTCCCCCCTCTCCTCCCGGTGCCCCCCTTTCCTCCTTGCCTGGCCTGCCCCCCTCCCCCTCCTCCTGGGGGGGCACTTCCGGTTCCTTCTCTGCCTTTCAGGGCCTTAGAGGCTGCTGTGTTTCTGCTTACAGAACAAAGGAAAGCCAAGTCCGCGAAAACAAATCATCCTGGGGCCTTTTTACCGTGTCCAGCTTGGTCTGTGCTCACTGTGCTTGCCAGTCCAGGGCTAACACCGAAAAAGGGCCTTAAATGGTAAACCCAATGGCACCCCCTCTTTGAATGTTAAGCCCCCAGCCCTAGTCCACTTGCTCATCTCCTAAGTTCACCAAACCAGCAACAGAGAGAGGCGATTCTGAAAAGAACTGAAATTTCCAGTCACCTCAGTGATTAGCCAGGGAGCACTGTTAGTGATTGTATTAAAAGCTGTCTTCCTCTTCAGCCTTTTCCTCCCTGCCAAGCAGAAACTCAAGGTGCTGCCATCAGTAAGGATAAAAGTGTGCAGACAACGATCCTTAGCCTGGGCAGGTCCCTGAATCTCGGGTCCCCCTGCAATCTCTGCTCCCTGGGGAGCTGTAAAAGGATGCCCACTTAGATCCCTTTCAGGCCAGCCACAGTGTAGCTAGGGGGAAGAGGACTTACCTGAAAGGGGTAGGGGAATCTCTCGATGATGGAGATCTGCTCCATCTCACTGGCCTCTTCTCCCTTTCTCTGTACAAAAAAGAGATAGAGGGCAGGCCCTCAGTTGGCAGTCGTACAAGGCTTTGACTTAAAGGCAAAGTCAGGTGTTAGTGGTCCCCGCCTGCAGCCTTGCCACAGGGGCACCAACCCACAGGACTCCACACAGGCAGTTAGTTTCTCAGGTTCTTTGCTGTGTTCAGACTCAGAAGCATGAAAGGGGAACAGACAAGGCCACACGGTGAGCTGCAGCCAAGCTACCTGAGGATGGGCTCCCCCAGAGATCCAAGAACTAGGCCTTAAATTCAGTCTCTAGTAGATAGATGTAAGAGTGTATTCTCTGAGGCACTTGGGGGAATGGATCTCCTGGCACCCACTGAAGAACAAGACCTCCCCATGCTGAAAATGGGTTTGAGATCCTCAATTCTGGGAGACAGGGAGGGAGGTGGGGTAGAATATCTGGCAGTCCCGGCCTCAATTGTGTATAGCTCCACAATGCCCTAGACCTTAGGATCCATTTGCTATCATATTCCATCTACCAGAAATACTATAAAAAGCCATGTGATATACAGGAAGGTTGTGTGAGCGTCACTCCTCAGTGCCTGAGGGCAAGGTTTGGAAAATAGAAGTTTCTGAACCGATGTCAATCTGTTAAATTGAGGGAGTTCTCTCACCAGGAGGTCCCTCCACTGAACAAGTCACAGATCTCGTTCAAATACTCTAAAGCGGAGATGTCAATCATACTCACAGACCCACAGCAAGCCCCACAAGGGCCTGTAGCAGATTGAAGTGTCTTTGGGAAATGTATAACAAGATAAATAAACATACAGTAGGGCCCAGATAATGTTAATTTGTGGTTTTCTGTAAGTCTGGTAGTGCCCACAGAGATCCTTACTTATTGTTCAGTGGCCCCTTTTTGAGCCTGACACCACTGGGCTACACCATCTAAATATGAAGACATTGGTATTAGAGAACAAAGATAACAACCATGTTATGAAACTTTAGAGCTTGTAGCAAAAGAGATCCTAAAACATTTATTGAATTGAATTCATCTCTATTGTGGGAGGATATGTCACCCAGATGTGGCAGTATCACAACATAACTTATTTTAATTGTACTCATATTGTACATGGGGTGAAGGTGGGCTCTGCTTAATGATAGGATTGGACTAAAATACTACAGCTCATCTGAACAACAGAGGTGGGTAGATAGCAAAGGTGACCTGTTCTTACCGGGATCTGCCGCTCAGGGGGAGGATTTTTTTCAGGAACCACTGTTTCAACACAGGTGATCTTTTCCACATCTACCGACCCCTTTTTGCTCCCACGTCTCTGAGAGAGAAAACAAAGAAGTGAGCGAGGTGGGGTTACTGACACTGATTAAGCAACAGAAATGATTGGGTTTCATTATCTGAATTTCATTCTGTGTGCTTATATTCTGGGAAGGAATGCATGAATGAAAAAGCATTCATTAAGCAAAATCATATGGAAAATGCTGGAGGCCCAAAGCAAAAAGCAATCCAGTCCTTGTTCTTAGGCACTCCCATGATGACAGAAGGCCACAAATCCAGCTCTTGGCCTTCGCCATTAGTGTCATCAACAATACTTACGAGAAACCTAGTGAGAGATAGTTTGGCCTAGTGGTTAAATTGCTGAAACTGCAGTCAGAAGACAGGGTTCATATACTGCTTCTGCTACCCAGTCAACATGTGACATGTTTGTAAGCTTTGGTTTCCCCCTCTGTAAAATAAGGCAAATATACTTGTAGACCCTTGCTCACTGGGTGTGAGCTAAATGGATGGAAAGTGTTTTGCAAACTCAAACAGACCCTCCTCAGCTGTCTTATAGCACACTTACCCCACGCTCAAAGTCATACTCATAATAAGAGAGTTTCTGAACGGTCAAGAGAAAGAGTCGTTTCTTAAAGTTCAGAGGGGAGGTCTTCTTTTTCTGTTGTGATCGCTTCAGGAAGATGCTTTCTAGGATTACTGCAGCCATGTCTTCTCTCTTGTCTTCTTTCTTTTTCCTTACCTATGGGCACTAGAAACAAAGAAGTAAGTGGTGACCACCCAGCAGACTACCAACTGGCCTCCCTTCATCCTTAGAGCCCACCTCAAGAAGCCCTGTTTTCAACAGTAATACCACCATGGGGCTCTTTCATTGATCCCCTCTTGCTACAGCACCTAGATACCAAGGCAAATCCTAGGGAAAGGAAATTTTGGGTAAACTCCCCCACCATGAGGAGGCTCTGTTAGACTGGGTCATTGTAAAAGTCGATTATCTTGGATACTGAATCTACTTGTTTGCTCTCCAGGTACCAGAGAAGCAGGCCTGCATCAGCACCAACAAGACTCATTTTATATTGAGTATGAATAAATATAGGTCCTGTGTAGCTGTTGATCCTATTAGTCACCTCCTCCCTGCCAAGAGATCAGGAATTTAATATGGGGGTTGGTTGGGATTTTAAGTTCCAAGTTTCCTAGACAGTATTTATATATATATATTTGCCAAAGGGAAGGTTTTTTTGTTTTTAGTTTATACATATACATTCCTTTTTTTTTTTTAACATATTTTCATATGAGTCATCTTAGAAAAGAAAAATCAGAACAAAAGGGAAAAAACACAAGAAAGGAAAAAAGATAATAAAAAAGGTAAAAAATAGTATGCTTTGATCTGCATTCAGTTCCCATTATTCTCTCTCTGGATGCAGATGGCATTTTCCATCCAAAGTTTATAGGCTCTACCTTGTATTACTGAATTGCTGAGAAGAGCTAAGTCACCCAAGCTTGCTATTACTGTATACAATGTTTTCCTGATTCTGCATGCTTCCCTCTGCATCAATTCATACAAATCTTTCCAGGCTTTTCTGAAATCAGCCTGTTCATCATTTCTTATAGAACAATAATATTCCATTACTTTAATATACCATAACTTGTTCATTCCCCAATTGGTGAGTATCCACTCATTTTCTAATTCTTTGCCACAAACAGAGCTACTACAGACTTTTTTTTTGGTACTGTCGGTCTTTCTCCCTCTTTTATGATCCTTTTGGCATACAGACCCAGTAGACACACTGCCGGATTAAAGGACATGTGGTTGAATAGCCCTTTGGGCATAGTTCCATATTGTGCTCCAGAATGGTTGAATTAGATAGTATATTTAATTATTTTCATGTGGCATTCCACTGGAGTCTGTAGCCGAGCAGGATTTCGGGAAGATGAGAGGAATATACCTATGGATGGGAGCTATAATTACCTGTTTCCACACTAATCTTGGGAAACAAAGTGATGCTGCAGTGGATAGAGCACCAGCTTAGTGTCAAGAACACCTGAATTCAAATTCTATCTCAGACACTTACTTGCTATGTGACCCTGGGCAAGTCACTTCACCCTGTTTGCTTTAGTTTCCTCGAATGAAGAACGAACCAGAGAAGGAAATTGCAAGCCACTTCAGAATCTCTGCCAAGAAAACCCCAAATGGGGTCACAAAGAATTGGACTTGTCTCAGCATCACTAGGACCACTACTGCCACCGTGATCCAGCCTGAGCTGAAGAAAAGAAAATGAAAACTCTGGAATTTTGCTGGGGATGAAGACGTAAGATTTTATTCTTGGAACCATACATGGTGACCAGTTTTAGCAACAATAAGAACAGTGATCGCGTGCTAACTCCAAAATATAAAGATCATGTTATTGCCTCAGGGTGATGGTAATTCCCTTATTTGAGCCTATCTTACATCTCAGCTATATAAACCATGTATGAACAGGAACAGGAGATAACTTAGTGATTCTCCAGATAGAGAAATCTTATTTATGATTCTTTTGGAGAAATGAGCTGAGCCAGAGAAAGGTGACAAAAGGCGAAAAGTGAGTTGTCCTCAGATCCAGGAATAAATTTAGTTTTAAGAAAACAATGCTTTTCAAAAAGACATTATTTTAAGATTTATGGATGCTTTTTACTATTACATTTCAGTCATTTCCAGATGTAGCCTTCCCATTTTGTACAGTAAGACTTCTCATGTATCAATGGAAAACTTTCAAACATCACCATCCAGCAACAGTGCATGCAACCTTGTGCATCCATGGGCTCCAACGTCTACACAAAAGAAAGGAGGTGTTTTTCTTTTTTCTTGTCAGGGCCCGAAATTAGACATCATAGCTTTTGTTCTTTTCATAAAGCAATACTTTTTGCCTATCGCTCACATTAAACATATAAGACATGCTCTATTATTGATTCTGAAACACTAAAGTTTCCATTAGAAAGGTGATAGAGAAAAGCATCATGGCAAGAGTAAATAAGTGCTACAAATTGGTTGGTTTTTAAATGACCTCCCTCCCTGTAATGGCAGAATGGTAGCAGGATCATAGAAAGAACCTCAGAGATCATCCAGTCCAATCCTCTCATTTTACAGAGGAAGAAACTGAGGCCTTAGGAGTTCAAGTGACTTGCCCAAGATGGTATATAGAATAAGTGGTAGAGCTGAGATTCCAATTCAGGTCCCTGGATTTTCACCAGACCATTCTGGCTCCAATGTCTGGTCTCATTAAAGTTGGTCCCTTATTCCGGCTTGGATCCTGATTCAGCTACCTAATTAATTTAGCTATCCTTCCAATTTCACATCACCTACAAATCAGAAAAGCAGGCTACTTAGATCTTTAATTAAGCTGTCGACTTAAAAATAGCAAATATATTACTTGCCTTCTCAAGGGCTGGGGCTAGATGAGAGAGAGGGAGAAAAATTGGAAGTCACAATTTTTAAAAATGAGCGTTAAACATTTTTTAATGTAATTGGGAGATATTTAATGAAATGACTAAAAAAAATTCTATTTTTGAAAGTTCTGGGGGGGGGGCAGGGGGAGGGAAATATCAACCGGAACAGGGCTAATCAAGAACATAGTCTGAAAGCACACTGCTAGAGACTTTTTTTTCAAGTTGACATCGATCCAATAATCAGTATACTCTTTAGATACAGTTATCCAAGAACAGATCTTACTCTTTGTTTCCCTTCTCTCTGCTAATTATCTAGATTTTTCCCGTGGCCTCATAAGTAGACAGAACCTGCCACAGCTTAGACCTGGGAGACAAAGGGGAATAGCTGCTGGGTGAGGCCTTGAGATGCTCACATAGTAACCTCAGAGCTCCATAGCAACCTGTGATTTACCTAAGGGAACAAAGAATGAGGCGACCATTCAAAACAGCAGGCTCTAATAGCAGTGTGATTGTGTGGGGGAGGTGGAGACAGCATCAAATTTGGAGTCCAAGGACATACATTCAAATCCTGGTTCTGCTACTTTTTGTCCAGGTGACCTTGGACAAGGCACTTCCTTCTCTGGGCTCAACTTCCTCATCTGTAAAATGAGGGGAATGGCCTCCAAGATCCTAGGTAGCTCCAAATCTATGATACTCTGATCATTCCTTTTTAGCTTTATCATGCTATATGCCTCATGGCAACGATGTGACCTTGGGGTCTCTACACGATATCAGCAGAGCATAAGCTCTGGCAGGTTCTACCATGTTGGAGAAGGTTCTGATTCTGGGCCTGACAACATGTCTGGATCTGTTTTCCAAGGACCAGCAGAGCTAAGTACAATGGAGAGGGACCCATCATTGAAAAAAAGTACTCTGGGGGCAGCTAGGTGGTACAGTGGACAGAGCACCAGCCCTGAAATTAGGAAGACCTGAGTTCAAATGTGGCCTCAGACACTTAACACTTCTAGTTGTATGATCCTGGGCAAGTCACTTAAGCCAAATGCCTCAGCAAAAAAAAAAAGAAAAAAGAAATTCTCTGACCATGGCAATCCGTGAAACATGGGCAACCTGACCCATGTTCACCAAAAGAAACCCTTGATCTCAGGGCTGGATGGGACCTCAAAGACTGTCTTGTCCAACCTTTACCTGAAGCATGAATTCTGTCTTCAAGGTCCCTTACAAATGGCTCTTCAGCCAGAGTCCCAGTGATTGGGAATTCAGTGCTTCAAAAAGGAGTCAATTCCTTCTAGGCAATAGCTCTAATTGTTAAGTTTGTCTTTATGCTGAGTCAAAACCTGAGAATTGTTATAATAATTTCTAGGGGGCCTAAAAAACCTTTTATTTGGTCTCCCTGCCTTTGGCTTTTCTTCTGAACGTTCCTTCGGGCCACTGTGAAAAGCATCTCCTTTAAAATATCACTTTTCAAATGTCATTTCTCAGCCCAACATTATATGTACTAACTTCTCACAGCTTCTCGGATCAAGGGGAAGCTTGCCCTAGGTTTTCCAACTTGAAGACTGCATCCAACTCCCCCAGGAGGCATCTTCCATTACCATCTTTGTGAATGGAGAGGCTTTGAAAGGGACATCTACTCTCTTCTAACCTATGTCTTTTGTGCCTTCTTAATGTGGCTCTTTACTTGAATGCATTTCCACAGTCCTGGAATAAATGCTCAGTCGGCAGACAAAATGTTCCACGCTAGCTGAGCTCACAGATTGCAGCGAGGGAAACCTGATTCTTTTTTTGTTCTCTTCCATGGTCCTGCCCTTCTTGATTCTCCATTGTGAAGATTAATGAATTTCTAAAAGTGCTTGGTCAGGGGTAGAGAAGGTAGCTGATGTACTAAAGTGGACCTGAAACGATTTCCTATCAGCTCCCGGGAGAAACTCCTGAGATCAGGCTTGGGGATTCCCTGATCTTATAACCTGGAAGATAGCCAGGGGGCTTTGCAGAGATTCTCTGGTGGCTACTCAGTTCACCAAGGTTTGGTGGGCTTGCAAGAGGCCAGATACTGCCCTACTGAGGCCTACAGAGGACCAAGAGTTAAGGACAGAGCCAGTGATGGAGGAAAGGCCTCATGGCTGATCTGAAGCTTCATCAAACTTGCGGCCTGACAACCAGAAGTTGTTCTCTAGCATTCTAGAGGGCACATCAGGGCTCAGAAGATGGTGTGCAGTCCCCGAAAATCTTTGGACTATTGCTCTATCACTGGCAGTGTTTCACAGGTTTCTTCTGTGGCTTTGGGAGTTTCTGGACCAACCGGGCAGTTTTTTTTCCCCTCCGTATCTTTCTTGGGGAGATGAGCTCCTCCAGTGCAGTGAGGGTACTGCCAGGTAGCTAATTTGTCAGTTTTGCATATGGCAGCACAGAGGATTAGCTATCCATGAACCTGAAATTGAGTGTTCCTCTTTGCTCTGGGGTGGCACTCTGGCTCCAGATATTTCTGGCTCCATTTTGATGGGACCATGTGGTTCTTAATTCAGCTTTAGTCTCCCTGGCTTCCTCCTGTGCCTCTTGTGCCTGCCTGTCCTTTGCATCATGTCTTAGTGTTTCTCTGCTGTTTTCACTCGAGTGCTCTCTCCAGCAGCTCCAATCTCTCCTTGTCCACTGACTTCTTCCCTTTTACCTACAAATATGTCGAGGTTTGCCAGGTCCTAAAGTGTTCCCTTTATCCTTTTGCCCCATCCACCACTTCTCCACCCTCGCCCTACCCCTGTGTCTGTCTGTCTCTCTAGCTTTCCTTTTCTGGCTTAGAGAGATCATATTCCCCTAGTTATCTTCCTATCTCTGTAACCGTTCCATCTTGGCCTCTTTCCCTGCTTCTTCCTGCTTTTTTCCAACACCGTGACCTGGATGTTCTCAAAGATCTTGTCTTTGGTCCCCTTTCTTCTCTTTTCTTTCTCTTTCCTCTGCTCCATAGATTCATTTACTCCTCTAAGGCTTCAACTGCTATTTCTAAAGAGATGGCTTCTTACTTTGATGTGCTAATAAATGTCTAATAAAAGTTTAACCTGCATTATAAATAAGTCCAGAAATCAACAAAACAATGAACCAAGCCCTGCTTTGCAGCATTTGCTCTCCAAAGCCAGTTCAAGCTGGCTTGAGCAAAGCCATGCTCTCAACCTCTCTCTTCTGAGCTCCAGAGCCACAATTCCAGCTGGCTCCAGGATATCTCTATCTGGATGTCCTGCCAGCACATCAAACTCACCATAGCCACATATTGGGGAGCTATGGGAAGGTGTGCCACAACAGCCGCAGTGATGGCGGAAGAAATGAGGGACTCCTTTGACTTTTGCCCATGAACGGAGAGTCCTTCCCTTGCTGAGCATTTCCAGCCCAGAGCCAAATTCGAATATGCAGGGGAAACATTAGGTGGGGACACAAGAGGGAACCTTCAGAAGGCTTCCATATTGAATATGGAACGAATTCCACAGGTATCTTCTTTACCTTTCTCTGTCCCTCACCTTTCAGTGCCAATGTAGAGCCAATGTCCGTGGTGTTCTCCTATCTGTTTCCACTGTCTGTTCCTTAGCACAGACCTTCATTACCACCCACCTAAACCATCGCAACAGACTCCTTACAAAAAGTTTCCTTACTTTCTCCCCACACTGATCCATCCTTCATTTCCATGGTGTGAATGAGTTCCTCGTGCATAGATTTGGTCATATAACTCTGCTGTTCAAAACCCCTAAATGGTGAGTGGTTCCATGGAGCCTGTCAATAAAGCTCAAGCTCCTCTGCTCATCATTTGAGGTCCTTGCCCAGTTGGTCCCAGGGACCTTTCCAGCTTTCGAACCTGCTCTACTATCTATCCCTACCATCATGCTCCACCTACTGTTGAACTCCAGTTGAACCAGACTCCTCTATCCAAGAGATGTAACCTACTTGAGGGGAGAAAATTTGTGTTGACTTTGTACCCCGGTGTGTCTTGCATGCTGCTCGACACAGAGGAAGAACTTAAGCAGTGCTTTGGGGATTAAATTCTTTTCAGAATTCTGCTTATATTTGCTCATCTCTGGTTTTATTTATGCTATTCCTTGGAATGTCTTCCATCCTCCTCTTCACCTGTTGAATTGCCTTCCCATCCTCAACAGATCAACTCAACTTAGCTCAAATGCTACTTCCCCCATGAAGCCTTTCTCCCCTCAGACCTCAGAGCTCTTTATTCCATGTCTCAAAAAAGTATTTCTGGGCTCAGGAAAGAGTGTGAAAGTGAGTGAGTGAGAAAGAACCCCAGAGAGCCAAGAGATCCTCTTGGATGACAAGACGGAAGCTTTAAGAGGCTAAGTGACCTTCTCAAAGTTTCATGGTCAGTAAAGAGTTGAGCCAGGATCTCCGGATTGGCAATTCCATTGCTCTTTCCTCTCTGCTGCACTGCCTCTCATCAGGTCTTACTTAGTATCTTGGAGTGCAAGGCAACATAAAAGTTGGCGTTTGCATCACAGCCTCCTATTGAAGTGGAAGTTCTAAGTGGGTAGGGATCTTGTCTTATCTAGATGTTGTGTTACTCCCAGCTCCCACCTGGGTGCCCTGCACACAGCAGGAACTTAATACATGCTTGTTGTGAGTTGACCTGTCCATGCTTCTCTGGCTCACGTGTCTGAGTTTGCACCCATTCAAACCTCCAACTTCTAGTGCTCAGACTCTTTTCTATTCAGAAATGTAGGCATGTGGGGGTGAGCCCCACCAAATAGACTAGTTTGTTGTTTTTGGGGGCCTCGCAGTGTGACTAAGCTGAGCCGTCATTGGCCACTATCAGTCAGGATCACACAGGCATCTGGGAGAGCATATGCTGGGAGGAAGAGTCCAGCTCCTGCTCTTTGAAAGCCTGCCTTCCCTTCCTGGCTTCCTTCCTTCTTGCCCCCTTCACTGCATTTTCAGCTTCACTGAAACTGAAAGCCCCATGGGCCCCAATGGTGTCTTGGTTCTGCCTGAATTCCTCAGCAATCGCATTTGCATAACTGAGAGGCCTCCCCAGGACATGTGTCAGGTTGGTGAGCTATCTCCTGAAGCTTCTCCCTCAGGGAGGACTCACAGAAAGTCCTGACTCTCCTGCCTTCTTTCCCTTCCCAGCTCAGAGCCAAGAAGATGCTTGGGAACCACCTGAATGCTGGCTTGGATGAACAATATTGGCCCTTCTTCCGAAGCCTCTTCCTGGTATAGGTGGACTGCATTTAAAAAAAAAACTGTTTGAGGAAATACACAATTGTGGATATACAAAATAAGGCCCATAATTTTTTTTAAGGGACCTTAATACCCTCAGAAAAGGATAACAAGATAAGTCCAGGACCACAAAGAATTTAGAAAAAATTAACAAAGGAACAACTGGACAGCCTTTGAGATCTGGAAATAGGACTTTTAAGTATAACAGAGAGATTAGAAAACAAACCCTTTCTGGGAGGTTAAAATGTTCCCAAAGAGCTTGGAGAATCTCCAAAAGGGAAATAGAGGCAACTCTATTTCTATATGCTCAGTGTAAAGAGTCCGGCAATACCATATAAGTATCCCTTTCTCGTAGAGGGTTTAAGCTTCCAAATATAGCAGTTTCAGACACAAAATTTTCTTGATTTGGTGGCCCAGAAACTCACCTCTAACTTCCAGTCTGAAGAGTTATTTGGGCCTTGAGAGGTGAAATTAGTTGGACATAGTCACATAGCCTGTCAACACATGACACCCACCCCATATCTGCATCTCACCAGGATCCATGTGCATCAATAGTTGATATTATTTCAGAAAACCTTCTACCTGGTGCCCAAGCCTCTCATCATTTCTCTCCCCATTTCTTTCCTCCCTTTGTATCAACAGCACAGAGAACAGTAATAATTAAGTCATTTTCCAAGTTTTGATTTGAATGTTGTAATAATGCTCAGTTGTGGTGCTATGACACTGCAGGAAGCCGTTTCCCACCTCCAGTGGACCCCCCCCCACGAGACCCCTTAAACTGATTTGGTCTGACTACACTATCTAGTATAAATTGTTTTCCTTTGATCTTCCCAATAACCAAGGGAATAAGGTACCAGAGGCAAGATTTTTCATGTTTATAGGGGAGGAAACGGAGGGAAAGAGGCAAAGGGATTTGGGCAGGGCTCCAAAACTCGTGGCTGGCAGCAGTGGGATGCTCACTGCAGGCAGAGTGAGTTCCAAAGGGGATCTGGAGTTGGGAGCTAATTGCCTTTCTGTTGCTTGAGTGGCTTGGTAGGCAAGAACAAGGCATCTGGGACAACCATCTCTGCCCTGTAGGGCCCAAGCCTTTGGATGCGGCCCTTCAAGGAGGCTGGGCAGCCCTGGCCACAGACATTCTAGCATGTCTGTCAGCCCTGACAGCAGATGGGGTCACACTGCAGGGAGCTGGCTCATCTCCTGATGACAGACTTACCCCCAGCCATATCTGCACACATGTACACACACAACACACACACACAGAGCCACACTGCAGGCATGTACACAATACGGAAACACTGTCACATGTGCATGCAGACACTCAATATGTGCATATGCACACAGCCACATACACATGCATGTATATACACGGCCACACTGCATGCACATACAGAAATACACGGTCACACATACATGTGTACCTGTACACCCAGCCACAGTGCATCTATGCACACACCCATAGATAAGACATAGAGAAATGTACACATGGTGACACATGTATGCATGGGCACACAGAACTATACACAGCCACACACATGCATGTGCACACATATACTCACATACCCAGAAAGCCACAAAGCATATATGCATGGATGTAAACACACAGAAATATGCCCAGCCATAGGTGCAGGCATGTACACACACACACACACACACACACACACACACACACACACACACACACACATGGATTTAGAGAGAGAAGGGATCTTGTTGGTCAAGTCCAGCTCTCTCAGGTATATAACTCTAGGCCCGAAAGCTGGCAGGAAGCCTCAGGTGAAGGACCATGGGAGAGGTGGTTCATGGACCAAAAAGACAGATGCATACGTAGGCGGGTCAGGTGCTTGCTGAGGCCCTCAGAGGTGGAATACCTTGGCCACAATGAGCTAGGTAGTGAGTGGCAAAGCCAACACTTGATCCCAGGCCTCAGACTTCAAATTCCCTGTCCCCCACTAGATTGAGGGCCCTGATTAGGGTCAGCAACAGTGATGAATGGCAATAGCTCAACCAGGTTCATCAGAGCCAAGGAGAGAAGGAAGGGGGAACAGGAGAAAGAGCAAGAAAAAGAAGAAAAAGGAGAAGTAGCTCATGAGGAAAAGAATGGGAGAATGAAAAGAGGCACACATAAGATGTTGGATAGGAGAGAAAGGGTTTCCAGTGATGCACATTTAACAACTCTCTGAGGGACACCGGCTGCCTTCCCTAGACATAAAGAATCGGATTTTTTTTAAAAAAATCAAATATACGAGTTCAAATCTGGTCTCAGACACTTAACACTTCCTAGCTGTGTGACCCTGGACAAGTCACTTATCCCCAGCCTCGGGGGGGGGGGGGGGAATCAAATATGAACATTAAGTTGACTCTGTGCTTTTGCTTTATACTTGCTTGTAGTGGCTTCATGGCATCCCAGGTAGATATTCCATAATTTCTAACTGTGCCTTTACTTGGCTTCTTGTGGTCTCCTCCCAGCTCATTCACATTCAGCTCAGAGGACTTCAAGACTACAGGACTGAATGCTAGAAAGAACCATCAAGGGCCCTTAATGGAATCCTTTTATTTTACATAAAGGGAAACTGAGATTCAGAAGGATGAGCTAGTTTGCCCAATACCTGGACTGGATGACTTCCCAAAGCACTTTTTAGCTCAAAAGCTGGGCTTCCATCATGATGAATTTAGAGCTGGAAGTCAAAGCAGCTGCCTCCGGAGGTGATGGGCTCCCTTTTCCAGAGGCCGTCAAAAGCTGGGGAGCCAATTGTAAGGAATGTGGTAAGGGGACTCGGCCGTTCTCTGACTGCATGGTCACACGGCCAAGCTGGGATTCAAAACTCTGCTTTTTCCTTCCAGATCGGCTCACCGAGCTGCTGCCTTCTGAGAGCCACTCGAACGTTAAAGCAGAGTTTGTGAAGGGGTCTCAAGACTACAGCCAGAAGGCCTTTGTGGTGCAAAGGCTAAGAATGGGAGAAGGTCTGATTTGGACTGTGCTCATGCTTCTCAGTGACCTGCGACTAATTCAGGGCCACCTGCTTGCTGGTCCTTCCTTTCACTTTCCTCAGTTCCTCCCTCAGGTCATAACTGTTACCCCTCTTGGTCATCCAGCACTAAGTGTCAGAACTCGGTGCTTTGAAGCTTCCCACCATCATCATCTACCTCCTGCTGCCATCTCAGACACCAGCCATGTTTTCTCCCATATGGCCCCGAGGGGGAAGGTACTCACTGCGCTTCGCAGTCATTGTTGCTCCATTCATTAATCACCCACCTCAGTACTGTCTTAATGCTGGCAGTTTCCCAGATGCATTAAGCTGCCCAGGTTTGGAAGGGGGGACTCGATCCTTGCAGAGACTGGCTCTGGAGACATATTCTTACAGTCCAGAGAGGAAGGACAGTGTGAGCAAACCCCACCCTTTCACAGCCACTCAGTTCCCCTTTTTTTGTTTCCTGACTTAAACCAATGTCTTTTTTTTTCTTCTCCCTTCTCAGAGGCATGGTATCTTATTTCCCCTTCCATTTGCTTGGAACCCCCAACACTGCCACCATGAGTTGGGCTGGCAAAAAGCCTTCTCCGCCTACTTTGGTGTCACGGAGGCTCAGGCCATAGCGCCTTGACCAAGCAGCCAGGCCATGAAGGTGGCTTCAATATTGCAGGAATGGGCAGAGAGAAAGGAGAAATGCAGAAATGGTGGGGCAGGGCAGGGAGAGAGAGGGAGAGAGACAGGTCAAGCTCTTGGTGAAGAAGAGTTGTATTATACAACTTTTGACCCTATGTGGTGGAGGGGCTTAGAGATGAGACAACTGGAATGAAAGGGAGGGGTAGGGCAGAGGGGACAGAAAATGACAGAGCTAGAGATAGGAAGACTTCCTCTGTTGAGTCATTTTCTAAGAAAGAATTTTTTTTCAACAGATAAAAATGTCAGAACATGAGCCAAGGCACAAACTTGCACTCTTCCGTATTTTCCAAGGATGCTGATTTTTTTTCCATTTAAGACCCTTACCATGAGACCGTGGCTTGAATTCTTTAGGGCTCTCTAATCCTGGAAAGCACACCTCCTGGGAGCTAATCGGGAGAACTTTCAGTGCCGTCCCAACTGGCTACTGGGCTGAGCCCCACTCCTGCCTCTGATCTGCCGCTTTACTGCTCTCCACTGGGCATTCTGGGAAGGAAATAGATTCTCCCAGGAACTAGTTCGTGTTAGCATATACAATCCCAAGAATCACAATCCTTGGGCAGCAGTTGGTGAGGGCATCGAGCTTTAGGCACTACACTATAATGCTTGCTAAAGTGACCCTACCAGCATATCCTTAGTTGCCTGAACTCAGACTCTGGTGTCTGATGGAAAAGATCTTCCTAGGATCTGTTGGAAGTTCATTAAGATTACTGAAACTGTTTAAATGTCTCTTGGATGCCTTTATTTACATTGCTGTCCTCTCTGGCTCTTTCCCATGCCCCGATGTCCCCTCCAAACCGTCTCTAAACAGCTGAGTGAAATAATAAATATTGACTACCTCTGACAATATATGCCTCATTGTCCACCCATAATCCCCTACCTCTTTGCAAAGAGGACAGCAGTCTCTTTTGCTGCATTCCAAATCTGCTTCAGATACTTGCTAGTCATGTGACCCACAGCAAGTCACTTTGGTTTCCTTATCTCTATTATGGAGATAATAATAGCACCTACCTCTCTGGGACTCTGGTGAGGAAAAAAAAGAGGTAATATATGTTTAGTGTTTTGCCAGCCTTAGTCCTTGGGAGTCAAAATTGGTCATTGGATTGATCTGAATTCTAACCGTCCATTGACTAACTGACTCTTACTTCTGCCTCAGTTCACACATGTATTCCCAAGCTTCTGTGAAGCCTTTATGTGCCTCTCAAGGTTCTGAAAGCAACAAAGTTGTCTTAACTGGATACATATTTTTTAAAAGCCTTTTTATTGGCCAAGTATTGGCCTGGCTGATTCTCACATTTGCTCAAGGCAGATGAATAAGTGAAAATAACTGACCTTTAAGTGGTGCTTTAAAGTTTGCAAAGAGTCAGTATAGTTACAAAAGTTATTATTATACTTATTTTACAGTCATGGAAACTGGCCGGGTAGCCAATAAGCGTGAGAGGTTGTATTTCAATTTGGAGCTTCAGATGTCTGCTCTATACTTGTCACCTGAATGCTACTCTGTCCAATGCTGTAAGCATAACACTTATCTCAGCAATGATGCATCTGATTAGAGAAAGGTTTGGAGAGGCTGACCATTAATTTTGTTTCCTTCCAAGTCCTAAAGTAATGGATTGGGTACTTTCCGTGGTCTGGGTTTTCTAGACAAATTGCCAGAGACGGGCTGGCTTGTCTTTGTGCTGCTGGATTTCTTAAAACACACTTAACTTAAAGTGTCCATCACATGGGAGCATGCACTCAAAGGAAGCCAACGTGGGGTTCTGGGATATTCTGTTGGATTAGTGGCTGCTAGCCTTCAGCTTTCTGGGGAGACAGGGGGAAAAGGGAATGGAGACTTTCTCTTGGAAGGGATGATTTGCAGCTTACAGATGCTCCACAATTTCAGGTTGACCCCAAACTAGAGGCATCTAATTTATTCAATCTAACCAAACCAATTCCGTAAATTCTGGTAGTTAGCCAAAAGCCCAGGGAATGAAAGGGGAGTGACTGCCACCCTAGATGCTGGATATTTCAGCAGGGCTATTGAGTGACCAAGGTCTTGTGGTCTTCAGATCCTTTTGTTTTGGACCAGGGAGATGGAGGGCCAGTCTCCCTGTGCCTCAGGGAACCGAGGTTTTGGGGCTAGGAGGGATCTTGGTAATCATTCATATAGCCCCTTCATTTTACAGTTAGAGAAATGGAGGTCCAGAGTGGGGCATGGAAGTAGGAAGTGGTAAGGTCAAGATTTGAGTCCATGTATTTATTATCCAAAGGATTCAGATATCAGCTCTCATTTGGTTGGCTCAACTTGGCATTTTGCACTTAAGAATAACAAATAAATCAATAATGAATAAATAAAAAATAATGAACAAACAAATAAATTAAAAGTATCCCCCATTCTAGTGGAAAGAAAACTGGAATTGGTGTCAAAGAACCTGGGTTCAAATCTGTCCTTGTGTCATTGAGCAAGCTTTTTGACTTCCCTGGGTCTGATTCCTTTTCTGTAAAATGAGTTCTGAGTAGATGACCTCCAAGACTCTTTCAGCTCTGCCTCTGATCCCTAGGATCCTATGTCTTTTTATGCCTCATCATGCCAGGAGGTGACTCAGCTTTGTAAGCAGAGCATCTGCATGCTGCAAATCGAATCAAGCTCAGACAAGCTCTTTCAAGTTGGAAAGGCTTTGAGGGTGAGCCAAATGCTGGACTGTATACAATAGTGTTGATAATTTGCCATCTAGGGCAGGCGGCTAGGTGGGCCCAGAGTCTGGAAGGCCAGAGTTCAAATCTGACCTCAGACACTTGCCAGCTGTGTGACCCTGGGCAAGTCACTTCTTACTGTTTGCCTCAGCTTCCTCATCTATCAAATGACCTGGAGCAGGAAATGGCAAAGCCACTCCAAAGTCTTTGTCAAGAAAACCCCTACTGGGGTCAGATAAAGTTGGGCACAACTAAAGCCAGTGACCAGCAACAATGTGTAGGAAGGGGCCAGAAGACTCTTGGGCTAAGGAAAAGACAGAGTTTTCCTCGGAGAAGAGTTCTGAGGCAGTGGTTTTCTCAAATGAAAACCCAGGCACGTCTAGAATGCCTTCAACCTAACTTGGGGATCACGGGGTGCTGTGTCTTTGGATAAGTGCTTTTATTTCTCCGGGCCTCAGTTTACTCACCTGTCATAGGAGGGGGTTGATCATGGGTTTAGAGCTGGAAGGGAACTTAAGAGATGTCACGCAAAAACATCATTTCCTTCTGATCTTGTCTAATCTAAACTCAAAGAGTCGGTCCAGCGAGGCCCGGGGATGCTGTGGGAGTGTGTGGGAGGGGAGGAGGTCGGAGAGGGGCGGGGCTATGAAGAGGGGGTGAGGCGAGCAAAGAAGGTACGAAGTCACACTTCTCAGGCAGTGTGCGTCAGAGGCGGGCCTGTCATGGCGCTCCTCCTCCTGACGTCAGGGCATGCGCGTAAGCCACCTCAGTCAAGCCCCAGTCTTCCTCCGACGTCCTTCGAAGTCGGTCGTCTTCTAGGGCTCTTCGTTGTCCTCGGCCGAGCGCTCATTGGCGGGCGCTCGGCCGAGGGATCCCAGCTATCCGGCGGTCAGAGAAGCCCAGCAGGAAGCGCAGCGCCACCCGTCGGTGAGTCCCCAGCGACCTCTGCCCCGCACCTTGCTGTTGCCCATCTGGCCCCCTTCAGCCTTTGTCTCGTTCTGCGCAATGCCGAAAGTGCAATGCCTACCTCGGCCGCTAGGGGGCGTCCCCGCGCAGCGCCCCTCCTTGGGTTCGGAGGGAGTCTCCCCATAAGCCTTTGCGCCCCGCAGTCTGTTTTCTCTCGCCGCACTTCCGGCCACGTCGTCTTCTTCTCGGGTGACGACGCATCGGCGGCCATGGTGGGCGGCTGGGGAGGCGCGGGAATCCAGTTTAATCCTACCTCGTGGGAATCGGCCTGGAGGCCCGCTAGGCGCCAGTGGCGTAGCGGAGCTTCGCACACCCGAGGAACCTGCCATTGCTGGGAAGCGATCGAAGACGGGCTCCCTCGCGCTTCCAGCTGGGTGGTTGGGGGCGGGCCCACACAAAGAAAACATGGCGGCCGGCGGGGGCGGAGGGGCGTGGGGTGGGGCCGGGGGCCGGGGGCCGAGGCCGGCATTCTGACCCTGCCTCCCGAGGCCTGGGCGAGGCGGCCGGCCTCCCCCGGCTCCTTTTTCCCCTCAGGGGCCCCCCCGGCCGCATTGGGGGCGGGGAAGGGGGTGGAGACTGGGAGAGGAGGACTGGCCCTGACCTTCGAGCTCCGGCCACTAGTAGGCGCCATCTTGGAAGGTCTTGGCCGTTGCCCGCTCACTTCTTAGGGTTTTTTTTCAGGTGAACTTCCCCAAATATCGCAGGAGTTACTGCAAAAGGTGCCGCCGGCACCAGCTTCACAAGGTGACGCAGTACAAGAAAGGCAAAGAGTCCTCGGTCTCACAGGGTAAGAACAGCGGTCAGTGTGGGGAGGCCCGGCCGCCCTAGCTTGACAACTGCAAGGGCTAATAGAAGACTCGAGGCCTTAGATTCGAGTCCTCTTGGCCGAGAGCGGCTTAATCAGGGGAAGAAAGGCCCGCAAGATGTTCACACCTCTTGCTACTGACCTGCACTGTGGACTTAGGAAAATTTTCTTTTCTTCCCTTAGGGACCAGGCGATACCTTCGGAAGCAGAAGGGCTATGGTGGTCAAACGAAACCAGTTTTCCGGAAAAAAGTGAGCTTGACGTGGGGCAGAACTAGCCAAGGAAGAGGGCATCTCTTCCTCTTATTTCTCAACACCCTGACTGTTGAGCCTTTTAAATATCCTCACAGGGCAGCCCCCTTTTGTGGCAAAGCTTCTGCTTCTAGTAAAATAGGATAGGTAAAGCTATCCCATGAAGGGAGCCGGTTTGTGTTCCATGGTTTTATTTAATGGGGGGGGAAAAAAAGGTCTGATTTGGATTAAATATAATTTTTGTTTCCAGGTAAAGACCACAAAAAAGGTGGTACTGAGACTTGAATGCATGGTACCCGACTGCAAATGCAAGAGTATGATTGCCATTAAAAGATGTAAGCACTTTGAAGTGGGAGGAGTTAAGAAGATAAAGGTATGTATGTGCCTGGGAATTTAAACTGTCCTGTATATTTTCCTCTGATCTGCAGCCTTAATTGGGGGAGAAGACATATATGTTAACTTGCAAAATCTTGTCCTTGGGGAATCATTTATTCTTGTCAGGTGAAGGATTCTGCTAGTGCTGGGCATAGCACCCCAAACCCAAATTCAGATGTGTAACAGGTTTTAATAATGGTACCCTACAGGAAAACAACTGTTTGGACATGTATACATATATTGTATTTAATATATACTTTAACATATTGAACATGTATTGGTCAACCTGCCATCTGGGGTGGGGGGAGAGGAGGGGAAAAATTAGAACAAAAGGTTTGGCAATTGTCAATGTTGTAAAATTGCCCATGCATATATTTGGTAAATAAAAACTTTTAAAATAATTTTTTTTTCTTTAAAATGGTACCCTAACTATAGGCACTTAAATCTCAAGTTTGCCTCAATTAAAGGTCCTGGAACTTAGCAGGTTTTCATTGGTGGATGGCCTCTTCCTATAAAAGGCTTTTCTCAAGCCAGTCTAATAAAACTGGAGATTTAAGAGCCCATGTTGGGTTTGGGTATCAGCAGCTTTCTAATTGTGTATTATCTGTTTTCTTCTATTCTGTTACAGGGCCAAATGATCAAGTTCTGACTTCATTGTTGTTGTCTCAGTAGGAAAAACCATTCCATCCCATTCCTCGGTTTTGTGTTTTCTGTCTTGGAAGAGAAGCGGCTTGGGTAAAAACAAGTCTTATATTTTGTGAAGCTTTTCCCCTGTAGGAAAAGTTCTGGAGGATGTGGCTGAATGTTGTAACTTTAATCATCTACTTAATGAGGTTTGTATGGAGAGAAAGCCCAGCTGCACATTTCTGGGGGCTTTGGTTGTTAGTACTATGGTTAAAATGACAACCTGGATTCTTAGGCAAATTGGGGGGGGGAAATTAGGGAAAGAAAGTAATAAAAGATAGAGAGAGGTAGCCCCTGTTTTATAGGCTTTTAGCAAATCAAAAGTGATTTATCACCTTCAGGGCTTGCCCTGTTTTCAAAAAAACTAATGAAATGCTTTCCCACCTCTATTTGGGTAATTGAATTATTTGGTCATTAAAAAGATGGCCCAATTTTCAAAGTTTTAATGAAATTAACTTTCCATCTCTGTTTGGATTGAGTTGCTCCTTTATGGAGAACTATTTAATAGCACTTTAAATTACCTGACCATTATGTCTGGCTATGGGAATGATAGCTGGTCAGACTTGGAGCAGTATAGAATGAAGGTTATTGTTTGTTTATTTTACATTGTTTTTTGTACTACATAAACCCACGTTAGACTTTGCGCCCTTTCTAGGGCAGAATGTTTGTCTGTGTCAATCTTTGTATCTTGGTACAGTGCTCTGAGCGCTGTGCCTTTCACACTAAAGGTGCTTAATAAATGTTGAGTCTTCCTAATGATGTATGCCAGACCCTTTTGTTGAGGGGAAAATATATTTGGGGTGGGGGGATTGTCACATAACTGAGTGTCCCCTGCGAGTTTATGATTTATACTCTGGGCTTTCCCTTAGATTTGTCATAATGGTGGGGAGGTGTGGCACTTTGAACAATCCCCCTGCACCTGCCCTAGGGGTAGTTGGACTGGAAATCACATTCAGAACTGGATCTTGGCTCTAGTTTGAAATCCTTTAAGTGGCCTAGAGGGAACTTGAAGGAAGAGACATTAAAGCAAACATTAAAGAAAAGATTTACTGCCCAGCAGCATAATCATTCCATAACATATAATCTTAAAACATTTAAAAATCATGTTATAAATTAGAAGTTGTCTAAGACGGAAACATTCCCGAAGTGTCATTGGAAACAGTCATCTAGGGCGAGATCACTGGAAACTTGTCTTGCTGGAAAGTCTGTAGCTTCAAGAGGACAGTGCCTGTGGGGTTTACTCGAACCTTCAACTGAGATGTCCATTCATAAAGACCCAGCTCTTTTTTAACTGGGAGGATTTGTGTGATAAGGCAGGCTGGGGCACACCCTAGTCCTTCACCCAGGTCTGTGGTGGAAATGGTGTAAGTCCCAGGTCCCCCGATCTCTCTCTGGTTCAGCACAGCCACTGCCCAAGCTAAATTGGACAGGGGCCGCTGCCACACTTCAAAGACCTCATCCTAGAAAACCAAGAAAATTCCAGAATTAGTAGGCAGTTCCTTGTAGCCATAAACATAGTCCTGGGGTGTTAGGAATAGAGGTGCCAGCTTCAAAATTAAACCAGATCAATAGCTACCCTATCTCCCTCTGAGGCTGTCAACAAATCTGACAGGTCATTAATTGGGACTAGTTTCTGCTAATTAAATATGTGCAGACAGGGTCCAAAGAGAACCAACTTCTCCAGGGAGAACATGAGTATAGTGCCATTTTATCAGATGCATACTTCTAATAACTGTAAAATGAATGGAGTTCTCAGTGACAACCCTGAAAAGGGGTGTCCTTGGAAGTACCCTTTCTGAAATTGCTTGGCTCCCATTTTCTCCCATGCGACACCATCCACTATATACCTTCCTGAGCCGGTAGCCCTGTTTGCCCAAAGGATCCTGGTTGATTGCAATCACATCTTTATTCTGCAGCAGCGCCTTGGATTGGGGGCTGATGTTTCGGAGGTCATTAGACATGAAAAGTGGGGCTGCCATGATAGCCCAGAGTGCCATCTGAGTTATTTGTTGATCCCAGCTGAGTCCAAAGTTGCCGATCACTAACTGAGACAAAAATGTTATAAAAGAAAAGTCATCTCTGATTCTTGGTGAGACTGATGGGGTGGAAAAGCAGTGTTCAGCTGAGACATGACACTTAGATAAGAATCACTTCAAGCTTCTGCTTAGGACAAGTTTTCAGTAGGGGTTAGCCTAGCTGGATCACCTACAGATCCTTCCAACTCTGAGATTTCATGACTCTAGCCCTATGGGAAGCTACCACCCCCCCATTCCCCCCCAGCTAAGATGAAAGCATTTTGTAAGCCCTGGGGGGAGGCCGTCATTCAGGTCTACTCAAAGTACTCCACGGAGTGACTTCCACTCCTCAGGTCTTAGGAAGACCCCGCAGAAGGCTCCCCCAATCTTGGCTGGTTGGCCAGCTTCTCCCAATGGTCTCATATAAGGAAGACTCGGGAGCTTACCATGTCAGGATCGTTCCAGCCCCCTGGCCCGGCGGCAGGCACGAGGCTCTTCTGATGAAACGCAGTCCAGGCCAGAATATTCTTCACACTACTCCAAGAATCAAAGATGTCACCATAGTTCCTCCAGTGGTTACAGTACTGTCGAATTTCTGTGTAATTGGGCTGTGAGGGCAATCCGATTTAATTAATTAATGATTCTTGAACACAGTATGATTGGGGGGAAGAAGGGGAGGCAAGCAGGAGAGGAAAAAAGACAATAACGTGGAATCCACACTGCTTTGAGCCCTCTCCATTTGAGAGTAACAGCAATAGCAAGGATGTCATGAGACCACTGTGTATTGGGAACATTCATCATTTTGCTTTCAATAATTGCTATCATGATGGCCAAGCTGGGATCCGGTCTACACTAGGATCCCACTTGGTTCTGGGCAAGACTGCCCACTGTGGTAGAGTTCCCTTTATTACTTTGAGCTAGCTCATGCTTTTGGCCTGATTGATGACCGGGGTGAAATTAGGACTGTGATTAAACACAAGCCTTTTTCTGGGCAGTCAGGGCTCTTACCTCATTCTAATACATTTAAATAAGATGCAGATGACTACCTAGGAACTTAAAATGGAGAACTGGAGAGTTTCTGCTTGTGCTGTGAACAGCACCCACCCAGGCTAAATATGGCAGTGGGGAAGCATAGGGTCTAGCAGCCGGCCTAGCAAAAGAGCCAAGCTTTCCACCGGGACACAGCCCAAGAGCATCAGAAACGAGCAGCTGGGGCGATACATGGAGCAGAAATTGGGAAGAATCAGAGATAGTATTAGTGAAGCTCGCCCTGCAGAATTTGGAGGGAGGAGAACTCCAAGACGAGGCCTCAGGCTCGGAAAATCTATAGCAAGGCTTCCCCGGTGGCTGGCTTACCTGCTGGTAGGGCCTCATGTACAGAGGCCACTCACAGGAATAGAGAATGCTTCTGCCAGTTTTGTTGAGGGCATAGGACATGTACTTATAGCCTGTAAAAGAAAAGAATGGGAAAGAGCCAGAAATTGCCACTTTTCAACTTGGATGGATCCCATTAAGTGGGAATGGTTCTCTTTGTTCTCAGACAAAAGCGGCTCTCTAAAGGCTCCGAGGTTAGCTTTGGGAGCATCAACAGGCAGTAGCAGAATAATGCCTGGGACTTGACATACTTCTAAATAGCTTCTCCTGGACTGAGTGGCAGCATAAATTAGATGAGAAAAAGTAATGGAAAATATTTATAGTAACTAGCATTTAAGTAGTGCTTTGAGGTTGAAAAGTGCTTTAGAAAAATGATCTCATTTAATGGAAGTATCTCCCATTAGTATCTCTATTTCAGTTAACTGGGACAGACCGAGATGAAACAGCTTGTTCAGGTCACATAGATAGTCTGAAGCTGGATTGAAAAATCAGGTCTTCTGACCTTCAGGCCCAGTGTTCTACCCACTGGGACACCACAGGGCTAAGAATTAGGAAGGTCCATTAGAGATCAAATTCAATCCGTTCATTTCCTAATGGACAGAACTAAGGCCCACAGAAATTAAGTGGCTTTAGAGTCACCCAGGTCACTTCCTTTCTAACTCCTGTGACTATCTGGTGTCCTCTACCATTTCCTTTTCTTCTATGGAGGGACAGGGATTCAAAATTAGAGACAGAGCTGGCGGGAAGAATAGAAAGAAGAGGCAAGGTGAGATGGTACAGAGGTGGCAAGCACATACGTGGCCTACAACATTCTGAGACCCCTCCCAGAGTAGAATGTAACTGGGCATGATTTAACAAAATAAAAATACAAGAGAACACAGGTAAATGTTCACATGTGGTTTTCCAAGTCACCACATATGCTTTAGGGTTTCTATCTGAGTTTGACACTACTAGGGTAAAGGGGGACTTGGGAGTCAAGAAAGGGATTTAAATCCTGCTTCTGACACACACAATGTGACACAGGGCCAACAACTTCCTGCACCTAAACTCATTTTCTTTATGCTGAGGCAATTGGGGTTAAGTGATTTGCCCAGGGTCACACAGCTAGGAAGTTTTAAGTGTCTGAGGCCAGATTTGAAGTCAGGTCCTGCTGACTTCAGGATTGGTGCTCTATCTACTGTACCACAAGAAAGGACTTTTCCCCAAACTAATCTAAACAAATGTAGAACTATTCCTCTCTGCCTGCTCCGCCTGCTCCAGCCCACCCACCTCAAATGAAAATGTCTGACCACTAGCCACTCCTTCCTATTGTTTTCAGACTTCATTTTCAATGAGAATGGAACTATTTCCAGTCTGCTAATATTTCACAAAACAGCACTTTTGTTTCCCAGAGCATCTCAAAGCTTGGCTAGGTCCAATGTACCTGGAGGCAAATAGGTATTCTACAAGGATTTGTTGAAGGAAAAGGATGAGAGACCCTTAGATATGAAGATTAAAAACAAGAGCTGAGGTGAGGGTGGAGGAAATACTTGTGGCTCTAAATATATCTGCGCTCTCTTGGTCACAAGATATCTGATTTCGTGGCATCTCTGAGCCAGAGTATACCTTCTTAAAAAAAAAAAAATAGCTTTTTAAAAGTTTTTTGAGATGCCAGGGATTGAACCTGGGGCCTCTCAGATCCAAAGCACGCGCTCTACCACTGAGCTACATCCTCCAGTTTAGAGCATACCTTCTACCAAACTTTTCAAATCTTTAGCGTAACAGCCGTCAAATTTCAGCAAGTCCACCCCCCAGTCAGCAAAGGTTTCAGCATCGATATCATAGTACCCAAAGCTGCCTGGGTATCCAGCACAGGTGAGAGTTCCCACATCTTGATAAATCCCTAGCTTCAGTCCTTTGGAATGTACCTAGAAGAGAAGACAGAAAAACAGGCATCTCCTAGGAAGCAATGAAGGGATGAAATGGAACAGTCTTTTGCCTTAGGTGGGAACAGATAGAATACATCCATGACCTCCTCTCCTCACTCCCCTTCCTCTAGGTCTCCTCTAAGACAAACATGGCCTGCAGCATTTCTGAGTCCAACTGAAGCAGATTAGAATGTAACTAAAATATTTTATAAAATTTCCCCTAATCACTTTGGCTGCATCTCACAAATTTTGCTATGTTGCCTCATTATTGTCATTCTCTTGGATTAAATTATTGATTGTGACTATGATTTGACGTTTCACCCATTCGTTCTTTAGGATCAGATTATTTAGTTTCCAGTTAATTAATTCTTGGTCTATCTTTCCTTGGCCTTTTATTGCATGTAATTTTTATTGCATCATGATCTGAAAAAAAAATGCATTTACTATTTCTGCCTTTCTGCATTTGATTTTGAGGTTTTTGTATGTATGGAAAATATTTTAACAAAATAAATAAAAATACAATAAAACATAGAAAATGTTAATATGAGGTTTTCTAAGTCAATATGAGCTTACAAGGCTACTGAGGTCCAGTTTAGTAGCCCCCACTTTGATATGAGTTTGACAGCACTGCTCTAATGTGCCTTAGCTTGTCCCACAACAATTTCACTCAGATGAAACCAAAGTTATTTAGTTTAGAACCAGATTAACAGCAATGAGAAGAAAATCATTAACAGGTATATTTTTGCCTTATGGGGTTCCAAGCCGTTGTAGCTTTACAGAGAAATGAATAAAGTGTCTTGAAGATTAATCTTTTTCAAACATTCCATAATTAACAGTTACAAAACACTTAAAGGAACTATGTCAAGGATCAAGATCCTTTTCCTTTTTTTGGTGAATAGGGTGGTTTCAGTAAAGGCTTGCTTTCCCAAGGTTAGACACGAGGAATATTGCAAAACTGCCATCTTTCCATCTGATAAAGTCTTCTCTATGATCAGATGAGAGCAGCAATAATATTTTCTGGGTACTTCATGGTGTCACAAGAGCTATTTTGCAATATGCTGTGCTTAAAAATAAAACAAACAAACACAAGAAAATATAACCTCTCTGAATGAAAGACAGGCTTATCTATGAACTTACATAGTTTGCCAGGTGACGGATTCCTCTTGGGAAGCGCTTGGGATCTGCCTGGAGCCTACCGTCCTTGTCTCGTTGGGGGGCCAACCAACAATCATCGATGCAGACATACTCATAACCCACATCCTTCCAGCCTTCTGATACCATGAGTTCAGCCATCTGCATAAAGAGCTGTTCACTGAGGGGAAAAGGTCAGAGTCACCATGACAGCCAATGGCAATTACGAATACCACTAAAAAAGGGATCAGGACTTTCTTCTACCCCCACTAACAGCAAGGCCAATGGCAAACAAGGAACTCAATGTGCACCACTGGCCATAATGACTAGAATCTGGAGGTAATCCAGAGAGAAGACTGTGGGAACTGAGTGTGGATCACAACATAACATTCTCACTCTTTTTGATGTTGTTCGTTTGCATTTTGTTTTCTTACTTATTTTCTGTCCTTTTTGATCTGATTTGTATTGTATGAATATGTTTACACACACACACACAAAAAAATTCCTTCAGAACCTTCCTTGTCTGGGCCATGTTTCTCAAATTCAACAATGATAGTTCTAACTCATTTGGTGAGCAAAATGGCCCCACGAGAAAAGAAAAATTGCATTTACATAGCTCATTGAAATTTGCAAAGCACTTTATATGCATCATTTCATTTAACTCTAACAATTCTGAATAGATAACAGAGTAGTATGTCTACTTTATAGATGGAGAGACGGAAGCAGAGAAAAGTAAAATGACTTACCCACAGTAACACTGCTAGTGTCAGAAGGAGATTTTGAACACAGGTCTTCCGGGTTCTACTTCAAAGCAACCTATTATTTATTAGGCCAGACTGTGGCCCAATTCGTGCCATTGCCCTTTATGAGTTGTGTAATCCTTGTTACTTGCCTTTCCTGGCCCTCAAGTTGGTCCTCTCTAAAATGAGGGTTGGACTGGGTCAGAGGACGCCAGAGTGCAATGCCTTGATTCGTTTCTTATACATCTACACTATGCTAAGTCCTAGGTTATAAAGACAAAATAGGAACCGCTAGCTAACGTTTGACTGAGGAGGGAAGCAACATGGGATTGTTGGATCAATGATTGAGAGCTGGAAGGGACTCTGGAGCCCAAAGTCTTTATTTTACAGATGAAGAAACCGAGGCTGAGAAAACTTAAGTGCTTTGTATAAAGTCACACTGGCAGAGCTGGGATTTGAACTGAGGTCCTATTTTTTTTCACATTCCACACTATACACACATAATTAAGTATAAAGTATTTGCAATGTGTTTTTTGCAGGAAGAAAGCAGGAGAAGCTTCTTCTTTAAGAGGGGACAGGAGAACTGAGCACAAAAGGAAGTTGGGGATTCTGAGACTCTGTCTGAGGTGGGGAGGAAGGGCATTGCAAGTGCAGATTTGGCTGGAGAGTTCTGTGCAATAAACCTCGAAGTGAAGGGTTTAAAATTTCAAACAGAGGGCTTTTTATGGTGACTATCAGAAAATGGTAGTCACTGGGAAAATCATTTTGGCAGCTATGGAAGCTGGACTGAAAGGGGGAGAAACCAGGGCCATGGAGATGATTGCTACTGTTCTGCTAAGGAGTGCCACAGGTCTGAATCTGGATGATGGGAGTGAGACAGCAGGGAAAGGGACAGATGTCCCTCTAGACGTGAATCCCCAAGACGTGGCAAAGGACTGGTGGTGGAGGGAAGGGTTGGAAGAGAGAGGGAAAGAAGAAGTGAAAATGAGGATGACTCCAAGCTTGAGTCTGGTTCCCAAAGAAAGAGGGAAGAAAACATTTTTGATCTGTTTCGTTTAGAGGCTTTGAGGGAAGAGTGTGAAGATTTTAGAAGAGAAGACTACGCTGTAAGCTTCCTTTTTCCTTATCTGTCATGAAGTGCTGACCCCAAGACCTCTGAGTGTCCTCCTTTGTCACGTTGGCCCAGATGACCTGACTCCCCTTCAAGGTCAGGAGCTTGAGGACCCCCGGCCCCCATTACCTGATGCAGTTCTCCGGGTCCTCCATGCAGTCCACATTACACGTGAAGCGCTCCCAGTGCAGCCAGCCCATGGTCGGTGTCAGAGCCAGCCCGTTGTCCAGGGCAGTGACCCCGGACACGCCCGCCTGAACCAGGACCAGGGCTAGGACCAGGGCCAGGCCCGGGCTCAGGCCCCCAAAGGCAAAAGTCCGGCTCCGCTCCGGCCGGAGCTCGTCAGCCCTCAATCCGCCCATCATCCAGACCCCAAAGCCACAACTCAAACTCCGCGGTCCTAGACTCCAGGCTCACCCGAGTTAAAATACACAAAGGACCAATCAACGCTCGAGGCACGGGGAGCCTCCGCCTATCATCGGCTATTCCTAGAATGAGGGGCGGGACACTCTAAGGGAAGGATTGCTGGCACAACCCAGGGCTATTACCGGTCACGTGGCCTCAGGAGGCTCTCACATGACGCAGGGTTCATGTGACGGGAAGGAGGCGCTGGGCTCTTATCGAGATGTTATCATTGGCCAGCTCGCGGGAGCGCGGGAAACCGGGTGTGGTGAGGCGGGGCTGGGCTGGGCCGCGAGGCTGCCGGACCTCCTAACTGTGAGGGTGGGTTTGGGGAGGGTAATTGCCGAACCCAGGCACTTGGCGTAGGTGGGCCTCAGTTTCCCCTTCTGGACTGTATTTTTATCTATTTGTTAAACATTTTCCCGACACTTTAAACAATTTTAATGTTTAGTTTCGCTTCCAAATTCTCTCCCCTCCCCCTCCCCCATACAGTGAGAAGGCCAGAAATATCATCCACGGTATCTCCGTGAAGTCCTACAAGCCAGCTTTCCTCTTCAGCCTGGAGGGCTTCCATTGGCCCGGCCCTTTGCACGGAGGCGGCTTTCGTTTCTTTGACCATTTTGGAGTGTAGACCTTAGTAGCAGTATTTTTGCTGTAAAGGTTGTGCACATTTTCCTAACTTGGGGGGCATCCTTCCAAATGCTTTCCAGAGCGATTGGACGGCCAGCTCCCAGCTCCACAAGCAGCGCATTAAGGTATCTATTTCCCTCACGTCATTTATAGCATTTATAATCTTCCTTCCCCCCTCCCTCTTTTGTGGTCATTTGAACGTATCTGCAGTGTGTGAACCCCTGACTCTGACGTGTTTGATTTGCAAATCTCTAATTACTTGTGTTTTTTGTCGTTTTTGCATGTGGCTCCTGATAGCTTTGATTTCTTCCTTTGGAAACTTGCGTGTTCATTATGGTGCTTATTCTTATAAATTTGACTCAGTTCCAAACATATTTTAGAAATGAGACTTTTATCAAAGAAAACTTCTTGAAAAGGTTTCCCTCTCATTTTTTTTTCTTGCTTTCTTCTAATTTTAGCTGCATTGAGTTGTTTGTAAAAACAACAACAACAACAAAATCCCCTTTTACATTTTACTCAGAATGAACCATTTTACTTCCTGTGATCCTGTCTGGTCATAAATTCTGTCCTTATCTACAGAGCTGCCAAGTCAGGCTCTTCTAATCTGGTTATGATATCACCCTTAAAGATTGTGCTAGAGGGAGGAACCAGACAACCCTGCCATGGCCTCAGAATTGCTCCTTTTCTCCCAGGATTTTTCAGACTTGACCCTTCTAGAACATTATAGATTCTTATTAGATCCCCTAGACCCTTCCTGGAATGAACTCACACCCCTAAAATTTTATAAAAATGCTGGTTTGGGAGATTGGGAGTAAAGAAAGGGCAGATAGTAAAGTCAATAACATTCTCCTTCTTTAATTTTATTCAGTGGTGGTTGTCCATGTTGAGAGCCAGAATGTGATTTAAAGCAATATTAATGGCAAGAATTTTCCTCAACATAATTTTCATTTCACTGACAGAGACATTCCCCATCTACTTGCTTCTATAAGAAACCTGTGGAAGACTGGGGAAAAACCATGAACTTCCTTTGTTCAACATTTACAAAAATCCTTATCGACAATGAATATCTCTCAAAACCCACTGAATTATTAGGTTTTGCAGAGTTTCTTTGTGTATTCAGAAATCAGTTTTTATTTTTCAAGAAAGCCTTCTGTGCATCCTCCCGTATGGCCACTAGGTGTCACCAAATGCTGGACATGGAGAGGGAAAAGGATGGGCTGAAGGTTCCCTGTTTTAGATTTCCTTCTTTCATCTTTTTTTTTTTTTTCCCTCTCAATTTTCTATTTTCTTTGTCTTCTCTTTCTCTTCCTCCTTTCCTGCTGCTTCCCTTTTGGAAAGAAGTTGAGTTCTGCCCAAGCTACAGATATTGATTTCATCTTTTCTGATTGCCTTGAATTTAATTTTGTCCTTCAGTGCTTGATCATTAAACAGATGGACAGCTTGGACAGCTTTGTCTCCCCCCCCCTCCCTAGGAAGCATGGTGAAACTTATGAACTTCTCAGGCTAATGCTTTTAAATGCGTCCAACAAAATGCATAGAATCACAAAGAAAATCGATTATATTGAAATGCAGTTATCAAAATTAAAACAAAAATTTTTAAAGGACAAGAACCTCAGGTTAAGAACCTTTGATCTAGAGGAAAAATCATTAAGACACATGGGATAGGAACTTTGGGATGAAAATGGAGAACTTAACTTTAACAATAATGCCTTTTGCATTTGAATAGAATTTGTCTGAGTGACCTTGTTGATGTCTTTCCTCTAGGAAAGTAAACTCTTCTGGGGCAGGGCCCATTTGTTTAACTCTTGCACTTCCTCTGGCCAATTACCTCATCCCAACACCATAGATATTTAATACATATAAATTATAGCCTTCTCCTATGACAGTGACTGTAAATGTTTTGGATTTCCATGACTCCTTCTTCTCTTTTGATGAATGATAATGATAATAGCCAGCATTTATGTAGCATCTACTATGTACCAGACACTGTGCTAAGCACAAATATTACCTTTCCCAAATATCTCATTGTAGATTCCTAACAACCCTGGAAGGTAGGTGCTATTATAATCCCCAATTTACAATTGAGGAAACTGAAGAGAACTCAAAGTGAGTTCACAAATAGATGTGTTGCTGAACCCCCCACATCTTCTGATTCTCATCCCAGGGTTATTTCTACCTATTTGACTCATGATTTCTTAAATGAAAATTTGATTATCTTTTATTTTTACACAACCTGTTTTATTTTATCCTTCCCCTATTGTTGGAGTCCAGCTCCAGTGAAACTGAGAATGTGAATATGTGAGGCCAGGCAGAAGATATGCTTTGCAGTTTTCCTTTTTTAGTCTGAAATGCCAGTCTTAAATATACCCTGGTTAGACTAGGGTTACTACATTATGTCCCTTCAGTCAACATAATTATCCCTCCAGAGTTAATGCACATTTTATACTTTGACCATTTCAGATACTTATCAACACAGAATTGTAAATAGCCTAGTTCAGTGCTCTTCAACATCCATAGAATTGTAAAGAGCTGATTTTTTATCTGGACTAAAGTGCTTGTTGAAACAAGAGTAATAAATGATCATATGCATTTACCTCAACTATGTCTCTAATTCATTGTTGAGGGGTAAATAGTATACTTTAAATATCTTGTTCCTGTGGCAGGCATTCTTTATCAAATTATCCTCATTTTTACCCAATATGTCTTATTAGGGAGATGGTAAGCCAGCATGAGCACGGATTTCCTGGCGCTCTACATCTGTTAGAGATGGTGAGCCATTATGGTTATGGACCCGCTGGCCTTCTACATTACCCCCCTTTTTAAGACATATCGGAAGGCACAAGGGGCTAACCTGAGTATGAGGATAACATATGCAAGAGGAATAAAATGCAAAAGCATAGAAGTTGAGATTATTTACAGGATTTATCTTTTTTAACCACTCAAATATTTGGTTTGCTATGCTACCAGTGTCCCTTGCAGGGACACTACTTTTTGCTATTTGTCCTGCCAAGCAGCTAATTCAGATGTATCCCAAGTGACGTTGGAATTGAATATAGCTGCATTTATTCTGTTCCTTATTTGAAGCCATGCCACCTTATCCCATCTATAGTTACATATACATGAGTGAATTCATAGTCCCGTTGTTTCCAAATTGTTTCCATAATCCCCTAACCTTATTAATGATTGTTCCATTAACTTTGGTCCTTGTTTTAACTCATTATCTATATTAATTTGTTCTTTAAGAGCTTATGATACATTTCTTGCTAATTGATTTGCAAATTGGGCAGTCTGAATAGAGTGTTAGGAGTCGAAGGTGAAATAGCAAGTGGTGTAATAATTGTTATAGTTGCTAGAACCCCAGCAATGAGTAATCCAACAATTCTCCTTTTCCTATTTTTGCTTTCTCATCTTCCTCTGACGTTACCTCAGTTTACCTGCTGACTTGCACCGACGGTAATTAATCTTAATAGGCTGATATCATCATATAGAAAGGGTGTTCAGTAATAAAGACCATAGGTAGCAAATTAGAAGACATTTGGATAGAAGTAAGACATTGGGATAAAACACAATTGTAACATTTTACTAACCATCCTCCTAGCACATTCATGATTTGGGATTCCAGTGCCATTCCTTAAAACAATATCTGTAGTAGTGACTTTTTAAACATGCCATACACTATATTACTGAGGGGCCTGAAAACATCATGGAATCCCATATCTGAGATGTGAAAATTTGTACCATCCTAAGTCCCAAATACATTGTAACAGGGGATCCACCCAGACACTGAATAATTTGGAGTCCATTCACCATTCAGTTCCAGTTCCTCCCTAAACCAATGGGGCCCAAAGTCCTCTGGGAGCAGGGGGGAATGATCTCATCTTCTGAACTGCTTCCTATTGAGAACCAGCATAGAACTGAGTCACTTGCAGGGGCCCAGTCTTTTATGGAGGGAGGCAAATTGGAACTGATTGAAGTATCCAAAGGTTGACTTAATTCCTTCAAGTTGGCCAATGCAGCTGTAACTGACCAAAATCTAGAGTATAAAACAAATCTAATAAACATAGGTTAAGATAATCTGAGATAGAAAGACAGATCCACAAGCACTGCTATAAGATGTAAAAAGGCCGAGGTAGATTGGCCTGCAACTTTTCATGTAATGAAATAGATTTGTGTCACAGGACACACACACAGTGTATACAAATATTAAAGATGTTTCAGCTTTAGTTTCAATAAACAATAAAATAACAGGTCTTACAGACAGTCATGTTAATTGTTCTGACATTATTTTGGAAATCTTATAAGGACTTTATTTCACACAAACATCTATATGTATATATAACAAATAGATGGCTACACCAAATACTCATTCACCAAATTATTTAGGATATAATGATTGAAAATAACAAGATATCATATAAATGAATTTGTGTTGGCTTTATTTTGTTTTGCTTCCTTAGTTTGGATTGCTGTCCAGTTATAATAGTTCTCCTTATCAGACTCAGGAATGATCAGTTGGAAAACTGAATCAGAAGGATCTCACCTTGAGCAGAAGCTCCCAACTCTTGTCCAGATACAGACTCCTACCTGTTCAGGATCACATTTCTCTGAGTAACTTATGAGAATTCTCTCAAGTGGTGGGTTACTGACTTAATGATCAGGCAAATTCAAAACTCAAAAAAATATATCAATTACAGTCCCAAGAGATTTTATCTCTAATAGTAAATTCTACTAATTTTAAAAAAGTTTACCAAAATTTAGACACATAAGAGATTGTTTAACTTGTTTTATATGTTAAAACTCATCCTGGTGCAAAGAATTAATCATTAAATGAACTTATAGATTTTTAGTAGATACTTTCCTTCTTATATATATTACTTAGTATACCTCCTAAACAGGCTCAACTCTCAGGACTGATGACCTTACTTATCTTGAAGGTTAAGAAAACTGATGAGCTTACTAATTGAAGGGCCTCAGGGAAGGAGCTGGGCTGTTTGTTGCTCAATCCCCACCATTCTTAGTGTTTTTATGGGCTGTGCTGAGTACAGTAATTATCAAATTTAGATTCAACATGATAACAATAGCTCCAAATAACTTAGTTAACAATTTTAGATTTTTTTCTAAGTAATAACCAAATAATCTTAGTTGTAATTTCCTTTTAATTTTCTAGCGACCGTGAAAATATCTAATTCTCCAAATTACATTTACAAAATAATACTAAATAAACTTTCCACCTTCTTTTAGTTGACAAATGTATTCTTTTCTCAGGGATGATTTCCATTCCTTTAAATAATTTTCCTTTTTGTTTTAGAGGGAAAACAAGACTATATATATATATATATACACATACATACATACATATATACATATTTTATACACACATCTCTCTCTCTTTATATACATATTATATATATATATATATACATATATATATATATATATATATATATATATATATATACATACATATTTTTAATTGAGATAGAACAGATTTTGAAATTTATTTAACTTTTAGTTCATGAGATTTCCTAAATATCAATTAAATGTTCCAGACAAACTGAATTGCCATTTGAATATTTTCCAATTCACACAAATCATTTTTCTTTTGTGAGGCAGGAAAAAGATTAAGGTACCAGTTTTTACTGACTGGGCCCTCAGAAGTCTGACTTAAGATAACTAGAGTTTTTAAAATAGTGGCAAACTGCTTTTCTGTTTTCCTAGGGTTTCAAAACTCTGCTGTTAACACTATCAACTAGATTCTTTTAGTGGGCTTTCCTTTTAAATTGCCTTTATTATCGTATCTCACATAACAAATTTCACTGAATCATGTATATTTTTTTGTTTTCCTCTTACCCTTTCTTCTAGTCAGGGTAGAAGGAGAGATTCTATGTACTAACTTCCTAGACCTGGTGAGGCCTTAATTTAGTTGAATTTGCTTAATTTAATTTACATACACTCAAAAATTATTTATCTAAATATTGGCATTGTATATTGGTCACATCTAAAAACCCATAAAGTTATCAAATATGAAGCAATTTTATCCAGTAAAGCATTTAACATTCATATAGCATTTGTTTTTTGCTAACCAGTTTAACAATCGTGTGATCTTCACAACAACAATCATTATTAGTTATCTTTACAAATCAGAAAACTGGGCAGAGATAAAATAATTTGCCATAAATTACATAGCTAATACATTTCTGCAGCTGAAACAGCGAATGGTGAGTTTACCAAAAACAGACTAAGTGGCTTTTTTACTTCATGCTGCCATGCTGGGTGCTGCCAGGAGCACCCAGATTATTCCCAAGCAGTTGTTGGACAGGGCCTGATGAAGGCTGGGGTGACTGGTGCCGGGATGGTAGTTTCACATGCCAGGGCTCAGGGAATGCTGATCATGGAACCTGACCCCCACTCCATCCCTATTCCCCTAAGCTGGGCCAGGGAGGTGTTTTGGGCAAGGTTTTGTGAGGTAACAACGGGCCGCTTCCCCTATTTCTACAGGTGAGGCAGAATTTGAGTTTTAATCTGATCTGAAATGAGAAGGATTAGCAAATAGAGAGATTCGGGCTATATCTGTCTTGTTATCAATCCTTATGAAGGTTTCCTCTTAATCCCAATGGAGTAAAAGGAGACTCCAGACAAGATAGAAGTCAAAAAATTGCTATTTTTCCTAATTGTTGTTTTGCCCAGTTGCCAAATTCCTTAATCAGTTTGTCTCAAAATTGAGAATTTACTAAGTTGTTTTGCTCTCAAAACTTTTGAGATTCTGTAAAGATGTTATTTTAATTTTAATTAGCTAACTTCTTGTGTAGCCCCCAGTTTGGCCACAGCTAAAGTCCACAGAAAAAAAAATTAAGCCTTTTAAGAAAATTTTCCAGTCTTCTAACTATAGTATAGAGGTTTTTTCCTTGCTGGTTGCCTTTTAAATCTTTCCAGGTAACAGAATCTAGCTCACAGAACAAATATGACGCAGACATTCTGTGCAGAAACAGAGACACAGACAAAAATGACATGGAAGAAGACTGTTGCGGTTTTGCTGAAAGCTATAAACTTGAAAAATAAAAACAACTTAGTTATTAACATTGTGCAAACATAAACCATTCTTTTACACACACAAAAATAATTACTATTAAAGGAATCTCATTTTAACCAGCAGGATGTCCAGGGCTGGGGCTGTTTCATAAACAGCAAATTTGCTATTTGAAAAATATTAAGAGGTTCTGGAGCAGTATACAATGCAGTACTAATTGCATATAACTCATTCTGCTATGTATATTCAAACAGGGTGTTAAAAACATATTTAGTAGTAGGTGGAATATATACAAAAAAGCGGATTATTTATTAGTAGCATCTGTAAATACTTATCTGCTGCTTGCAGCTAACTCTCAGACTACTTTTTGAATTAGGGTTAGAACCTCCTCTTAATATTTTGAATAATTTAGTCAATTCATGTGTTTCCCATTTCAAATACAGTTTTATCCAATTAATATCCTCACCATTTTTGATAATCATTAAGAGTAACTAAATTATCCATTCTAATTTCTATTTTAAAATTGGTCTTGAATCTATGATAGATTGTATCCAAAATGCCTCTTTTTCTGTACTTCCAAAATCTTTACCACCCTGAATCTTTATTTTTTATTGTACTTATTTATGTATGTATGTGTATATATTTATGCTTTTCCTTTTTTTATAGGGCATTATTAATAACTTATAATAATAATAATCTTCTCCCCCTTTTTAAAAAAGGTATTGTGGTAAAGAGTGACATAGCAAAGAACATATATATTTCCAAAAAATTAGAATCTACTACTCCAGGTGTAACCTTAAACCCTAGCAATGCCTGTGAACTACATCCTAAAATGAGATCTAGCATACCAGAAGGAAGTGGATTCAAGTGGGTCTATAGTGGGGAGAGAATATATTCTATATTATTTATAATTCCATGTGATACTGAGAGGGACAAATCAGGCCTGGCACTTCTAGCATGCATTAGATCTTAAGTACTGTCAAAAAAAAGTAGGATTTAACTTATTTTGTTTGCAGGCATAGCTTGGGGGAAAATAAGTGAAAATGCCTGTAGTTTGATGGGGCTGGATCTAGTCCTGGGAATGGTTTCCAGCTATCAAATAACCTTCCCTATCATTCTGAGAGCCCAATGTCTGTCCTTCCTGTATTTTGCACTTAAGGCCTGAGGCTTATCTGCTGATTTGGAAAGAAGTGCAATCTATTGAGTAATATAATTTTTTCTCATGTGACCCAATTGTCCATAATTAAAGCATCTATGAGAATTTGAAAAAAAAATTTAGATAGTAAATTTTCCTGATTTAATGCAGCCACTTGAAAAGTAGAAGTCTCAGTATTCTGACCTTTGAATCATTTCTGTTAAAGTCATTTTCAGTTTTCCCCCAGCTAATGCTTTTTTTTTTTTTTTTTTTTTTTTTTTTTTACAATCCACATAAGCATTTTTCAAAGGCAAGTTGTTTCAATAAAATTTAAGTTGCCTCAGCAAAAGTCACATTAGGTCCTTGCCAGATTTAAATTGATATTCTCTTCTAATTTGAGCTGGATTATTAGGATCAGGAACTTCAAAACAGGAAAGGCTAATTGCATTTCTAAAAGGACGGCTCCTCTTATCTAGGCTCTCTTAATTGCCTCCTGAACTAGCCCGCTGGGTGCATAAAATTTTTGCTTTCCTTAGATCTATGTTTATGTGAGGGATTTGGGCAAGGAGGTGGGAGGAGGGAGGGGGTGAGAGTTGCTGATTCTCCCTTTTTATTAGCATTTAAACGTTCTTTAGTTCTGGTCATTTCTTCTTCCTCCAGAGTACTTGGTAGAAGAATCTACTTTAAGGATTTTTGTAGTTAAGGGAACTGGCTCTGATGGTTGAAGACATTTTCAAAATATTCCAAATAAAAAATACTGTAATTGAAGAGTCCCCAGTCCTTTTTCTATGAAATATCCCCCTATCTGTTTTCCTCCTATATCTCATTTTTCTAAATCATTCCCTCTTGAGGAAACCAAGGACAACATATCTCTACAGACTCCAGAAATTCTTTTAACTGTCCTATTGTAATTACTGATCCTTTTTCTTTAACTGATTTTCCTTATTCATTTTTTATTATTTTTTATTTTTAAATACTTTCAGCTAATACTCTGTCTTTGCTACCTGATTGATTTTGCCTTATTCCGATTCAACATGTGTACTATATTGATATCAGCTGGACAAGGATCAATCTTATAAATTTTATCATATATTAATATGGTATCTGATATCTTATATTCAATACCTCATATATTTATATCTTACTCCTCATGTCAGCCTGGTGATAAATTATTTCTAATGATAAATTATTTTTGGTGATCACCTCTTCCTTACTTTATCTTATTTCTCATGTAATTTATTTTCCCCTCTTACCTTAGTATGAGCTCCAAGAGGGCACTCTCCTGCCAGGATATCTAAAGGTCCTTGTTGGGGCGCTGTCTGTTGGAGTCCAGTTCCAGTGAAAAACGAGAGTGTGAATACCCGAGGCCAGGCGAAAGGTATGCTTTGCAGTTTTCCTTTATTAATCTGAAATGCCAGTTTTAAATATACCCCATTTAGACTAGGGTTACTACATTAGCTCCCTTCAGTTGTTAATGCATATTCCCTACTTTCATATTTCAGATACTTATCACCACAGAACTGTAAATAGCCTAGTTGGGATGCTCATCGACATCAACAGAATTGTTAATAGCTGCGATGTTTTCTCAAGACCAAAGAACTTGTCGAAACAGAGTAGTAAGTAGCAGAAATGATCTTACTAATGCATTTACCTCAAGTATATCTTTAATTCATTGTTGAGGGATAATATTATAGTACTTATAATAGAGTATACTTAAATAACTTGTTCCTGTTGCAGGTGTTCTTTATCAAGATTATCCTGATTTTGACTCAGTATGTCTTTACAATTATTAGGGAGATGGCAAGCCAGCATGGGCATGGATTTATCGGCGCTCTACATCTGTTAGAGCTGGTGAGCCAATATGGCCTTCTACAACCTTTCCCTTCCAGAGAGTCATCCCTTATAAGAAAGAAAGAAAGTTCCATTAAATGAGCCAAACTATCCAAAAAACCCAATGTTGTATGCAGTGTTTCATCCCCTGGTCGTCCACCTCTGTAAAAGAGGGAGGAAGATTATTTTAATAGTAGTTAACACTTTCTAGATCACTTTAAGTTTTATATAGCATTTGCATAAATTAGCTCATTTAATTGTCACAAAGACCCTAGGAGGTAAGTGAATTTATTCTCATTTTGCAGATGAGGAAACTGAGGCAGAGAAAAGTTAAGTGACTTGCCAGGAGTAATTGAGGCAGAGTTCTAACCCAGGCTGTCCAGACTCCAACTCTAGCATCCTATCCACTATATCACCTGGTTCTTTCATCTGGTTGTTAATAGTTTGAGATTCTTTTGAGAGAGACCTATTTGTTCATATCCTTTGAGCATATAATTAACTGCTTGGGAAGTGGTTTTTGAGCTCATGAATTTCTGTTAGCTGTCCATATATTCTGAATGCCAGACCCTAGTCAGAGATACCAGGTCCATGATTTCCCCTCCCATCTTATCTATGGGATCCCAAGAAGGTCATTCATTAGATAGCCAGCTCACATCTTCGTTCCATTTTAAGCTGAAGACAGATTTTCTTCCCTCCCTCCAACTCTAAAAGAAAATGAATTTTTCATACCAGAAGTAGCACTCAAGTTCTTACTTAATGTGAGTGCATAACTGTTTCTAGTTAGTTTTCTTCTAGTCACGTTCTATTCACCATTGCAATGGTTATGTGTGGTCCACTTATGATGCTGGATTTGTCATTCTCCTTCATGAAGGCCGGAATCATGACTTAGGTAACTTTTCTTTATCTACTAGAATCTGACATAATACCTACTTCATGATAGCCACTAATTTGACCAGCTAACTTAGGACTAGGTGCTTAGAAGTCTAGTAAGTGCTTATTTATGTTGAAAAAACTGGTCTTCTAGGGCAGCAGGGACTATTCGTTTTCATCTCACTTGGTGTGGTACTCACATAGGCACATACCCTTTGATGATGGAAATGATGTGTCTTTTCTTAGGCTGAAACCTAGGTTTTTAACCACATGAAACAACTAGTTCCCAAGACTCATTATTCTCAATCATTATTTTCACTGGCTGCAATTCAGCTAAAAACCAGAAGGTTTTCTCCTTTCTAGTTTGGTAATTTCAGAATAATAGAAGAAAGAACTTGTTTTATTGATACTTTTTTTTTTTTGCCTTTACATCAATTATTTCACACACATCCCATTTCTCCCTTGTAACCAAGAAAAACAGTTAAGCAAAAACAACCAGTACAGTGACTGTAACTGACAAAGTATATACTATTCTGTCTTTTGTGCCTTAGTTCCTCCCTCCCTTTCTGTTTCATTTTCTGTTCTCCAAAGCCTTCATTGTTTTGGTGGTTTTTTATAGCTAATTCTGTGTTCAACTACCATTCAGTGCTCATTGTTATATTTTGATTCTTCTTCTGGTTCTATTTGTTTCACTTTGTATAGGTTCATATTCATAATCCCTTATTTCTCTGATTTTCTCTTTTGTGATTTTTTTTGGTTACATGATAATAGCCCATTATGTTAATATATTGTAGGGTTTTTTTCTTTCTTTATTACTCAGAAGAAAACATTTTCAAAATCAATTTGTACTGTCCCCAAATGGTTGTTTCTTGAAGTGGGTGAGTTCCCAATTATCAGAGAGTGTCCAGAGGAGGCTAGATGACTCCCTTGGAATGTTATGAAATGGTAGTCGTGCTTTAAGGAGAGATTGGACTAGTTGACTTTTGAGATCTCTTTGAAATTGGATGATGTTCCCATAGTTTCAGGGTCTCCAGCTTAGATTAAGATGTCAGCACCTTACAGAGTGGTACTCTTCTTTGGTGGAGATCATTCTCTGATATGAAATAACAGAGATTGGAGTTGCCCTTTCTATGGCTTATAGTGAGTTATGTAAAGTTCAAAGAGGTGATGCCCACGATCACCCAACAAAGTGAAGGATTGGAACCTCAATTCCCTTCTCTTCCCCCCCCTCCGCCCAGTGTATTGCCTTGAGCAGATAGTTCCAATGTTGGTTACTCGTCTTAGCTAGTAGCTCAGAGAGCAGCTTCGAGTGTCAGCAGTTATGGTGAGTTTGTTCTGAGCTTCAGAGGATTGGCACCCATTTTCCATGTGCTCTTGTTCAGCTCTAAAGAACAATAAACATTTTCTCTTAGAAGAGATGGTTGCTCATAGACAAGAACCAGAATGAGAAAGAATCAGTGCACTTTGGAGGGGAATCTGTCAGCATGGAGCCAGGAGCTTTAGAAAAGGAGAATCTCATTTTCAGTTAAGGCCAGTCACTGAGTGATTTTCCGCTCCCTCCTTGAGCTGGGGGAGGTGGGATGAGATCTGATTTGGCTCATTAAAAGAAAACAATTTACATTTCATTCTGTATTAGGCAAATGACCTGCTTGGAATTCATAGCTCCTTTGGTTCCGGCCTCTCCTGTTTTCTTTCATTGTTTTTCTTCTTAAAAAAATAGAAATGCAAACATTTCATTTTAATTTTATAGTTCAGCCTAGGAGTAGAGGTTCTCTAGCTAGTCTCTGGAGGATTGTGCTGTATAAAACTGCTGCCATTCCTTTTCTTTGTCCCTCTCCCACTTCATTGTTAATCTGACAGACAGTAGGAAGGCTGATGGCTGCCTGACTCGTCCTTCTCCCGTGAATTTCATATTAATCTTGATTGCTGATGTATGCTTTCCAGAGTCCCTTAATGCCACATGCTGTACTCTTGTCTTTTTTGTCCAGGTTAGGCCTGAGGCAAGAAGTTTGGACAGCTCCCCCCTAGCTAGTGGCCCAAACCGGACATGTTTGGGGAATTAATTTTTGTCTCTAGTCAGCAGGACTGTCAATCGATGCCTTTAACCCTGTTAGATTCATATACAGCAACACATTTCTTGGGTGCCTGTCTCATTTGCATAATTCCCAGTATGCAACCTGGCAACTCTATTCTGTGGGTGAATGACAGACTCTGATATAGAAAGATGGCTTTCTGATTATCTCTAGACTTGTAAGAGGCCTGGATCTTAATGTAAATTTGCCATGAACTCTCTCTTCTGCCCTCTCCTTCATCTCCTTTCACTCAGATGCCTTCTGCTACTTTTTCTTCTCCTATTCTCTTCTTAACCCCTTTCATTTGGGTTTCTGACCTTATCATTCCACTGAAATGGTTCTTTTCCAAAGTGACCCACGGTCTCTTCATTGTCAAATCCAATGGTTTTTTCTCAATCCTTGTTCTCTTTGAGCACTCTGCAGCTTTTAACACCACTGATTACTCCTTGAAATGCTCCTGGTTTTCATATTATTTATCTGACTGTTCCTTCTCTGTCTCCTCATATCCACTAACCTTAGGGATCCCACAGGCCTCTTTTCCCTGCATTCTTCTTACTTGGTGGTCTCATCAACTCTCATGGATTTAATGACTATGTCTATGCTGATGACTCTCAAATCGATGTGTGCAGCTCTGTTAAGTTCCAATCTCCCTTCTCCAAGAGCAATTCAGATATCTTAAATTGACCTGTAGACATCTTAAACTCAACATGTTTGAAACAGAACTTATTGTCTTTCTCCCTATCCCCCTCTTCTCTATTATTATAAAGGGCAACATCTTCTTCCTAGTCTCTCAGGCTAGCAATCTAGATGTCATTATCAACTCCTCACTGTATCATTACCTCCTCCCCTTATATCCAAGCTGTTGCCAAGGTTTGCTGATTTCTCCTTTGCAGCATCCTTTTAATATGCCCCCATGCCTCCTCTGGCACTGTCACCAGTCTGGCCTAGGCCCTCTTGACCTCCTGCCTGAACTATTGGAATAGTCTGCCTCAAGTCTCTCCCCACTTCAGTCCTTTCTCCATTCAATGACCAAAGTGATTTTGCTAAAAATGTATGTTCATCCATGTTACCCTTCTACTCAAAAAAGTCTAGTTGCTTCCTGTTACTTTCAGGATGAAATACGAAATGCTCTGTCATTCAAAGCCTTTCATGACCTAGTCCCCTCCTACCTTTCTACTCTTCTTACACCTTACTCCATGACATGTCCTGTACTCTTCAATTCACTGTGATACTGGCCTTCTGGTTGTTCCGTGAACAAGAAGCTTGTCTTTTGGTTCTAGGCATTTTTCTCTGGCTGTTTCCCATGCCTGCATTGCTCTCCTTCCTCTACTAGGACTGAAGACTTCCCTGGTTTCCTTTAAGTCCCAAATAATTGCCCATCTTCTATAGGAAGCCTTCCTAATTCTAGTGTCTTCCCTCAGTTAATTATGTCCACTATATTTTGTCCAGAGCATGCTCTGGGGTTAGTGATTTACGTGTTGTCTCCCCTGTTAGATTGTAAACTTGTCGAGTGTCAGGACTGTGTTTTGCCCCTTTCTGTATCCCTAGCATTTAGCATAGTGCCTGGCTCTTAGTAGCTGCTTAATATATAATGATTGCTTGATTAAATTCAGACATGGATGTTCTAGGTTGGAATGAGAGGTATCTTTCACTGTCTTTATTCAACTGTGCTTCTTAGAATCTAGGGGATCTCGTGCAAGGTTTACATTTAAGGCAACATTTTGGCTGATTCAGAAAGGAGATCATTAGATACTGTTCTCTGGATTGCTTCATTTGTGGGTGAGCTGACCGGGTAAATGGCTTCAGAGGAATTTCAGGAGGAACAAGGAAAAACTGCCTTTAGTCTATCTTGGATATTAGTTATATAGACTGTGAGATTTCCATTCGAAGCCCTCGTCCCCTGTCCTAAAATCTGATGGGACACTTAGGAAAGCAACCCCTGCCATGCCAACCAGTGAGTGCGTGGCCACTGCTCCTGGCGCCATCTTCCTGTCCTGTCTGAGTGCCTGTATTTCCATGGCCTTTTCCTGGGACTAATATTCTTTGATGGGCAGAGAGTAAGTTTAGCTAGTGGCTGGATGGCTGTAAATTTACACAGGCTGTGTGTGTGTGTGTCTGTGTGTCTGTGTGTGTCTGTGTGTGTGTGTGTGTGTAGAAGTGACTTGGAAAAGATACATTGGTTACTACATATAATTAGAGTGATTGGAAATAATGATTTTAAAGAATTAATTCTTTTTAAAAAGCCTACATGAGATCATGCTCGTTATCCTTGTACTTCAGATCAGACTAGAGGGGCAGGATGGAGCAAGTCCCTTATGGGGATATATGAATGGAAAGGGGAAATGTAAATGGCCTGTGTTTCTACAGCCATCTCCAAATGGCTGCTCGGCCTCTGTGGTTTTTATTGCTAAAATAACTTGAACAGGTATTAAGAGCACAAGGGCTAAAAAGGAGAGAGGGAGAAGCATGGGCCCTTTCTTATCCACATTGCCCACGTGAAGATTGGGCTGTTAGAAATGACCACAGACCTCTTGGATCTGCCTACAGCCTTTCGCTAGGTCCCCTTCTTTGCCCGCAAGTCACTCTGAATGGGCCACTGGTCAACTGATTAACTCAGGTGAAAGGAAGGATGTTTTGGGCTTCAGAATCCTTCTGTAACCAAGAACTGGTGAAATCTACTAGGATGGAGCTACCAGGGCAGAATCAACTTATTTTTGATAATATACAGGTTTTTGATTCTCTGAGAGTCAGCAGGATATAGGGCCAGAGGATCTCTAAGAAACAGCAAATTTAGTGTGTTGTGGCTACCTGAGACTGGGGATTCCTATTAGGAATCAGGCACTTTTATACCCTTGCTTTGGCCACTTAGGTTTTAAATATGCCATAGGGACCAGGCCAGAGTCAAAGGTTAGCCTAATATGGCTCTAATAAGACAAATCTATCTATCTATCTATCTATCTATCTATCTATCTATCTATCTATCTATCTATCTATTTATCTATATCTATATAGATATTTAGATGTGTGTGTGTATACATTGTATAACTTGTGGACGTAGAGGATTGCTTGACAAAATTTACTGGGGATTAATGTAACGTCTTCCAAGTTCCCAGAAACAACTTCTTAAGTTTTGGAACAAGATTGGGAAGATTTAGCAAACTATAGACTGAGTTGGTGGTGTGATATGAACAAAAGGGTTATGGGATTTTAGATTGATGTAACACTTAGGAAAGCAACCTTAGACTGCATTAAGAAAAACATTGTCTGTCCCTGTGCTCTCCGGTGTGTCCTTCACAAGTATGATACCCAAAGTAATCTACGCAGCTCCCCTTCCCCACCCCATTCCCCAAATGAGGGGGCCCTGGCCAGGGGTACAAATTGGTAGGACAGCCAGATTTGTTGCATTCTTTTGTGTCGTGTAGGTAGGTGAGAGATGAGCTGATAGGGTATAGAACCTCTCAAATTGTCAGGAACGTGTCAACTCCTAGAGATCCAGCAGCTGCTAAGAGAAAATAAGTAAATGTGAATTTTTTTTGGATGGTGGCGCCAGGCTGCATCCTCTCTCTGGCAGATTGGTGGTTGTCATGGTTACCTGCACTTGTAGAGATTCGAGATGTCAAGGAAATGGAAAGGAATAGGTATAACTCTGGGAATGCTTTAGGAATGGCCAGGCTACTTATCAGGCTAACATCAGGTCACCCCAGTGGCGCTGGGCTGAGTGTGGGAAGGCAGAGTGAGGCTAGTTTATAGGACATTGCATGGTGCTCTTGTATCCCTGGTAGATGGGGAAGAGGGAGAGCAATTACGTTAAATACAATTTCTGTCTCCTTAGAAACTCTGTGGGCCTCCCTAACTAACATCAGGGCCCTCTAGCCACTCTGGATGGAGAAAGAGGGGTGCCAGTGTCCTCTGTCACTTCTGGGACATGAACTCAGAGGGGGAGCAAATGGCTAACTGGACCCTACTGTAGCGAAGACCCTGTGTGATGCCTTTGTTTCCCCTTCTGTAATACAAGCATGACAATATAATTTGTCTCCTTTCTATTAGAGTTAGTTTATATTTCCAAGGACTATATGCACTGATGTACAATGATTTGTTGCACATCAAGAGAAGCTGTATGTTATGTAATGGAAAGAGTTTGGGACTGGAAAGGGTCTCAGGAGCTGACTTCTAGTCCTGATTCTAGCCCTAAGTAGCCGAGTGGCTTTGGAAAAGTTAGTACCATCTCTGTGCCTTAGTTTCCCTATCTGTGAAATAATTTGTGAAGATCTTTGATACTTTGGTGACAGAACCATAGAAGACGGGGAAAGGAAGTTGGATAACTCCTTTTTCCATTTTGTATTTCCTCGATAAAGTGTGAATTTCTCTAAAAAAGGTATATTTATTAGAAACTCTTCTTTGTCTCTATGATGAAACTTTGTTCTGGTATAGGCCACACTGGAACCTCACTGATGTGATTTGAAAAATAGAGAGCTTTATTCATCATCATCATCTCATAACCTGTGATACATAACCTATGACCCCAGCTCCCCCAGGCTCTGGGCTAACATGTCTCTTGAGACTGGCAGAAAGCAGATCATTTTATCTTTGGCTTATTATGGTACCACCCAGAGTTTACGAGGAGGTATCTCCAAATACGCTCACTGCCTGATTATCCCAAAGGAGGGCGAAAGGGTCTTTAGCTTCTATTTTAAACATTCAGGGTGACAAATGCACATTGGAAAGAAGACCCAGTGGAGAAGAGGTTCTTAACCTGTGGTCCATGAGTTTATTTGTAAAAAAGAAAGTCTTGGTAACTATATTTCAGTAAAATTAATTTCCTTTGTAATCCTATATATTTTATTTGATGCACTTAATACAATTCTGTGCAGGATTCTATAGGCTTCTCCCACCTGACTGCCCAAGGGGCCCAGAATATCAGAAAGGATGTCAAGGCTGCTGATGGAGCTGAAGGGATACCTCTAACTTGCTTTAATTTACATTTCTTTGATAGTGATGCTCAAGAGGGAGAGGTTGGCACTGGGAGCACTATGGATGAATGAAAGCACAGAAATGAGAGATTACAAGGCCAGGGAAACCCGGCCATCTTACCTTGCTTCAGTTATAATACTGATTTTTTTTTTCTTTCTTCCCCCCACCCCCTCTGAATTATTAGTTTGGGGATGGAAGAGTGGGATTCCTTCAGACATTCCTTGGGGATAGGTGTAACAGGGTTAGGGAGCTGAAAACTAGAAGAAGATATTTCCTCTAACGGGCCGAGGTTTGAGGAAGAAATACTGTTTGAGGAAAGGATAGAGTCTGGGTACATGGGAGAGAGAGGAAGGGAGGTTCCTAAGAGGTACAAAGCAGCGATTTACCCGGCAGCTCCCAGGCCAAAGCTGTAAATGGAAGGTTGGTGGGGCCCCAGGCGGGTGCAGGCCAGTCCTCAATAGAGCTGGTTTGTGAAACTTGGCTGGGAGGACAGAGGGAGATTGATATTTGCTCCATAGTGGAGCTGTCAGCTGTGCTCTCTGCCTCTCCCTGATACCAGCTGTAAACAAAAGTCCTGGCCCTTCGTGGCACTGCAGAGCAGTCCAGGCTGGCGTAAGTCACTGGGGACAGCTGGACCATTTTCTAATCCTGGCTCCCAACCAGCGCGGAAGGGAGACAATGAGGGGGTTGAGGCGGGGAGCAGGATAAGGGAGGAGTTAGAAGGGTGGGAAGGAGCTTCAACCAGTGGGAAAGAAATATCATTTTGAATTCCCAGGTCGTACAAAGTGGCAAAAATGTCTTGAGGAAAATATTGGTCTTCCCTCTCTCGTCATTAATCTGAGCCAGATTTGATTCTGGGGTCTCGTTCATTCGTTTACTTAGTGCCTTACTGAGTGATTTACCAACATTTAATGAATACTTTCCTCTATTTTGTGATGGTCTTACTGTATGTGTATGTGTGTGTGTGTGTGTGTGTGTGTGTGTGTACTTGGCACTGTGATAGGTATGACACAAAGTCTAGTTGGTGAGATGAGATAGGTACATGTGGAAAGATAACAACCCAGCACAGAACACGGTCAGTGATCAATGAGGGGGTACAGACAGTGCTCTAGAGGTTACTTGGGACTGGGCTGATCCAAGAAATGTATCTTAAAACAAGTTTGAGGTCCAACTTTGCACCCATCAAATTGGGTGCAATTGAAAGGAAGGAAATTCAATTCTGGCTTGGGGTGATATTGGTGTGGAGGAACAGGTACATTCATTTACTGCTGCTGGAATTACGAGCTTGTAGAATCTCTTGGGATAGTTTCCATCTGGCAGTACGTGGTAAAGCTCGTCGAACTAATTATATCCTTTGACCCAATAATTCCACTGTTGGACACATATAGAGCCATTGTCAAGAACCAAAAGAACCCCTTTCTCTTTCCATAGATTTTCATGCGATCTTGCTTGAACTTGCCAAAAAAATCGAGAAATCAATAAAATGTCTCTCAATAAGGTCATACAGATTATGGGGCATGTATTGAAATGGTGGAATACTCTAATGAAAAAGAAGTTTTTATGAAATGTTGTAATTTTTAAAAAAAGCATAGCCAGAGATATAGGATACACAGTAGGTACCACTGGATGGATAAGAGGAAAAGTAAATAGAATGAAAAGAATATTTTGAATGGATAAATGAAGAATCCTGAAGAGGATTTAGGAAGTGACTGAAATTATCATGTAGACAGGAAAATGAATGTAAGTGTCAATGGTTTGTAGGTAATTTTAACTGGTCATATAGATGGTAAATGTTGAATTATTGATAAAACATTTGATTAAAAAAAAAGATTTAAGATGGGCTTTGAAGAACAGGCAAGATTTGGAGGTGTGGAGAGAAGGAAAGACACAGGCCAGAGACAAAGCTATAAAGACATAGAAGGAGCAATAATCAAGGACTGTTCCTTAGACAGTGATTAGAGAAGTCTAGATGGAAGAGATAGCATGCTTTGCTGAATAGGGAGAGATTCCATTAAATCAGTAGGGTGGAGCCATATTGTCCAGGACATTTATCAGCAAGTTTAGGAGTGTTAGCTTGATTCTGTGGGCAATGAGAAGCCATTTAAAGGAGTGTAACATGAGGGAAATGTTTAGGAATACCTCATCAGATAAAGCATTTCCAACCTAAAGCCTAGTCACTTACAAAATCCATTCTCTGGCATGGATCATGATCAGGCAAACTGCCAAAGAACACATGGTTAGCTTTCCCTCCAAACACAAAGGATACCCATGAATGCCTCTAGAACCAAAGACCTTGAGCCATGTCGTGGCATCCAAGTTGGAAGGGGTAGCAGAGACCATCTTGTTCAACTTCTGCCTGACCAAGAAGTCTCACCGTACCATCCTTTCCCCCCTCTCTACTTTATTTTCTCTCTCATTTGTATCTCAGCTCATTGGGATTGTTTGTTGGGGAGTGGCTGAACAAACTGTGATATGCAGTGGAATTCGGGGTAGGATTAAGGGTTGGATTTTATCTGTGGACTCTATTGCAGGCCTGGAATGATTTCCTTCTTCTACCTGGGCCAAATTCCTCCCCTTACACCTCGTACCACTTTGGTTTGGTTGCCTTGGTCTGAATCCCAGGTAGGACATCGTGGGGGGCCTGAAGAGGATCTTTGCCTTTGGACAATCCACATATCAACCTGAAACTCATGCTAGCCTGGACAGGTTGTAAGTGAAACTATCTCTTCTTCCCTATTGATTCCCTACCATCATGCCTTCTAATTGTGGGGTCACTGGTTGGTATGTGGTTTATTTGCAAAGGGACTTCCAATAGCAACCGTTCCTTAAACTCATTCTGAAAAGGGGACAAAGATAGTAATGATATCCTTGTCTAAGCAGACTCATTTGGACCATCAGATGAGATAATAATTGTCAAGTACCTAGAATTGTTTCTGGTACATAGTAAGCATTATATTATGGTATTTTAGCTATTAATTGAATTCTTGGGTCTGGCATTTGTTCTCTGAGTTTCTGGGAAGGCAGCACATGGGAAAATCACAAAGCGGGTAGTCTTTCCCCCCCAAAAAATGTTAGAGAAACAGAGGAAAGGCAGACGCTCTAATGCATTGTTGGCGATACTGGCAATTGGTCCAGCCATTCTGGAAAGCAATTTAGAATGATGCTAGAAAAGTTGCAAAAGTATATACCCTTTAACCCAGCAATACCACTAGTGAGCATATATTCCAAGGAAGTTAAGAACCGAAGGAAAGGACTCGTGTATACACACATACACACACACACACACACAAATATTTATAGTAGCATTTTTCATAGTAGCTAAAAAAGGGGAAACAGTGGCTGCCCAGCAATTGGAGAATAGCTCATTCTTCATTTCACAAATGTAAAGTACTTGTGACATTGTGTTTGAGCTGTTGCAGAGCAAAGTAAACAACAATACATACAGCCTTGATTCCAGAGGATAGATGCTGATACAACCCTTTCTCCTCTTAGCAAAGCACTCAGGATTAGAGGTATGGCCTACAAACAAGTGTTATCAGACATGGTCAATGTGTTTTTAGCTGTATTACTTTGTTACGTATTTTAAAAATCTTTTCAATAGTATTTTATTTTTCCAAATACTATAAAGATAGTTTTCAACATTCATTTTTTTATTAAAGGTTTTTATATTGTAAAATATATGCATGGGTAGTTTTTCCAACATTGACCCTTGAATAACCTTTTGTTCTAAATTTTCCCCTCCTTCCCCCCACCCCCTCCTCTAGCTGGCATGTTAAATATGTTCAACATTCATTTTTATCAGGCTTTGTGTTCCACATTTTTCTCCCTCCCTCCCTTATCTTTTTCCTCCCCAAGACAGCAGGTAGTATGACATAGGTTAAATATGGATAACTTTTTAAAAGATATTTCCACATTTGTCATGTTGTGCAGAAATAATCAGATCAAAAGGGAAAAAAAGCATGAGAAAGAAAAAAAAAATCAAAAAGGTGAAAATACTATGCTTTGATCCATATTTAGGCTCTGTAGTTCTTTCTCAGGATGTAGATGGCATTTTCCATTCCAAGTCTATTGGAATTGCCTTGAATTACCGATTGTTGAGAAGAGCCAAGTCCATCACAGTTGAGCATCACATAATCTTGTTGTTAACCGTGTGTACAATGTTTTCTTGGTTCTACTCACTTCACTCCTGTAAGTCTTTTCAGGCTTTTTTGAAATCAGCTTGCACATCATTTCTCCTAGAACACTAATATTTCATTACATTCGTATATCATGACTTATTTAGCTATTCCCCAACTAATGGGCAGCCACTCAATTTCCAGAGGAAAGAAGGTATCGAGGAGTTATTGGAAAGTGACACTAATACAAGAGAAAAAAATATCGTCAGGGTTGGGCTTGAGAAAGGGTTCCTGAAAGTTCCAAATTGGACCATGGAGTAGGCCTCTGTTAAATGTCTGTGGGGAGAAGCAAGAGACTTCTAAAGAATAAGGAAGAATATTAACTTCATTTCTTAATGAATAAAGCAGGAACTTCTCTGCCCTTCCTCAAGAGAGCTGAAACAGAGTACGTAACCCCCAAGAAGACTCAGAGTTCCGGAACAATTGGTCACCAGAGGAGACAGGACTCGGCCATCCTCACCCAAGGAGATGGGTCTAGACCAGTGTTAACTGAAGACCTGGTTCTGACATTTGTTCTCTGGGTTGTTGGGAAGGCAATACATGGGGAGATTGCAAAGAGGGTAACCCTCCCTCCTCAAAAATCACTTAGTCGATAAGCATTTAAGGGCCTACTTGAGCCAGGTACTGTGTTAAGCTCCGGGGATACAAAGAAAGGCAAAAGATGGTACCTACCCTTGAAGAGCTTGAGTCCAGTGGGGGAGATGCCAGGCAAACAACTAAGCCCAAACGGGATAAATTGGAAAGAATCGAGGAGAGGAAAGCGCAAGCATTAAGGAAGATTCAGAAAAGCTTTCTGTAGAAGACAGGATTTGAGATGGGACCTGAGGGAAGCCAGGAAGCAGAGATGAAGAAGGAGAGAGTTCCAGGCCTGGGGGACAGCCAGTGAAAAGGCATCTCATGTAAGAAACGTCAATGAAGCCTTGTCACTGGATGGCAGAGGATGTGGGGGAAAGCAAGATATACAGAGACTAAGAGCAGGCCATGTTGTGAAGGCTTTCAATGCCAAACCACAAATTTTCTATTTAATTATGGAGGAGAATAAGGAGTTATTGGAGACAGGGGCTAAGTTAAAGGGTCACCTTAAAGAAGCAGCCTCAACCTTAGGTCAGTCATGTGACTACTGGTATCTTTTATTTATCAGAAATAGCAACCCAAGATTCCATGTAATGCTCGGCACTAGAGAGGAGACATGCAGGGAACAAAGGCTTTATCAGCAGAGTTTGGTTGTACTGGGCATGGGCCACATGTGGATAGAAGCTGTTCCAATCCCCCAAAGAGCCTTTTTAATAGGCTGGGGCCATCTCACTAAATGAGACCCCCAAGGCTTCTGACCACTCTACTATATACTGAGATCTGGTGGTAGGGGGAGGCTCTGCTTCACATGGCGTGCAACTTGGCAAGAGCAGTGGCTGTGAGGGGCCCACACAAAAGCCAACAGCAGTTCTGATGTGACATCTGTGAGTAGCTTGGTGGCTCCAGGAACACATTTTTCCTGTATGGAAAACGATCTTTCATGGTATGGTCTAGACTTCAGTCCTAACACATTCGGACAAAATGTACCAAAATGACTGCGACGAGTTTTTGTCTTAAAGGCAAAAGTATATCGGCTCCCAAGTTAGAAGCTGCTTTAAGGCAGGTGAAAACCAGCCAAATTGCTAATGCTTTATGGCTTGATTCCTCTACAGTGTGAACAGTCTGTAAGGTACTGGGGGCAGGGGGGAGGCAGCTGGTTGAATTTCCAGAATTTCTTTCTGGTACAGAGCTCAATTATCATTGCCAGAACTATTATGGTTTTGATTGATTTGGGGTACGGTGAAGGAAAATTGTTGTTTTCCATGCCATTGAGATCTTAGGAAAAAGTTATTCTTTTCCTTTGATTCTCAGCCTTTTTGTATATGATTTTATTATACCCTACATATATATATTCCTGAAAAGTCATCTGATTGTGAAAGTAGGGGAGGGAGGGAAGAGAAGGATTCATTTAATAGAAATTTGCTTTATAGCTAACTTAGTTGGAACACATTCAATGTTCCTTCAGTTAAAATAATCAAATGTTCATTATGTCCAAACCCCGTCATCAGAACTGTTGGGAAGGAGGGGTATAAAATATACAAGACAATTCCTGCCATCAGGAATCTCACAGAATAGATCTGGTCCATTAAGGCAGGACTCCAAGCACTTGCTTTATGAACTCTTTGGAGGCTGCTGAGGCTGACTTTTTTATCTGTCATCAGCTTGAGTAGGCCTCTACTCCAGAGTGAACTTAGACTGAAACAAAAATTAAGGACCCCCAGTGTCCTTGGAGTGACATTGGGGACAGACAAGCTCGGGCATTGTAGGGCCTGAGTGTTTCTGGCAGTTAGAATAGCCACTTCTGGGCAGGATTTCGGCCTTGAAGTGACTTAGCAAGAGTGGGGCATCTCCTGGAGCCTGTATTTGGCTTCTCACCTTAGAGTCTCGTTGAGTTAGTTGACTAGACTTGAGGAGTGGAGCTGGAGGTAAGAAGCAGTAGCTTTCAGTCCTCTAGTTCTGTCTCCCACTTAAGAACTTTCCCTTGACGGCACTGGGACTCTGGATGAGGAAGAGCTGTTTGGAGCAGAGCAAGGGGAAGGAGGGTGAAAAAAAAGGATTGAGGGCATCTGGGGAGGACATTTAGAGGCTGCCAGTTTGAACAATCGGAAGAGTCAAACCCTCTCTAGGGAAGGAAAAACGTATGAAATATTAAACTTGCATTAAATATTAACATTGAATTAATGAAAACATCAGAAACACTTTATTAGCGTAGGAAGTTTCTTCTCTCTTTAAAAATGCGTTCTTTTAAAACTCAGCTTTTCTGAGTGTGATCCCTTCCAAGGAGCTGACCTCACGGAGGTCTCTTGAATCACTTCTGTCAATTCATCTGGGTATGTAGTGACTGGGAAAGTGAGGGCGTTCAAGGACAGTGTGTGAGACCCGAGAGCCAGGTGTCAGATTTGCTCAAAGGGGAGGAAAAGCCCCAAGGAACTATGGAAAACTTCAGTTTGTGTGTGGAGGGGCATGTGGTGGGGGAGGGGAGTGAAAGCCATATGGCCTAGATTCTTCCACCATGTGTCTCCTCTAGAGTGCTTCTGGGTGAAGGAGAGGGGGTTGGTGGTGGAGCTGTTCGAGTGTGAGTGGAACAATTGAGATCGTTTGTTCTCTACTCCCTCCCCAACTGCCCTCCGAGGGAGGCTAGCCTCTGTGTCACTTTGTTAACTCCCTTGGGTCATTCTGGTGGCCTGTACTTTGACTTCTCTGGCCTTCTAGTACCAGCTGATTACCCGAGCCGGTTCCCAGTTGGGCAGGCGCCATGGCTCAGGGCTATTGCTGTCTCCAGAGCATTGTTCTCCAAGACTTCCAACAGGGCAGATTTGTGCAGTTGGCCCATCTGGACCAGATCTCTAACAAGTACTGCTCTGTTGAATCAGCTCATCTCCATAGTGCCTCTCCCCTCCCCGTGCCCTCGAGCTGTGGCAGCCTGACACCCCATCGGACCCATGGTGAAGATTATCAAAGGGGTGATCTCGGAGTTTTTTCAAAAGAGATATTCCTTGTGTGGGCTCATTGACTTCCACTACCTGGGTAGAAAGGGGAAAACTGCTTCTCTACCCCCTCATTCAACCCCTTCCTACTGGCTCATTGGTCAGTGTATGCCAAATAGAAATCTGATGGATTACCCACTGCCTGGGAGTTCTGAGCCAGCCATAGATGGCATAGAACTGAGAGAAGGGAAATATATACTCACTTTAGTGTTTTTAGAGTGCCAGGCAAAAAGACCCCAGTCGTTCTTTGGGACGGCTTCAAAAGTAGGATTTATTTTTTTATCTCCACGTTACAGATGGGGAAACCGAGGCTAAGAGGAGCTAAGCAATTTGCCCATAGTCACAGAGCTAGTGTAGTAGGATTCAAATTCAGATCTTCCATATTCCAACCAAGTCTGGAACTCTAGCCCCCACGACTTGCTGCCATGCTGAAAGAGAGGCCCCTGTAGCACCACACGGAAAGAAACAGACAACCTTATTGGACCAGGGGGGAATGGGAGCCCGGCACTGAATTTGACTTTGAGGTTTATTGACTTTGGAAATCGAAAATGGTAGTAAAGAGATGGTATATGTGGTGTTCCAAAAAAACCCAATCGATTACACCAAAAAAAATGACAAGGAAGATTTATCGAGCTCACCTTTTCCAGTCAGCATCTCAGCACTTCCCAGGATAATCAGCTCACAGTTTTGCATGTGTTGTAGACTCCAAGATGCTGGACCCATGTTACCATGTGGGCTGATAGGAAGGCAGCAGAAATATATCCCTGTATATTTCATCGTGTGTGTGTGTGTGTGTGTGTGTGTGTGTGTGTGTGTGTGTGTGTATGTGTGTTAGGAGGCAGAGAATAGGAAGCATGGCCACTAGATCAGGGGATCCACAAATGCTCCTTCCTACTCCTGCAGGTTGACACGATCCTGTTGGCACAGCTTAGCGATCATTGCATTCCCTTCCTGCTTGGGAGCCTTGGCCATCTCTCTGCCCAGGACAGAGTTGGAGTGTTGCTGTGAACTAATTGCCAAAAGGAGTGCATGATCTCAAGGTCTTAACTCATCACCAACAGCAGGAGATGAAGTCAGCAGCCAAGAGGCCAGGTGCATCTTTTGGTGAAGTCGGCACAAGGGAGGAGAATTCTGGATATCAAAGAGTCTGGGGTTTGGAAGGAAAAAAGCAAACACAAAACTATCCAAGGACAGTCTCTGTTTCCCACAATTCCTAGGATTTCAGGCACACAGTGGTTCAGGCCTGGTATCTTAGGCAAGGTTCCGAGGGCCACTGTGTAAGATCAAGCAGTTCCTTTCAAAACAGCATCGCTTTTTAGGCAACCCAAAGCTATCACCACCGTGCTGGGTTCTTAAGGGATAAAGGCCTTCAGGAACAGCCGAGGGTTCCCAAGCCTAGGAGACCTCAGGAGTGTTAAATGATGAGGTCTCTCTGGGTTGTCAAGATCTGATTTTTCCAGAAGTCTAAAGGCCCTCTCCCCATTCATGCCCAGTATCGGGTTCTCTAATGTTTGTGAAAACCTCTCAGCTGATTCCCCTAGTTTGATGCAAGGCTTTCCGGTCATACTCTGTGCTGAATGGTTCATGGAAGGATGGTCAGCTTCCCTTCCTTTTATAGCCTCAGAGACTCTCTGCTCCTTTGAGAGAGAGAGAGAGAGAGAGAGAGAGTGTGTGTGTGTGTGTGTGTGTGTGTGTGTGTGTGTGTGTGTGTGTGTGTGTGTGTGTCTGGCCATGAAAGGCAGCAAATATGGATGGGCTCACTGTTAGTTTCCATGCTTTCGAATGGGTAGGATGCTCCATGTTCAGGTGATAAGAAAAGAGGGCACAGCATCCCTATGAGGCCATGCTGGGGTGAAGGTAGACTGGGATGAAATGACCAAACCTATAGTTTTTAGCATCAGGGATCTGAGTAACCCCCTTAATGGAGTGTTGGAAGATGAGTCTTTAGAAGAGAAAGAAGCCCCAGGAAAATGGCAGACTCTAACTTTAGGACAGCATGAGTGAGGTCAGAGCTTGGTTGGATTTGAATAGATAAGCCTTCTCTAGAAGTACAGCCACTTTTGTCACCATGCAACAGCAACAGCAGCATACACCCAGGTAACTGGGAGGCTGGAAGTTGGGTACTGGATGGGAGGTCAAGGAACTGTCCAAATTCTGATGCAGACCGGAGGAGGGTGACAGCCTCACTCCCCTCCTGGAAGCTTCCTCAGGAGTCCCCTGCTCTTATCATGGTGCTTGGTGGATGTCCTCTGATCGCAGAACTTTGTAGACAACCCAGTAAAATATATTGAAGATGAGGAACGTGAAAGGGAAGATTGCACGGGAGATGGTATCGATTCGTTTGGCCCTGTCCACGTAGTGCTTCCGTACCGTCTCCCCCTCCCTCAGGAGAGGGACTGGGGGTGAGGTGCTGTAAATACCTGGGCCTTCCATGGGACCTCCATCCCTGACCTGCAGGCAGTGGCCCAGGCCATAGCCCCGGAAATAGAATCGACTCTCTCGGATGACCTCTTCCTCCTGCAGGAGCAAGTGAGAAAAAGCAGAGTTTGAGATCACACTAGGGACAGAGACCAGGATGTACGCATTGTTCTTCGGGTCAGGTCATACACATTTATCCGTTACAGGCAGAGTCTTAGGTTATACTCCCGTTCTCAGGTTCTTCCCTCACAAAATTAATAATCATCATCACAGTATTCGCCAAGAGCTACGTAGGGAGTGTCAGGTAGCTTTGAAGGATGTCTGAAAGTAAAAGAAATCTCCAGATTGCTCTGATTTGTGATAAGCAGAGTAATGCGACCTATCAGATGATGTCACTTAGGCTTTTGAGATCTTGGTTTTGATGACTTACCAGCCCAGAAAGGAAGGAGAATTCTCCCTGATCTGGGGCCTTGCTGGTTCTCTCTACAGAAAAACCAAAGCTCAAAGGGAAGGCAGCATGGATGGGGGTCCTGGGTTTGGGTTCAAATCCTACCTCAGACATTTGCTGAGTGTTGATTGTGGGCTGCACTTTTTTCATCTGTAGAATAAGGTGAAGTTAGACCATCCCCTCTCTAGCTGCTGTATGTTCCCATGAGCCTCCCATACCTAAGGGATTTGCACACTCCCAGATGGTCAGCCGGTGAACTCAGTGGGGCCGGTTGGGTAGTTCCAGATGGATGCCAGTTAATTCCTGTGGACGGGTCCCAGCCTCCCCGATACATAGCCTGTTAACACGATTGGACTCCTGGCCATTGGGATGCCCGTGTCATTATGGACGCATGACCTGGGTATTGATAAAATCCCCACAATAGAATTCTCCTGTAACCTTAACGCTCTGGAAGCCTGCCGCAGATTTGTCAGGGAGCGCTGAACTGATCCACGGCAGCAGCTAAAAGGAGGTTCCCAGGGTCCATGCACTTAGCGTTCCACTTATCATTATGCTCATTCATTCCACTTGAAGTAGAAAACACTCAGTCCCTCACTCAAGGCCTCAATAACTCTCGTTGCCAAACAGATACTTGTACCAGGTTTGATTGTCTGCTTTCCGGCTCATGGCAGAGTAGAAATAGCAGCAAATCGGGTGGCTGTGAGAGGGGGCACCCCAGGGTGAGACTCTCGAGCTGCTTGCTAGAGGCAAGCATGCTGCAGTGGCAGTGATGGTGAACTGGGAGTCAGAGACTCAATTCAAATGCTGGATGTTTGGACAACCAGTAGATTGGGCAAATGACTTAACCTGTCTGGGCCTCAGTTTTCTAACAGTAAAAGGGATGTGAGTGTGTGTGTGTGTGTGTGTCTGTGTCTGTGTCTGTGTCTGTGTCTCTGTGTCTCTGTGTCTCTGTATTTGAACCAGATGGTCTCCATTTCAACTCAAAATGAATGAGTAGATGAAAGGAGTAAGAAATGTATACTGCCAGTGTGAGCTTAGCACAGTATTGGGCACATAGCAGATGCTAAATACATGTTGGTTGATCGATTGAGGCAGAAAAACTACAAAAAGCTGACACAAGCACTCGTCAAGCCCAAACGTCTGGGAGGGGAAGAGTGGGAGCACAGTCTTATGTGTCTCAGTCATCTGTATTACATAAAGCTGGTCCAATGGTTGATGTTCACTATGGAGAAGTGAAAAGATCACTTACTGACTTTGGGATTAAATCCTGCTTCTGTCACTTTCTCTCTCTGACACTGGGCAAGTCACTTTCCTTCTCTGGGTCTGAGTTTCCTCATGTTATCGATTAAGGAGTTTGGACTAGATGGGTTCTAGGGTCCCTTCCAGCTAGTCATCTGCCATCCTATGACCCTGGGGGATACAGAAAAGGTTACATGACATTCAGGTTTCTCTGTTTAAAAACAAAGGAGAGAGATACTCATGCAAAAATGTGCTGAGTTCAGTGACCCATACGAGGTCTGGTTAGCCTGGAGTGTAGAGTATAATAAGGGAAGTTATATGGAATCAGCTCGGAGCCACGTGAGGAGGGGTTTGAAAGGCCAGGCCGAGGAGTCTGTTTCCTTCCAGGGTTAACGGGGAGCTGTTGAAAGTTCTTGGGGAAGGGAGTATGACGTGATCAGGCCAGAGCCTACTTCAAGAGAATCTAGAAAGTATCTGCATAATTACTGAGTTGTTGTGTGATACCCAGACTCTGTTCTCCAGGGGGAAGGTAGGGAGATATTTTTGTTTCCTACGGTAATCCCTTGAGGAACACCAGACTGCCTGAATTTCTGTAGCATTTTGCTTCCAAAGGCCTCCCAGCACTTTAGAGCTTGCTCCAATAAAGCCTTACATTATTCCTACAATGAAGATCATGCTGATTCTCATTTTAGGGGTTTGGAAACTGAGGTTCAGAAACCCTTCAGATTCATAGGCAGGTTAAGAAAGAAGTAAGAGATTCAGGACTGGTCCCTTCATTCACGCCCTGCAAGAGCCCCAGAATGGGCCTGAAGGAGAAAAAGCCCAGCTCGGTGTTCCTGGTCTGGGCTTGAGTTATTTCTTTAAAGTTGATTATTTCCTCTTGTGTTCTTGCAGGTGAGCCTGGGAATGGATCCCAGAATGTGCCCATGGCAGTCTGGTCCCCCTTGCCCTTGTACCCTTGGAGGTGGGAGACAGAATGAGGCCTGAGAAGCTGATCCAAAGTTCCAGATCTGGTGGCTATATGTCAAGGAGGAAGGAGGAAAAGAGAAAAAGTGAATATGCTCCCCTTTTTTGCTTTCTCTCTCTCTCCTCTTTCTCTCTATCTCCTTTTCTCTCCTCTTTTTCTCTCTCTCCTCTCTTCTCTGTCTCTCCTTTCTCTCTCTCTCTCCCTACTTTGTTTTCTCTTTTTCTCTTTCCTGTCTTTATCTCCTTCTGCTTTCCTTCTCTCTCTTCTCTTTCTGTCTCCCCCCCCCTCTCTCTCTCTCCCTCCCTCCCTCCCTCCCTCTCTCTCTTCCTCTCTCCTCTCATTTCTGAATCTGTTTCTGTCTCACTGTGTCTCTTTCTGTCTCCTCTCTCTTTCTGTCTCTACTCTCTTTTTCTTTCACTCTATCTCCTCTTTCTTTCTATCTCTTTTTCTCTCTCTTTCTCTCTCTACTTCTCTTTCTCCTCTCTCTCTTCTCTCCTCTCTCTTTCTGTTTTTCTCTCTCTTCTTTCTCTATATATTTCTCTCTCCTCTCTGTCTTTCTGGTCTCTCTGTCCTCTTTCTCTGTTTCTCTGTTTCTCCTCACTTTCCTTTTCTTTATTTCCTTCTCTCTGTCCTCTCTCTTTTCCCTATTTCTCTCTCCTATCTTCTCTTTCTCCTCACTCTTTCTTCTCTCTCTCCACTTTCTCTCTGTTTCTCTTTCTCCTCACTCTCTCCTTTTCTTTTTCTATTTCCTTCTCTTTCTTTCTCTCCTTTCTTCTCTTCTTTTGCTCTTTCTCTCTCTTCTCTTTCTATTTCCTTCTCTCTCTCCTTCTGTCTTCTCTATCTTCTTTTTCTCCTTCTTTCTCTTTTGCTTTCTCCTTCTCTCTGTCTCCCCTCTGTCTTTCAGTCTCTCCTTCTCTCTCTGTTTTTCCTTCTTTCTATTTCCTCTTTTGTTCTTTATTTCTGTCTCCTTGACTCTCCTTCTCTCCCTCTCCTTCTCTTTCTTTCTGTTTCTCTCTCCTCCTCTCTTATTCTATCTACTTCTCTATCTTTCTCCTCTCTCTCCTTTCTATTTTTCTTTCTCTCCTTCTCTTTGCTTCTTCTTCTTCTTCTCTCTCCCTCCCTCCCTCTCTGCCCCCTCTCTCTCTTCTCTCTTGTTCTCTCTCCTTCTCTATGTCCTGTTTCTCTCTCCTTCTCTCTCTCTGCTCAGTGGGACAAATGGCATGCCCTTATCGGGGACATTTGTTGGGAAGGGCAACCCAAGGTACCTGGCAGTGGGAATAGTTGGAGATGCACACCAAAAAAGGAGAGGGCAGAAAGGAGTTGATAGCGCCTTGCCTGAGCCTGGAGTTGGCGCTTCAGAGGGGAGCCATGTCATGGTGTGCAGGCTCATCTGTACCAAAGGCACTCCAGGCTAGTTTGCTCACTCAGTGCTCATCCCCATTTCGTTCCAACAGTTGGGGAGCAAACGAAAACAGGACAGGGGAGTGGCACGGTGCTCTGCCAGATGCTTCTCATTTTATGGGAAAAATGGCTTCAATGAGAGAGATGAAAGCATAAGGGAGGGCTGCTGCCGCCCACTCTAGGTCTTCCTACAGGAGCAGAGCTTGGCATGGGAAGGTCTAAAAGTTGGGGGTTAACTTACCTGGAATTGAAAATTGGGGAAGGAAATAGGACGTGCTAGAAAGAGCTTGGTGCTTAGAATGCAGCAGCAGCTAGGTGGCGCCATAGTGCACAGAGTGCTTGAAGTCAGGTAGACCTGAATTCAAAAGTGTTCTCACTTTCTAGCTTTGTGATCCTAAGCAAGTCATTTCACCTTTGTGTGCCTCAATTTCCTCACTATAAAATGCAACCCCCTCAGGGTCGTAAGGATCAAATGAGATAATATTTGTAAAGTGTCCCTGGCACATAGTAGGTGCTTAATAAATGCTGATTCTTTTCCATCATCCCCAGCTCCTTGAGGAGGCTCACAGACAATTTAATTTTTTTGTTTGTGTATCCCAGAGTGCATTAGGCCTGCTCCTCGACCTAATGAGCAAGTAATGTCCTTTGATTGATTCACTTGGAGTCAGGAAAACCCGGTTTCAAATTCCAGCTGACAATGGATTTGGAGTCAGGACCTGGTTTCCAATCATAGATGTGTTACTGTTTGTGTGACCTTGATCAAGCCCCTTCCCTTCTCTGGGCCTCAGTTTCCTTCTCTGAAAAATGAGGAGGTGGATTCATAACCTTGTAGCTATAGTGAATTATGGGGAGATGCCAAAATGGACCACTAGAGGCCACCCCACCCAGGGCTCTGATAATGGAGGAAAGAGACAATGAGCACTATGCAGTGGTCCAAGAGGAAGGCTAAGAGACAGGGGATTGTCTTCTGTGAATCCCAAATCAGGGTCAGCCATTAGGAACTTGAGTTTCAGTGTTTGAGCTCCTTGGGCCTAGCAGAGGCCAGAGCAGACTCAGCAAGGAATTGAGAGGGAGGAAGGAATTTGGGGCCGGAGGGGAAGGAATTTGGCACAGGCTAAGCCTCCTTTGTCCTCAGAGATTAGCGCCAGAGACTGGAATCCTTAACTGGCCACTTGAACTCCAGGGATCATCTCTGGCTTTGTTATCTCAGATTGTTAGGCCTCTAGATCAGGCGGAGAGAGAAGCTGTGAGCTCTTAGCCTAGTTAAGTGGCTCTTAGCAGGCTACTGGTTCTGAACAGATCAAATCTCTTTGGCCCTCTGCACCAGGCAATCAGCCCATAGCACAAAACAACTAGGGTTCTTTCTTTTGTTCATCATTTTGCACTTCCTTCCCAGAAGAGTGTCTCAGGAACACATCTGTTGTCATAACAACATGACCACACTCTGTTCTCTAAAAGTAGAGGAGAGAGACCAACTCTGTTGTCATGACAACACAATCCTTTCCCTCCCCAACACCCTGGCTCTGGGGCAGGGAGGGGGGAAAAGGGGGACTGGATTGTCAGGTGATCACAAGTGCCTCTTTCCAGAGAGGGGATGGAGAGAGGCCATCTCCGTTGTCATGACAACACAGTCCATCTCCTGGTTCTCCCAGGTGGAAACTTTTTTTTTCCTCCTTGAGAAAAAAAGGGAACAAAGAACAGAAATGCCAGAAAATATTCCTAATCGAACTGTTCCTATTCCTCCTCTAGGGTTCATAATAAAAGCTTTTATCTGGAGCAGGGCAAGTTGGCAGAGTTTAGACCCAAGGGGACCATAGACTCCCTTCAGCAACATTTCACCTCGAAACATGCTTTTTTGGCCCTTGAATTGCCAGTAGCTATTGCCTACAGCAACCAGGGGCACCCCAGCGGATCGGGGGAGTGGGGGGAGTGAACGACCATAAGCTGCACAATCACATGGGGGCAGCATGACAAACTAGCAAGAAAACCTTATAAGTTTTATATTACATTTTATAGTTCAATCCTCCCATCAACCTTGAAAAGCATTGTAGTGATAAAAGAAAAGTTAGAGACATGGTGACTTGTCCAGGATCACATAGTCATCCACTATTAGGTTGAGGTTGGGCCCAGATCAGAAATCTCACGATTTCCCCTCTGTGTTCTTTCCAGTAAACATCACTGCTTGTAGCCCCAGGTTAATAGGCCATTTGAATGTGAGGCTGTCACCAGTTTGGCCAAATACAAGGTAGGAGCATCCTGTCCGACTGCTGGGTCTGCCAGACATTAAAGGAGGGAGGAAGTTGTCTCTCTTGATCAATGCCAGAGAGAGCTGATGCTAAAATGACCGGTTCTTTCCAGTGAGAAACCCCCCCCCCCAACTAATCTCTGGGACCCTAGTGTGGATGAGAAAGTATCAGAAACTGGAGGAAATAAGTCACAAGAAGAGGACAGAGCTAGAGGAGGAGGGCATGCTGACTTGCAAATGGAAATACTCACCATACGCTGGCGCTTCTGCCTCCTTCGAAGGCGTATGAACTCCTTATGTTGGCGGGAGACAAAGTTTACAGCGGCGTACTCCAGCAGGGCAGCAAATACAAACAGCAGACAGACTGCCATCCAGATATCAATCGCCTTCACGTAGGACACCTGCAACACCAACTGAGGCATCCATTGGGATTCCCTGTGGTCCCCTCCCCTCCTTCACCTGTCCCCGCCCCTGAGCTATCCTCTGGCTCTCTAGTTGGAGATTGGAAAGACACATATGGCTGCCCAGAGGTTTGTCCATGTCTCTTCCTTCTATTTCCCTTTGTTCCTATTGCTTTCATCATCATAATGCTTTCTACTTTTCAAAGCACTGAATATCCGTGCTTTCATCTGGTCCCACAGCAGCTCTTTGGGGATACATTGGGACCCCCATCTTATAGATAAGGAAATGGACAGCTAATCATGGAAGTCATCTCTCTTGTATCAAGCTGCACCAAAGGGAATGGCTTACTTCAGGCCACATAGCTGCTTTCAAGCAGGACAAGAATCCCACTTCCCAGGCTTATGTTTCTACCCCATCACAAAGCTTGCAGAATCATAGAGCATTGAGCTTGGAAAGGACCTGGAGATTATCTAGTTTAATCTGTCTCTTAATTGACCACTTCACTTGATTTTTCTCTAATTTTCTCTTTCACTTCTTCCTCCCTATCTACCTCCTTCTCTTTCCTTTCCCCTTTCAATAATTATTAGGCACTTGCTGTGTGGAAGGTAACATGCTAGCTTTTTCCCTAGTCAGGCTCCATTCCTCATCGTTTTCCTCCATGAGAAATTGCGGCTAATCATATCTCTCTGTCCCTCAAGAAGTTTCAGTGGCTCCCTATTACTTCTAGGATGCAATGCTCCATTTAGCATTTTTTTTTTAAAAAAAACCCTATGTTTCCAAACTGATTACGTATAACTCCCTCTCCCAAATTTTATATTCCAACCAAACTTGGTCACCTGATATTACCCATAGGTGACATTTCCACCCCCATCCCCCAATACATCTATACTTTTGTACTCACTCCTTTCTTTCACCCCTAACTCCTTTCAAGACTCAGCTGAAGTTAATTCCTACAAGAGGTCTTCTCTGATCACTTCTCCCAAATGTTAGTGCCTTTCCTTTCCACTGCAAGCTATTTGCATCAATTTTGTGTTTTATTTATTTATCTGTACCCCTGCTCAATCCCTCTCCCCCCTCCATAGAATGCAAGTTCTTCAAAGACAGGGATTATTTTTCAATTTGGTTTTGTATTTCCAGAGTCTAGTATGGTATCTGGCACATAGTAGGTGCATTAGAAATGTGCCTCATTGAATTGAATTAGCTAGTTATCCGGGGCTCATTCACTCCAAGCTCTTCTTTGGAGTACAGATAGGCAATAATGATTTCTATGAATTTCAGTGAAACCCACCAGTATTTCTAGCATCTGACACTTCATCTTTATCATTAGAAGTTCTCTAAGAGGAAAAAAATATCTCGGTTTGGGGTAACTGGGTGGTGCAGTAGATAGAACACTAGATCTAGAGCAGGCTGTATGACCCAGGGTGAGCCCCTTCACCCCGTGTGCCTCCTTTTCCTCATCTGTAAAATGATTTGGAGAGGGAAATGGCAAAACACTTTAGCATCTCTGCCGAGAAAACCCTAAACAGGATGACGGGAATCAGACACGACTGAAGTAACTGAAGAACCACAACCTTTGAGTCCAGAGCTGTTCTTCTTTCTATGGCACCATCCTGCCTGTTGCCAACCTTGGTCCTACTGTGTGGTTTCTCCAGCCTTTAATAACCTGAAATTCCTTTAGGCAGAGTCCCAACTATTCTGGGAAACAAAATAAACAACCTTCGTAAAGCACAGATCTTACTATATCACTCCCTTTATCAAGAATTTTCAGTGGCTCCCTTTGGCCTCTGGGATCAAATAGAAACTCTTTAGTCTGGTGCCTAAACCCTTTCATAGTTGGGCTTTATCCTGCCTTTCTGGACTTATGTCCCATCCCTTCACCTGACTTATTATACATTCTAGTCAACGAAGCTAAAGCACAAAACTCAAGATCCCATTTGAAAATTGAGCCTAACATCTCACTTTCTCTCTACTTTTCCATCTATTAAAAGGTAACAATGTTGTCTGATGTCACTAGCAGTTAATCCTAGTGCCATGCACTGCTCTGAGGCCTCAGTCAATGCTGATGGAGATTAAATAATGAGCTAGTGTTGGGCAAGATCTGGGAAGTGCCGGGAAGTCTTGGAAAGAAAGGCGCTGCATACACTCTTGTGCTCAGCCCAGATCTAGGGTTACCGATACCCAGTACCCTGGTTCCTCTGTACTTCTGATGCACTGTCCTCCTTTTGTATTTTGTCTTCTCCCAGCCCTGGTTTCTTCGTTTCTTTTGTTGCACACTCAAGAACATCTGCTTCTCTCTGTGCCGTTGGCTGGGGGGGGGGGGGGGGCGTCCTTCTCCTCTATATTTACATCCCTGTCCATTTACAGATAAAACTTCCTGATTCTCAGAGCCAGAATGATGACGGAGGTATCATCAGCTAAATACTAGGCTACCTGCCCCTGTCTTTCATTGACTCAATCCCCTGTTTCAGCTCTCTGACTCTGAGGGTGAGGGGAGGAGGTACATCCCAGGATTTCTGATATTCTCACCAGTGACTGTGATTGGAAGAATCCCAGGAGCAAATTCCCTCTCCGTTTCCTTAAGGAGGACACTGGGATTCCCTCACATTAAAGCAGCTTTCACATTTTCCTCTATCTTCTTCCCAAATCCTTTCCTTCAAAACAAAAGTCCCTAGGGAGAGGTCATGGCCCTGTCCTTCCCAAGCCACATCAGGACCTGGGCATGGATGGCAAGATGCTTTCTTTGGTCCTAGGGGAGTGGAAATAGTCACTCATAAGGAATGACCTGAAGAAAAGGCTCTGAGGGGCTCCTTACTCTTTTGGGTTAGGGTACACATTTGCGGCTTTCTTTGTGGCCAGCAGAGCCAACGAAAAGCCATTAGAATCTGACCAAGAAATGCCAGATGCTGCAAAAATGAAATAGGAGAAGAAAAAGCCATTTCCTTCCAAATGAGAAAACAAAGTAAGTGGTTTCTGAGAGCAGATGGATTGTGTATGTTCACAGGAGGAGACCGGAAAAGGGAGTTCTTCTGGCAAGCCTGAGGTAGAAACTGCGGCACTTTTCCTTAGTTCACTCTTTCAATCTCAACAGTGAAACAACCCAAGAAACACAGAAGGGAACAGTGTGTTCTCCATGTCTGATTTCTTCCTAGAATAACCTAGCCTCTTTCCCCCATCCACAATCTCTGCCCCCGATTTCCCTAATGACTATGCTATATTGTTACTATGCTTTTCCATCCAGAAAACTGACTGGATGAGTAGGCAGGCTACGGATGTCTGAATAGCGGCTTGTTTGTCCCAGCAGCACCAACAGCTATGTCACTCCTTTCACCTCCAGCTTAACCGACCGGGTCCAGCTGACATCTGTCTTCTCTCTACGCCCTTTCCCATTTCTTTAATTTGGGGCTCTGTAAGACTCAGTTTGAAGCTGTTCAGAAAGGCCTGTAAATGTTTCTGTCCTTTTACTGCCTCTATCTAAGACCTTTTGTTTATTTATTTTGCAAAATCACCAGGGCATATACTTCACAGTGTTAGGCCCAGAGAGTAGGTCCGTACTTTTTTTTTTTTTTTTCAAATATTAGAGCTCTTTCTACCTATATTAATCAAGGGAACATTTCCATGGACTAAGTTTCTATGATCATCAAAGAATGTCACTGACTGAGGTCCCTGTGGATTCCCTCACTTCTCCTTGCCTTCCCTTTTCAACCTCCCTGATAATTCCTCTCTGAACTTTGCAAAGCCAGGGACTAGGAAGAGCCCAGGTCTTGTATTAATACACAGGTGCAAGAATAAGCTACCTGATCAAGCCACCAGATTTCTGCTTGGTCTTTCTAACCATAAACATAAATCTCATTTCAACAAGCCGTGTGAGAATAAACGTTGGGTGCCAAAAAGCGTTCCAAGCCCTTCCTTCAAGCAAAATTTATGACCATAACATTCCAGCAGAACCTTAGGATTTGGACAATCCATTTGGAATATGGTTTGACTCAGAGAAATGGGACTGAGAGATTAATTAAAGGTGATTCCAAAGCCTGTTGCAATAATTGGAATCTTTTTTTTTTTTTTATCCTGTGTAAAAACTACGTTCCAATGTGTTCCTTCACCTTAGGTAAAGAAGCTCGGGAGCCTGAACTCTGAGTCGTCATCGTCAATACCGTTGTGATACCTAAGCCCACCCGGGCAGGGGCGGCATCCATGTTGATCCAGAAAGAGACCCAGGACAGGATGACGATGAGCAGACTAGGGATGTACATTTGGATCAGGTAGTAGCCCATCTGGCGCTCCAAGTGGAACTTCACCTCTATACAGGTAAATTTTCCTGCCAAAAAAAAAGAGATGATTAGCCCCACATGCCCCCTCTGGCCCACAGCTGACTGGCAGTAGCCTTGTGTCTCTTTGGTTCAGACTCAACTTGGTAACTCCCACACTATCTCTGTCTCCCTACTGTGGCTTACAAATAGATCAAGGAAGAGTGGCCACACTGAGCTAATTTAGGTCCTAGGCCTACGGGTCAGTGCTTACATCCATGGCTGATATTGGAATATTAGTAGCTAAATGCCACGTATGACTGAGACTTTCACAATTTTGTATCTTCTGCCTCAATCTCACTACATACACATCCTCACAGGGGGGCCCTGGAATCCTCCAAGAAGTCAGGGCCTGGCACATACTAAGCACTTACTAAATGCCATTTCAGGACTAGTGGAGTCTTTTGTGCCACCTCTTAGAGAGTTGCTGCTGAAAGGAGACAGAGACAGTAATAAGCTACGCTGATTGGGTCCGTTACAAATTTATGTTACATGATCTCAATTGGGCCCTCATTGCCGAAAGCCACTTCTTCTGTATTTGACTTGCTGCCCCGCTGACCATAGTAGTTTTCCAAACCTTTTTGTCCTTTCTCGGATCCCTCCTATCACTCTTCTCATCCTCTCAGCAAAAAAACCTTTCTTCGTACTTCCCTAAGACGTCTTATGAGAACGCTCTCTTTCCCCTTTCTCGTCATTCTGTATTACCCAGCATCTTTCTTCACTATTCCTTCACCATCCTTGTCTCTTATGAAGAGGTGGCCCTTTTCCATATCAAGGCAAATTCTTCATCCAATGCCCTCCTCTCTTTTGTAGCAGATCCCCCCTACCATCACTCTTTCTCTTTCATTCTGAATCTCTCTCCATTTATTGAATCCTTCTCTGATGCCTACAAATGTGTCGATTTCTCTTCCATTCTTAAAAAATCCTCATTTGACCCGACCATCCTCCCTAGCTCCTATTTTGTGTTTCTCTTCTCCTTCTCAGCTTAATTCCTGTAAAAAGAAAGCCATCTATAGTTGCTACATCTACTTTGACTCCCCTCCCTATCTTCTAAACCCTCTACAATCCACCTTCTGACCTCATTTTTCAGTTGATATTCTCTTTATAAAGTTACCAATGATTTATTAGTCGCCAAATCTAATGAAGTTTCATCCTTCTTGACCTCTCTTTAGCCTTTTTAAAAAATAATAACTTTTTGTTTTCCAAATACATGCAAAGAGTTTTCAACATTCACCCTTGCAAAACCTTGTCTTCCAAATTTTTCTCCCTTCCTTCCCCCCACCCCAGATGGCAAGCAATCCAATGTAGTTATCATGCTGCATAAGAAAAATCAGATCAAAAAGGAAAAAAATGAGAAAAAATAAAAAGCAACCAAATATCAACAAAAAAGTGAAAATGTTGTGATCCACACTCAGTTCCCACAGTTCTCGCTCCATCACAAGACTATTAGAACTGGCCTGAATCTCCTCATTGTTGGCAAGAGTCACGCCCATCAGAGTTGATCATCACATAATCTTGTTGTGGCTTGGTTGTCTTGGTCCTACCCACTTCAATTAGCATCAGTTCATGTATCTCTTCAGCCTTTGACACTGACAATCAGCCTTTCCTCCCGAATGCTCTCTGCTTTCCTGCTAGGTTTTTTTTTTTTTTTGACACTGTCCCCTCCTCTTCTCCTCCCAGTCTAACCATCCTTCAGTCTCTTTGCTGAATATTCATCTTAGTCATGCCAACCAATGGTGAGGCTCCTATGAGGCTTTGTCCTGGGCCCTCTTTTTTTTCCCCCTCTACACTAAGCAGTTGGTAATCGCATCAGCCCATGTGGATGCCATTGTCATCTCTCTGCAGTGATGTCCCTATCTCAAAATCCAGTCTTAATCTCTTTCCTATCCTCCTATCTCACGTCACCAGCTTCTCCTTGGACATCTCAAAATCAATTTGTCCAAGATAGATCTCATCATCTTTCTCTTCAATCTTCCCCTCTCCTCCACTTCCCGATTGCTCCTCATGGCTCTCTATATTAGTCTATTATGCCATTCTCCCAGTCACCCATGCTCACAACCTCAGTGTCATCCTGACTCTTCATCTTCATTTACGCCACTATCCGACCTGTTGTCAGATCTGCCATCTGCATCTCATGCCTGGAGTATCGCAATAACCGCCCAACTAGTTTCCCTGTCTCAAATCTCTTCCCACTCAAATCCTTCCTCCACGTAACTGCCAGAGTGAAAGAAATCCAAGCATAAGTCTGATCATCGCCCCTCTCGTCCCCGTCCCACTTAACCCCGTCCGCTGGTTCTCTCCGTCTTCCAGGATCAAATAGAAAATCCTGTTTGACTTTGAAAGCCCTTTCCAACCCAAACCCTTCCTATCTTTCCAGTCTTCTGACACTTTCTTCTCCTCCACATGCTTTGATCTCCTAACCCCTCCTTGCTGCTCTCTACTCCCATCCCTGCATCTCCAGCCTCCATCCCTGCATCTGAAGCCTCCATCACTGCATCTGCAGTCTTCATGCCTCTTTGGAAGCTGTCCCCCCATCTGGAACATTCTCCCTTCTCACCTCTGCCTCTTGGCTTCCTGCACTCTTTCTAGAACCTTTCCTTCTCAGATGACCCCTCATTTATATTGGATATATCTTGTTTGTGTGCAGCTTTTTGCCACTTGTCTTTCCCATTAGACTATGGGCTCTTTGAAGACAGGAACCTTGTTTTTGCCTTTCTTTGTATTTCCAGAGCTTAGCCCAGCACCTGGCATATAGTAACTTACTTCTTCTTTCTCCTCCTTCTCCTTCTTCTCCTCCTCCTCTTCTTTCTTCTTCTTTGACACCAAATCTCTATTTACATCCAGATATAATAACCTTCCTTGACTAAACTGAAATATATCATCAATTAAATGAGGAATGCCTACTGCTCGACAAACTTAAATTTTAACAATTAAAATAAATCAAACTGGAATGAAATAAATCCAGCCAAAATTCCAATACATGCCACATCTCACATGGTAACGTCTTAATAAATGCTCGTTGGCTGCCTACTCCCTGAGGCGATGCCAGTTACCCTAGGGGGCACTAAAGAAGCCAGGCCATTAAAGACAGTGCCGTTCCAGTACCAGATGCAGGGGGAAACCTGGCATCTCTGTGGAGCTTGGAGCTTCCCAGTCCTATTTGCCCGTATGAGGAAGGGCACCCAGTGAGAGCTGGCTATGCTCAGCACTAGCTGGCTCAGTGGGATGCAAATCTCATAGCATAGGAACCTCACGCATTCCCTTGGTTGTTAGTTTTTCTTTGCTTTGAAAATTGACTTAATTTGATTGTGTGGCAGTTTGCAGAGCAGCTCCCAGGGGGAAAATACGGCTGGCTGAATGGACAAGGAGGTGGGAGATCACTGTTTGTTCTTCAGCTCTGGCAGAGATGTGGCCAGGACTCTCCTGTTCCCGGGCAGTGCCAGATGCACTTGCCAATCCCATCTCTTCTCTGGAATGGAGACTTCTTTTCTTGGGCTCTGGCCATTCATCCCTTTAGCTCTCGATATTTTTGATCCCAGATTCTTCCAGGTTTTCCTTGCCTTATTTTTATGTTGGACTCATGGAAAGGAGAGCCTTCTACAATGAATCACTGTGTTCTTCCCTGAATTTGGGACCTCTCTCTTTTCCGTTTTCCCTCTCGAAACTCTTCTCTGCCTGGTTGGAGGTGCTTTTTTATTCCAGCTCTGGGATTTACACCTTAGGGCTCAGTTGAGGAATCATCAGGAGGAGACAATTGGCAGCGATGGGGAGGCCACATTCCCAACCTTCACTTCTGCTGGAAAGAACTCGTCCCTTGCCTTCAGTGTAACACAAAGACTGACTCTAAGTCACTGACATATCCATCACCTGTATCCCTCCCATTCTATTGATCCCCAGAACAAGGTGGACTAGTCTCTGCAGCTCAGCTCCAAAGGTCAGTTTGTCCTGGAGCCGTGGAGGCCATTATGGGCCCCAGTGAGCAAGCCCAGGCCTATGGTTCAGAGCTAATGAAGAGTTTCGGGCTTTACCTGTGTTGTAATACTTGGTGCAGTAGCCGAGATCCTTTTCATCCCGCAGGATGAACTGGGGCAGAGTCAGTCCTTCAGCCACTTGCACAGCTGGGGCATCTTCCAGCCACTCAAACACAAGGTCATTCATAGTATAACCAACTGAAAGAGAAGAGACAAAGAAGATCAGGGTCTCACAGTGTGTGTGTGTGCATGCACGTGGTGGAGGTGGCCATTGAAGATGCTGCCCTGGCTGACACTGTACAAGGCATGAGCACAAAGCATTTCTCGCTCATTGAGCCAGGCTTTTCAGGGGAAGCTCTCCCATCTGACATCTAGGACCCCTGGAGGAGAAAGCTACCAACATCCAGCTCTTCACCTTGCCCCCTCCATCCTAGAGAGGTGCCCCGATAGTAGCTATGTCTTTGAAAGGATGTCAAAGAGAACAGATGGGCGCCTCCTGGATATCTGGACCTGGCTGAGTGAGCATGTGTGGCAAGTAGCACACGCAAACTCTGTAGGATCAGCTCCCAAGCTAGGATTTCCCAAAGTCCAGCACCCTCAGGATCCAGTTTACCCAAAACAAGGCCCGGATGTGCAGCCTGGCACATTTAGCCATGGGAATAGCCAGTGTGTGACCACACGGTACGGAAAGCCTCGCCACATTGGGTATATGGGCATAAGACCTTTGTGCTTCCAGAGGCACATGGGTACAGTGAGCACAGACAGGCAGCTCACATATTGGCAGTGCTTTGGATCCTAGACATGTGATCGAAATGGGACAGATTTGACCTTGAGGTCATACCTAGTAACATCAGAGGTACAAGGCAGACAGTTGTAAGTAAGTGGAGTTGGGGTTTGCCTATTCCCCTTGCCCTTTTAGTGAGCTCCCCTACTACCACACCCCAGCAGGACTGGTCGGAACCCTAGGCGCTAGACTTTGGCCTCCCTTCTTGAGGTCACAGTTCAGTGGGGGAATGTTTATTCAGGTCTTCCTAAGTTTCTTTCTCAGAAGACTACATTTATATTTGCAAAGGGCTCTGGTACCTTAATCTTAAGAGTGGCCTATGGTGGAATTTTGAGCCCACAGCAGGCTGATGGGGAGATAATTAGGGCCACCCTCCTAATTGTACCTCTTTAGTCCACAGTACTCACAGCTTTCCAGCTGCATTGTGCACGTCTGGATGTCCATGGGGAAATTTTTGAGGTCCATCGGGCAGGACAGGACAAGAGTTAGCCTGATAGAACCAGACAGAGTAATTATGAATATTGACAGAGCGATTTCAAGTCTGTAAAGGGCTCTATGATCTATTGTATCACTTGAGTCTAATGACAACTTTGCAAAGTAAATGCTACAGCTATGATTCTTATTTTACAGATGAGGAAATTGAGGCTGACTAATAGTCACATGACTAGGAAATGTCAGAGGCCAGATCTGAACACAGATTTTTCCTGACTCTGGGTCTAGCACTTTACCCACTTTATCAGTTCAGGGAGAGAAAAGCAATGATCATTTCACCTTCTGCCTCCCTGGTAGACCGTCTTGCCTTTGGCTTATGTATGTCACTCTGACAAATGAGGAGTAACAGCGATGTTGGTACAACCATCGTCACACCATATTCCCCACCCAGCTTCAAGCCAACAGCCTCAACTGACCAACTCCAGATACACACAAAAAGGAATGGCTGAGCTTTCATTTTCCTCCTGGTCCATAATTCCCTCTTTCCCCAGGGGCTCCCTTTTCTACCCTGGCCCACACCTGATGCTGTAGAGCACACTTCCGTTCTTGAAGATCCGAAGCAACTTGTTGTCAGTGGTCACTTCGTGGAAATTGGCACCCTTCTCATTGGCAAAGAATAGGTCTGGCTTCCAAATGGAGTCCAGCATGGAAGGATCTAAGTCCAGGGAATCGTCTGGGTATTCCAGATATGCTAGGCGGGGGTCATTCCACTGCTGCCGCAGGAAGACATTCACTCTGTAATCCTTAGGGGGGGAAAAGGAAGGGGAAGAAGCAGTCGTATCAGATGCAGCTGGGACACCCTGACATGGACTTCCTGGTTCGGCTTGAGGCACCCTCATACCTCTAAAGAACAGTGGAGTCTTTACGTGGAAATGTGCTCAGAGCATCAGGAAAGTGGAACTTTTCCACTGGAGAAGAAAGCTGGCCTGAGCCGAGCTGGCCCCACTGAATCTCTGGCCCCTGCTGCTTAGACATGTGAGGCTCTATAATGTCTACCTCCTGCCATAGGACCTTTGGACATTGAGGATTTGAATAGTAAGGTTTCAATTTGGTGAATCCACAGGCCAGTCTTATTAAAAAGGGCCTGTGCTCCTGGCCATGAAGTCAGAGAAAGAAGAAAGACTTGACATTTAAAGGGGGGGGGTCCCTGTCTTCAGCAAAGAATGGATGATTGTTCTGGCTGCTTTCAGTTGAGAGTCTATGGTGGTGGAAAGTACTTTTTGCCTTGGTATCACAGTAGGAAGGAGAAATCCAGTGAGTGGGTTGGGGTATCCCTTGCAGTGTTGGGGGATTGGGAGTTGAAGGATGGGGAGTCCTGGCACTTGGGGCTCTTACTTACCATTGTGGTTTCTGTGACGGAACTGAAGCTGTTGATGAAGATGTTGCAAGTCACATTCACAGGCGGCCCTGAGGATACCAACCACAGTGTCATTACTGAATCCTTTAAGGGACAGTGGAGCCAGCCAATGAGCTTCTTCTCCCTCTTTCTCCTGTTTCCTTTACTCTTCTTCTTTACCCTCTTTGGCCTTCTCCCAAAAGCATATAGGGAGCCAAGCGAGGGAAGCAAGCGAGGGAAGCAAGCGAGGGCTAGGGGCAGTGATGGGGATTAGAAAGGATTGGGGAAGATGGAAATAATTGGTTGAGTCCAGAGGGAACTGAGGGCAGCATTGAGCATGTAAGAGCAAGGATAGATAGAGGAGCCCAGTTATACTACCTTTCCCATCATTCCCTTTAATGTTGCTAGAAAACAGAGGTACAGGTCGGGTGCTAGTGTGTCCCCAGGCTTCCTGTAAGAACCAAAGGCAAATTACCTTTAAAATTGGGCCGAATCCTAGCATCGTATCCGGAAGTTCGTCCCATGAGCTTGTCCAGAAAATCAGAGGGTGACATGGGCTGAGGAATGTTCTTGGAGGCAGATTTAACTTCCTCTTTCCCCGAAGCCAACCTAGTGAGGGGAGGTTGCAAATCGGTGGCTAAATACTTCTTCCCCCATCCCCTTCCTTCTACTCAGCCTTCCCCCTCGTGAATGGCTGATGTACTTCAGCTTGCAATCTAGAGAGAGTAGAATCTCACTTGGAAATGCTTTGGGATTGTGCAAAGAAAAGGCCTACTTCACTCATAACAACATGCTTCTACATTTTCCTTGCCCATTGGCTCAATTTCTCAGAACTTAGCTTCTGACCGTCTCTTTCCTACAACTGTTCTCCCCAAGGTGGTCCACAACCCCGAATTACACAACAGCACCAGCCCACCTCTTTGGCCTTTCTGCAAATTTGGACGCTATTAAACATCTCTGCCTCTTGGATGTGCTCGCTCCTTTGGTTTCCTGAGTATAGATCTCTTCTGATTCTCCTGCCTGCCTAACCGTGTCTTCTTGTGCTCATTCCTCTGTTGATTATCTTTCTCCTTCCTGCACATGTGGGTGTTCCCTAAGGCTCAGTCCTAGGCCCTCTTCTCTTCCCTCTGTATCGTTTCCCTTAGTGAGCTCATGTGCACTCCCAGGAGTGCAATTATCTCTACACAGATGGTTCCGAAATCCATCTATCCGGCCCTAATCTCTCTTCTGAGTTCCGATCTCATGACTCCAAATGCTGATGTTGAGTTGGAGACGTCACTGGGACGTGTCCCAGACTGAGTTACTGTTTCCCCTTAAACTGTCCCCTCCTTCTAACTTTGTTATTTAAGGAAGGATGTTGGTAAGCAAAAGTTGCCCATGACATGGGTCCAGCATCCTGTATTCTGGAGACCCTGTCACATTAGGTTATGTTAAAGAGCTTGGGGACATTTATCTTAGAGCAGATTTGGAGGAAGCATGGTGGCTACTTTTAAATATCTGAAGGGCTGGCTCGGGGTCCGAATCAGGAGCGGGAATGGGAAGAAGCTGCCTGCTCAGAGGCTGCTTGTCTAGGAACACTTTGCACTAATTAAACAGAGTGGAACTCCTTCCTGAGCATGGAGTGCCTTGTTGTCTTGACCTCAGGACTTGGGCAGAAGCCGAGGTAAGGAAACGAGGTGACCTCTTTGATCCCTTCCAACTCATTCTTTGAGCCTAAAGGCAGGGGCTTCCCAAAGAACCCCTGGACAGTTTCCATCTAAAGACTGAGAGGTCAGAATCAGAGAAAAGGCAGAATTGCCAGGGGCTGCTAGCCCCATCGGGTATCCTGTTAGGTAATTTTTTAAACCCCAGCAGTTTGGGCTTGAACAGAACCTTTGGCCTAGGCCTCTTGGATGAGGGCATTTCCAGATGGCAGAGTCAGATGGGGCCTGGGAGTCAGAATCTAAAGCATCTGGGCAAGCCACCCAACTGGCCGTTTGCGCCCAAGTATCTTGGGGGTGGTGAGGCAGAAAGCAGTTCTGCTTTGTCAGCAAGAGCCCGTTGGGGGCACCAGCCAGTCTAGAGCTTGGCCGTTCGGTAGCAGCGCTTCGGTTCCTTTCTGCCTTGCTTCCCACTAGGATGGCGCCCCAGCTCTGTGCATCCCTACCTTGTCTTCTCTTCCATTCCAGCCTGGGGCTGATGCCAGTGCTAGCAGCTGCTCTGGGGACCTGGCCCTTCCCCTATCTAACACATGTTCTGGCAGCCCTCCTTTCCTTTGCATTGCATTGCAAGCCCCTCAATCTGCCTGTATTCCTGCCAGTGAAGATGGAATAGTAGCGGAGATTTAGAGCTAGAGAGACCTTAGTGGCCAGCGAGTCCATTCCCTCATTTTAGCGAGGGGGGGAAATGAAACTCAGAGACCTGACAATCGTTTCCCGGGACCACGTAGCTGGTCAGTGTCTAAAGTGGGCTTTGAATCCAGCTCTCCTTGGCTTTGGATCCAGCGTTTTACTCACTGTGCCATATTTCCTCTCAGTAACATCCATGGGCTTAGCCAGACCTTCAGGTACAAAGGGTTGGGCAGCAGATGGGGCAGCCACCCAGCTAGCCACATTGGGGGCTTCCTTCAAGTCAGCAAGTAGTATCTTTTCATCATCACCACAGTGGCAAGCAGGATGCCTGAGGACTGGCCATTTTTCTGGTCCTCACCCCTGTCCATCTGGCACGCCACAGCACCTAACAGCCCCAGGCTCTCGTCATCAGCTTGGGGTACGGCAAGATGCATGAGAGGGCGAGGTTAATGTCTTACCCTTTCTGAAGCTCACACTTCTTTTTCTCTGTACCCCCCTATTCCAGGTGAGAACGGTCTAGACCCCGCCTCCACCCCTTCATGCCCGACTGATGGAGTGAGGGCCAGGGTGGCCAGAGCCGTGTTCTGCAAACCAAGGGAAGAAGGTGGAGGTGAGAAGCAAGCAGAAGTAGGTTCCCACTAACTTCCCAGGTGCTATTGCCAAGTGATGGCTACCTGCCCACCCATGAACACTGAGCTGGAGCCTTCCTCTGTTACAGAGTGGCCCCCGCCCAGGTCACCTTCCCCATTAGCTTCAGACTGAGCTGTTCCTGACGCTGTTAGCAGGATGAACTTGTGTTCCAGCTCTCAGTTTTCTTGCTGCATAAGTCTTGGAATTGGACAGGGAGGCCCAGTGTTCATCAGAGGCAGGCATTCGGTGTCACTAAGGCGTTCCAGTCGCCTTTATTCCTAGAAAGTCCCTGCTGTGGAGCAAAATTAGGAAGTAGCAGAACTGAAGCCTATGCTCACACAAGGGGAGCGCTAGCTCTTTCGGCAGCTGGCTGTGTGACTCTGGGCAAGTCCTTTGCCCAGTCAGGGCTTCACTTTCCCTCCTTGTGTAGATAACAGGGGGGGGGTATAATAAACGACCTCTAATGGTCCCGATGCCAAATATGACTTTCTGTATTGCTAAATATAGCTTCACAAGGAAGCTGGAGTCTTAGTTTTGGAAGCTGCCAGCCCTTCACTGGAGGGAGCAAGGCTAGGAACAGAGAAGCTCCTGATTCCCACCCTTGGGAAGTGGGCTCTGCCATGTATTCTGGCTGCCTGAAGGGCCAGCAGGCGTGTTAGGGAGGGAAGGATCTCCAAGGAGGTCCTCAGTCACAGCATCATGGATTGGGGTTTGAGGGAAGACTGTTCCTGCCCCTGTGTGCCTTTGGTGGTACCTTTCACAGTCCACTCTGCGCCAGTCATATCCCTTTTTTGTTGCTCATCTAACAGTACAGAGTTTCTTCTAATCCTTAGCTGATACCCATTGTGCAGGGAAGGGGTGAGAGTGAGCAAGGGTACTTACTAGGAGAGCCTGGGAAGTATTTTGTCCCCTCCCAGGAGGTGAGCCCTATTTATCTCAACCCAAGGGACAGTACTCAGTCGTGTACAGGCAGTCCCCAGGCCGAGGGGGGCGTTCTACGGTTTGTTCATTTTAGGCTTCCCCACATGCAGGCTTTTGGCAAAGCGCTGTCCCTTGGTGAAGGGAGGGCTCCCTTTGCCCATCCAGTATATGTGATTGTGTTTTGTCTTTAGGGAGTATTGCTGCGTAGATGTCTGGGGGTGAGAGGAGAGGCTGAGGGGAGACGTCCGAGAGCACCCTCACTGCCCTGACTAGCCGGGGTTACAGCCAAGTTTCCCAGTCAAATGCGGTAGCTTCCTAGACAGTACCATCCCACTCGGGAGCTGGCTTGTCCTTGTTGGGCTCTCGGGCTCCGATTCCTTAGGGAGCCATTAGGCTCTCGGCTTCCCATACACTTAGATGAAAGTACGGGACCCCAGGGCCCCCGGGCCCCGTCCCTTGGAGATGCAAGCTCTGGTGCGATCGGGTCAGGGGGTTTTATGATTCATGCAGCCACATGCTCTGCTCACCTGGGTAGGACCTGCTCTTGAAGAGTCCAGAAGAAGAGGAAGGAGAGGGTTCCAGGAGTGAGAGTTTTCATTCCTTAGAGGAACTGATGCCCTTCCCTTCTTCTCTTGCTTCGGAGGCAAGAGGACAACCCCACAGGGAATGTCAAAAGTCAGAAGCCCTCCTCCAACTTGGGCTGCCTGCACATAGCCTGGCTCCCCAGCCCAGGGACGTGGTATTCTCTCTCCCCCTCTTCTCTCTTCCTTCTTTTCTTCTCCTTGTTTTTCGCCCTCCTTTCTCTGTCCTCACTCGTTGGGGGCTACAATTGTCCTCATTTAGATAATCATGTCATGGATGAGTCTCCTTCGATGCCTCGGACTCCCAGGCTGTGGAGGGAGGGCCCTGGCCGGCCGGGAAGCTGAGAGGGACCCTCTTTGGGTGGTGAGCCCTCTCCGAACCCTGGAGAGTCTTAGAGGGGAGAGACAAGGGAGATTGGGAGGAAGATTTTCCCCTCCCTCCTACCTCCCCCCATATGCACCCTCTGGAAGCAGCAATTTAAAGGCACAGTAGCCAGCAGCTGGAGTGGGGTTCAGAGCATGTCATTGTGTTGGGGAGGAGCTTGGACTGCCAAGGCTCAGCTTAGGGAGGTGTGGTAGGTGTTTCAGCCCAGTCTCTAACCCTCCAGCCCTGAGAAAGCCAAACAAGCTGTTTATTCTCCCCTTTCTCAACAGCTTTCATTTAGCCTGGAGCCAAACAGAGGCAGAAGAGTCAAGTCCTAAGGATTTAAAAGTGAAGGAAGGTGGGGGGGAGGGAGGGAGAGGAGACAGAGAGGATGAAGGAGCCGAGTCACTGGGCATTTTCCTCTTGACAGCTTCATGGCTGAGAGGAGGTGGCAGGTCAGGGGCAGAGTTAATCAGCCCCTTGGAGAAGGAGCTGATTTTACAAGGGCTCTGGAGCCCAGAATCTTGCTCTTTCTCACTGCCTGAATCTGTCTCTGTGTGTGTGTATCTTTCTCTGGGTATCTCTGAATCTGTCTTTCTCTCTGTGGCTCTCTATCTCTGTCTGGTCTCTCTTTGTCTCTGTCTCTGTATGTGTCTCTTCCTCTATCTTTGTCTCTCTCTTTCTGTCTCCTCACCCCTTTCTCTCTCCCCCCCCAAGCTTATATGGACTTTTCAATTTCTCCTGGCCTCTTGAATGATCTGCAGCCTTCCTTCCTTTTCGGCCCTTCTTTTTTGTAGCCTTCCTGTCACTATCACCTGTGCAGCTCTGTTGATCTCAGTGCCCAACACAAGATTGCCCCCCAGGGTCAGGGCACCACATTCCACCTCCCAAAGGGTAACTGCTAGGCAGCCATGACCTGACTCCTATAGGAACGTGAGGTCTGCCTTTACCTTTTCTGCTTGAAAGAGATCCATGAGGTCCTGGTTCCTCCTTTGCCTCTTTTCCTGTTTTTTTTTTTTTTCCTTCTCAGACCCATTTGCCTTGAGCTTCCTTCCTGGGGACTTAGCAGCTCCTTTATTCCTTTTTTTAACCCCAAATTGAGGCTGCCAAACATTCGCCATTAACTAGCGTGACCTAAGAAGGATCCTTCGAGTCTCACTTTTTAAATCTGACAAATGAGTGGAGGAAGGGATTGGCTTCGCTCTCTAAGGACATGTTTGATTCAAACACTCCGATTCTCAAGTTGTCACTTGCATCTCTGCTTCCCTCCTTTAAATTAGGACCATGAGAAATGCCGAGGATCTGAGCTGGACCCGAGGTTTCAGTGGTGTGGGGAACTTTCAGGTAAGGACATCCTTATATCTTGGATAGTTGTCCAGGGTACCAAGAGGTTAAGTGATTTACCGGATCACAAGGGCTGTATGTTGTTAGAGGTAGCACTAGAACATCCCAACAACCCTCAGCGAGACAAATCCTTCTGTTAGTAGCCTGAAACAAGTTAGAGAAGCATGCACGGAAGCCTGCAGGCCTGAGCACCAGGCCTGAGGAGAGGATGGGCTGAACAAACCAAGCCCATTCCTGCTCGAGATTGTTGCCGATGCCATAGAGAGCCCAGTGCATGGGATCTCAGGAAGGAATTTGGAGGGCACCAAGTCCAATTCTCTCATTTTGCAGAAGAGGAAACTGAGGCCCATAAGGGGAAGAGACTTGCCCCAGAAGCAGAGAGAAGGCGTTTTAGGTCACTCCATTGGGTCCCAGGCCCTCAAAGAAATGACATACAACCATACATAACCCTTTCCTCTTTGTTCCTCTGGGATGCCAAAGTTCCTAAGCATAGGAGAGTCAGCCCTGTGGGAGAACACACAATTTCTCATCAGTCCCTATGTAGACAACTTGAGGCGATAGTAAAGGACATGTTTCCAGTTGGAAGGACAATACGGTGTGGTGTAATGGGAAGATTGCTGAACTTGAAATTGGAAAACCTGGGTTTGAGTCTTGCCGCTAACATTTACTGACCGTGTGACCCTGGGGAAAGAAACTCTTTCCTCTAAACCTCAGACTCCTCATCTAGAAAAGGGGTTAACACAGAAGTATTGTCAGGCTCTACTGAGTTAATGTCTGTAAAGTATTTTGGAATATGTGAAATAATAAATATGAGGTTGATTATTAAAGTTTTCCTAAGAGCGTAGAAACATAAAATCTAAGGGGAGAAGAGCAGGAGAGCACTGCAGAAATTATCAATAGCCATCAAGAGGTTAAAAAGATAGTTTAGTTTGAATAGTCCTTTTCTATAAGACCATAAGACAAACTCTCAAAGCTTAATTAAAAAAGCTCTCGGTCCGTGTCAAAATTCTGACAATTCTCTGACAATCTTTAGTAATCCAGTGTTACTATTAAAGCAGAAGTTTATCTTTAAGTCCTTTCTGTCATACTGTGGGCTGCTCCATTTACCCCAGAGTCGACTGAGTCTCAGTGAGGAGGCTGTGTGTATTTGTGTTACAATTTAACAAGTATTTTCAGGATGAAAACGATTGTTTTCACATGCTAGTACCACCGAGTCAATAAATAAAGATTAAACACCCTTTGATAGATGCCAGATTTCACTAGGATCTTTCACATGAAAACCCGCTGAACTTCACACCCCTGTAAAAGTAACTTCAGGAGTCCCAGTCTGACAGCTTCAAATTAGTGTTTGATTTCACAGGCAACTCAGCAGCTACTGGATTGGATTGTCTGTTGTTTAAAACCCAATGGGAGACATTTCTCCTGCCCTTCTGCTTTCCTGTAGGGTGGAGCAACACCTCCAGAAATTCATCAGTTAGTGGAATATGTGAGATACACTGAGGGATTTCTGAAATGCAGATAGAGGTTTAGAGGAATCTTGAGGAATCCAAATGGCCCATCTCTGCTTCCTAGCTCCCCAACTTGGGGAAACGATGATGTGATTAGCTACTTCCTCAGAAGCTTGGGGGTGGGGTAGAGAGGTAAATGCCTTCTCTTGAATCTGCTGACTAGAAGCAGGCTGGTGAAGGCCCATCTCTGAGGGGCAAGCCTGCTGCTTTTTGCTGTGTGTGGGTTTTCCTTTTTGGGGTCATTTGAAACCTTAGAGGACATTGGCTGCTCTCGAAGACAGGGTCTTTCTGTAGCTGGCCAGGGGCGTCTGAGGTGGAATCAGCAAATGCTTTAAGTCTGTAAATAAGGCTGTATTTAAAGGGGGTGCTGAAGTGTAGGGTACCCAGTTTCACAACCCCAATCTCAGCTGCAGTTGGAATTGACAGAAGCTAAGAGGAATGAGTTTACAGTGAGATGAGACTGCTCAGCTCATGGGGAAAGATTGGGGGCGTGTGTGTGTGTGTGTGTGTGTGTGTGTGTGTGTGTGTGTGTGTGTCCAAAACTCAGGGGGCTGTCTCACAGGGAGACCCATCTGGGAAGGTTAATTGGAAGAAGTTCTCCAACAGAGCATCATTCAGCATTTGGACAGCACCAGGGTTTGAGAAGAACTGGAGGCTCTGCCTCTGGTTCAGCACTGGACAGCGGTGGGGGTGCTGAAAAGAAGGTGTCAAATAATGAAGTCTCAGTTTGGTCCCATTTCTTTTCTTTCCTTTACTTTTTTCACCCCCCTCCGCCACCCCCATCCTCACCCTGCAGCCATACCCCAGAAACATATTTGCCCTGCCAGCCACAGAAGTAAAGCCTTGGATGTGCAGCACTGTAAAACTTGGGACTCCAATCTTTCTCAAAAACTAGGGCAAATAACTTAGTTTCCCACGCTCTCAGTTTCTTTTCCTGTGAAATGGGGGTTATAATACCTATAGCACTTAGTTGTGAAGCTCAAATGAGATAATTTATATAAACTGCTTTGGAAACTTTAAAGAGCTGCAGAAATGGCACCAATAAGGCACTAGGTAGAAGTTGCAGAGTCAGATTTCAGATCAATGTACAGAAAAAAAATCCCAGCAATTACAGTAGTCAAAGAGTGGAATAGATTCCTTGCAGAGGCAGCAGGTTCCCCTTTACTGGAGTTTTTCCAGAGATGCTGGATGACCATTTGTTAAATATATGGTAGCAGAGTTTCATGTTTGGGTCCAGGTTAAGCTAGCTGATCTCTGAAGTCTTCAACTTGAAGATCTTGTGATTCTGGGTACTTTGGTACCATGATGCTGCCACGTGAAGTTTAGCAAACTATATACATACTAGAGATGTTGTGTCTTGTATTATGTATGTAGTGTTAAGGTACATTGAGCAAATTGGGCAGAATTCATTGGGTCACCTTGAAAGAGCTATGATTTTTATTGGTACGGACAGTCCTTCCATGCACAGATTGCGACCCCATATTACACGGATTGCTATAGCTGAAAAATTTACCCTCTGCAGGATGAATCTCCGGTGAACTGAATTGCTTGGCTAGATTGGCGTAGCTTGAGGGAACACCGAGTCATTTCTGTTTTATGATCAGATAATGAGGTTAAGGTTATATACAATTGGGGTGTGTGTGTGTGTGTGTGTGTGTGTGTGTGTGTGTGTGTGTGTGTGTGCGTGTGTGCCCAGAATTGCGATTTTATCAACGTAGGAAACTTTCAGTGTGCAAACTCCTACTGATACAGGTAAACATCTCCTTTGTAACATAGAAGCATCTGGATGGCACAGTGATTGGAGCACCGAGTTCAAATCCAGTTTCAGAACTTTCTTTTTGACTCCAGGCAGTCATTTAACCTCTGTCTGCCTTGTAAAATGAATATAATAATGGCTACCTCACAGGATTGTTGTGAAGATCATCCAAGATAATATTTGTAGAGTACTTAGCACAATGTCTGGCACAGAATAAGTACTTATCAAACATGTGTTCCCTTCCTTATGGTTTTAGAGAATTGTCTGGGACACTGAGTGTTTAAGTAACTTACCGTGGACACATAGCCAATAACTTTTAGAGATTAGGACTTGAATCTAGATGATCTTGACTCCAAGACAGGCCATCCATCCATCCATCCATCCATCCATTATGCTTATTGCCTCTGATGTTTATACTTGTGCATGTATATTATGTAAAATGATAGAAGATTCACTGACTTCATCTTGCATAATTACAGTATTTACCGAGTCTGCACACTGGAGCATGCACAGGCACAAACACATGCACCGATGCTGCCCTTTGCATTTGAGCTTGTGGCTGTCAGTGATCATTTTCTAGCTGAGTGTGTGGATGGGACCGAGGAGACTGATATAGGCCGAACAGTGCCCCTGAAAATTGTTATTTGATTTGCAGTCGTTGCCTCGACTCCCTATATTCGGCCAAACTCAGTCACCCACATTGCCCTCCCAGCAAATTAATTTTTAGTGAAGATGTCAAATGTAACCATTTCTGAGATTCTGGGTGGGCTGCTTTTGAGAAATCATACTAGCTGTGACCCAGAAAAAATGATTCATTGCCAGTGTTGGGCCCCGCAGGAAAAGAAAAATCACTAGAAAAGTTCAGCTGACGACAGACAGGTCTGTTCTGGACAGGTCACACACCAGCCTCTTCTGTCATAGACTCATGCACTGTCAGCAGTGTCATCTACAGAGACTAAAATAGTGTGGCTTTGAGAACTTTTGACTTTTTCTTGCCTAGCATCATTTTCTTTTTGTAACCTTCACATTTCCTTCCTGCTGTGCTTCCTACCCCCACCTACCACAGGAGCGTGTCCACTGCTGAGTCAAAGGCAGGTGGTGTTTAACAACTGCAAGCCCAGTAGAATCAACCACAACTCAGGGAGGGTTTAGAATGAAGCAAATGCTGTACTGATTGAAAACTGCCAGCCGTCTTGCTGTTCTCACTTGGACTGGATAGTTTCTAGTAAAGAATCAAGGTTAAATCGAATCTTGTAATGGAGCAATGGAGTATGAGATGGTGGGGGAAAGCCTGTCTGTGTTCTGTAATACTTTTGTGACCTTGAGTATGTGATCTAACTCACTGGGTCTCAGTTTCCTCAACTGTAAAATTAGGGGGTTGGATTAAGCCTATTAAGTCTAGAGTTGCATAACTTTAAGCAGAAGAAACCAGACTGCTGAAGTCTTTTTGATTTAAAGTGTGTGTGTGTGTGTGTGTGTGTGTGTTTTCCAAATAGTAACTTATTCAATTGAGCAGACACTTATATGCCTACCTATTCTATTAGGCGCTATATAGTTGTTGGGGATAGAGGGACAAAGATAAAATAATATGGTCCCTCCCTTCCAGCTGTTTGCTTCCTACTGTGGTAATGCACTATGTGCCAAGATAAGTAAATTCCAGGTAATATGAGGAGAGAGAGAGAGAATTCTAATAAGAAAATACTATTTAAAAATCATAAACATATAAAGTCTAAATTTCTTATAATTGGAAAAACTGTGCATATCTACTTTCACAAATTTCTTATTTCCTTTAATAGCCTTTTTAAAAGTCTTCTTCTTTTATTGGTCAGTATCGTAAGGAAAGGCAGCCTACTATGATAGGCAGAGGATGAGCCTTAGAGTTAGAGAATTCTTTTGGGGTTAAGCCATGTTCATAACAATACCTACTGGCTGTGTGACTAGGAGGGAGTTGCTTAATCTAAGTGCCCCAGGCACATCTTTGAATCTATGGGTTATGAAGGAGTTGTTAGTCTTTACCCATGGGAATGAGTTGCCACCCGGTCTGATCCACAAGTCTTGGCTCTCCTCCTCTCAAGAATCCTTTCTGCATATATTCAGTGTACCTCTTTTACTGATTTTGCCTTTTTTTTTTTTAAAACTCTGCATCTCTTTTTGTCTTCCATGTCTCTTTGTAGTCTTCATATTTTCCGATGCTTATGGTGCAACATTTCATTATGTTTGCAACCGCAACTCAGCCAGTCCACAGTTATTAGACACATTAGGTTATTCCTGATGATTTTTAGTCTTATAGATATTTTTGTAAAGATAGATCTTTCCCTGCTTTGAATAACAGCCTTAGGATGTAGTGCTTATAGTGTAATCTCTCTGTTAAAGGGTGTGAACAATTGTGTGACTCTTTTTATACATTGTATTATTGAATTACTTTTTAAAATAAATGCACCCGTTCACAGTTCCATAGTGTAATAATGTGCAATGTAACAATATGCCTCTATCTCCCCAGCCCCACCAGCATTGAATTTTCTCTTTACTCTTGGGGGAGAGATAGTTATCTTTGCCACTTTAACGGGCTCCAGAGCGGCAGCTTTATTTTTGTGAATATGAACAGGAAAGGGGGAAGAAGACTAGTTGGTTAGTGAAATCCCACCCCATTCTGAAACTTTTTAATAATCAACATTTGAAGGAATCTCCCTGCTTCCCCCCCCTCTCCCCACTGCCAAGTAGTCATGCAGCCTCTGCTGGAAGACTCCTGGTGAGGGGGTATCAATTAGCTAGTAGAGCAGCGTATTTCACTTTAGGACACCTCTTAAGTACTATCCTGAATTCCCCGGGAGTCTTGTGGCTACGTTTCCCTCTCTTGCATTAAGTCTTGAGTTCTGTGGCATCACATTTCCACTCTCCCTTGTTGAGTTATCAGCTTCAACGGAACTATCCTCAAAGGGATAACAGAGGCCATCATCCAGGACCTTGTGGGGCCAACCAGAGCCCATCTTCCACATTTCTTCAGATGCTCAAAGATCATTATCCTCTCTTTACCCCTGTCCAAATCTTCTCTTCTCCAGACTGATCGTCCTTTGGCATTGTCTACGGTCCTCTCTCCTATCCTGGTTGCTCTCTTCCGGACTCACTGTGGTCTGACAGTGACCTTCCTATGTATGATGTGTGCAGCACTGACCATAGAACTCCAGATGTGGGCTGATCAGGACAGAATTCGAAGGGACTATTTCTTGCCTACTCCGTCATTGAAAGAAGCCGTCTTCCTGGAGCAAAGGTAACCTGCATTTCTGAAGATCACTTTAGAAAGAATTCAAAATGGCAGCTCGATTGTCTCAAGAGAATAGAATGTAAAACTCACAGTATCTTTTTTTCTGATAGCTGAGATTTTGGCCAAGAGTTTTCTGAGGCTTCATTTAAGACCGAACAGCAATGGGCAGAAACCTAAAAAGGCCCAAAGAGACTAAAATAAACCAGACAAGTCTCCAACCATGATGATGTCCCTGAGAGGGTATTAATCAGAGCTAAAGAGAATTGGTGTTCCAGAAGGGAATCGGCTTAGGTTAATTAAATCGATTGGATCACAGTGTGAACCTGAGACTTGCCATTGGCTTTCTACTGACCCGAAAGAACCTTTTCTAGCCTGATTTTCACAATACTCTTAGTCAACTAATGACTGTTCCTCTCTCAGAGCATTTCCTTGTCCCCACAGAGACTGGTAGGAGGCCCTCATCACTGTGGCGAGACGCTTGCCATCATATTTGGAGGGTGGCCATGTCAGCTCATTTCTGAGGGGCAATAATGGTGGCTCACCATCTGCAGATGCAGAGCTGAAGGATTTCTGCAGTACTCACAGTGTCTTTCCTCCCATCTGCAATCTAGGATGACTAAACATTTACTAGGTCTAACACATACTGTAATTCCTCCCGAAATCCATGTTGAAATCTCCAGTGAAAATTGGGGAGGACTTGAGTCAGGTGCCCAAACCTGCACACCTTAGTAGACAGTTTGCATGAGTTGCTGTGGCTGAAAAAAAAAGCCTCATCCCTTGACATATGACTTTCTGTGGCTGTGCTTTCTCCTAGCTAGATTGCTCTGTGGATCACAGACTTCCAGAATCTCATCAGACTTGTCCTTAGGACGGACCTTCCCAGCTCAGCAGATTCTAACAAAGCTACAGCCGCATTGGCAGACCCCAGGGTTCTCCCCTCACCCCAGAGGAGGACTTGAATGAGAGAGGTGAGAAAATGAGGCACCGAGAAAAGGAGAAGCGGATTGCATTTCCCATCCCAAGTCTGTTCAAATCACCTCATTGTTGAGGAGAGCCAAGTCCATCACAGTTAATCATCACATAATCTTGTGGCTGTGTACCATGTTCTCCTGATTCTGCTCACTTCACTCAGTATCAGTTCATGTCTTTCCAGGCTTTTCTGAAATCAGCCTGTTCATCATTTCTTAGAGAACAATAATATTCCATAACATTCAGATACCATCACTTATTCAGCCATTCCCCAACTGATGGGCAGCCTCTCAGTTCCAGTTCCTTGTCACTATGACAGGGCTGCCACAAACGTTCTTGCACATGGGGGTCCCTTTCCCTCCTTTAAGATCTCTTTGGGATATAAGCCCAGTAGAAACACTACTGGATGAAAGGATATGCACAGTTTGAGAACCCTCTGGGCATAGTTCTAAATTGCTCTCCAGAATGGTTGGCCATTACGCCACTCCACTAACAATGCATTAGTGTCCCAGTTTTCCCACATCCTCTCCAACATTCCTTGTTATCTTTTCCTGTCATCTTAGCCAATCTGAGAGATGTATAGTTGTATCTCAGAGTTGTCTTAATTTGCAGTTCTCTGATCAATAGTGTCTATTCATATTCTTTGGGGAATGACTTGTATTCTTAGAAATTTGAGTCACTTCTTTATATATTTTAGGAATTATATCAGAAACACTGGCTATAAAAACCTTTCCCCCCAGTTTTCTGCTTTCCTTTTAATCCTGGCTACATTGTTTCTGTTAGCTTCAGTCTATACAGCAAAAGGTGCTTTCTGGACTATTTACTCATGAATTTCTTATCCTCCTGAATATCCCTTATCATTCCCCTCTAAAGAGATAGGTAGGACAAGAAAGAGATAAACCTAGAGACTACCCAACCCAAAACAGAAAGCAGGAGACCTGAAACCGAGAAAAGATCCCAAGAGATTGGATTGGGGTGGTGTTTCTGGCTCTCACTGTCCACTAGGCTCAGTTACGTGCAACGGCTCCTCTTTTTTCAGAGTGGCACCAGATGGGCCATAGCTCCTTTGGGTCACCATGTATTACTTTTATTAGAGCTACCTTAACTTTTCCCTAATTGATTTCAGCTTTGTAAAAATATATATTAATATATTGTAATTGGATGTAAGACAATTCCCAGCAAGAACCCAGCCTTTGCTAGATGACATTCCTTCAGAAAGACTTTACATGCTGCCTAATGACATAGTAATGAAGTCACTTTCTACTGATACTAATAGAAGGGAAGGGCATGATGGGTACAGTGAAGAAATTGGGAGTCAGTAACTTGAGTTAGAATCCCTTTCTGACATTTACTGTGTAGGTGATCTTGGAAAAGTCATTGAATTACTCTTGACCTCAGTGCCCTCCTCCGGAAAGTGAGAGAGGTCGATTAAATGACCACAGACTTTCCTCTCAGCTCTAAACTTGTGAAGCTGTGCTTCCCTACAATCTCCCTTGCCCCTTAGGTATACATTTTCCTCACAATGATCATAAAAATGAGAAAGGAAGAGGAGGAAAATTGGGTGAACCCAGCTGTTTAATAACCTGAATTTTCTCAGATAACAAGGATTTGGGTAGTTACCTGGGACCATTTCTCTCCAAGCTGCGGAAAAGCCCACACAACAAAGTCTTAAGGTTCGCTTGTTCTTCAAAGTCAGTACTGAGAGAGCATCCAGAGATGCTGTTTGAGAGCCCAGTGTTCCCTCAGAAGGGGATCAGAGAGAGAGGTGGGTGGAAGTAGGAGAAGAGGAGCAGGGAGGGAGATAGAGGGGAGAAGAGGAGAAAGGAAAGGAAGAAGAGAGAACAGAAGGGAGGAGGGGAGGGAAGGCGAAATGACCACTGCCACATTAAGAACAAATGAAATAAAATTAACATCTTTATTGAAACTAAAAACAAGGAGATAGGAAATCTCCCCCTTTGGAGAAGTCTCCCCTTTTGGAGAAATCTCCTTTGCAGAAATGGAACAGGTGCTGGGGGCCTTGGGAGGCTAAGTGCATTGAAGCTGGTTGCCATGACAATGTCAAAAGCTCTTTTTAATCAATCAATTATTTATTTTCTAACTCTTACATCAATCACTCATTTGTCTGTTACAGTAGTCTCTGGCTAGAACTGGGTTCCGGGTTGGAGTTTGCAGAAGTGGAGCCCAGGGTGTGCCTTTAGGATTTGGTCTGACACCCACAAGCCTTACCTAATGAGCCTGGTGCTTCCTGTGTCCATTTTAGAGAAGAGGATGAATGGGTACTGGGCAGATCTTGACAAAGCCAGACAAAGGACATTTCCTCTTCCTTCTAGGTCAAAGAAAGGGTAAGCTGGAATCATCCCCTAGGCCTAAACAACACCACCTCCTCTGTGCAAAAGAACTGCATGACCTCGAGCAAATCCATGGCCTTCTCTCTTCAGTTTTTTATCCTGTAAAATGAAGGGATTTGAGTAACTGACCTTGAAGAGCCCGCCCTTCCCCAGGATCTTAAGGTAAGGTCGCTTCTTTAGCAGGAAAGCCCTCTGCGAGGATTCTCAAGGAAGAGACTCCTAGCCAAGTCAGGAAGCCTTTTCCACAGTATTTCTGGGAGTCATTGATCCATCAAGGGGGGAGGCTCAGTGGGAGAGTGGAGTGGAGGGAGGCTTGACTTCCACTGTTCAGAACAAGCTGAAACTTGATTTAAGAAGAGAAAGTAGAATGGAGGTGGGGAGGAAAGGAACTGGTTTAAGGGTTTCAGAATGCTCAAGGCAAAATTCTCAGACGGTCTGGACTACAGCCATCCCAACAGTCTAAACAGATTGAGTCCTTTAAGTTCTATGAAACACTCGTAACTTGTTTGGTTCTCATATCGTCACGGGACATAAGCGATACCGCGTTCTTATTTTTACAAAGGGGAAACTGAGGCTCCCAGAGCAAAAGGACTTGCTCAGGGCCACGCCACTCAGTAAATGTCTGAGTCAGAATACAGACTCTTAAGTGCGCGTCTGTCCGGCAGCCAGTGCAAGGCCTTTGCCGGTGTAGATACTTCAAGAATGTTTTGCCTAATTGAATTGACCCTCTTTTGTCACTTCTCTATCTCTGACTTGGAAGGGCAGCCTAGTTCTACCCAGGGACTTCAGGCAGCAAAGATAAATAATTCAAGGATGGAAACCCAGAAAACATTCTTTCAGCGAAGAGTCCCTTGACAGTGAGAATAAGCCAAGAACGAATGGCTGCGTTTTCTGAGTGAAGGGGGAAGAAAGGGTAAGGGGTGGTTTCTAACTGTGTCCAGAGAGCAGCCGGTCAGAGTTTCTCCAGCGAGCTGCAAGCAAGGCCCACTTGCTGCCTCCTTAGGCTGCTGAGCAGTCGATGCCCAGTACCAAGTGGGCTTTTGCTCCATAGAGAAGTGATCGCTCTCTCCCCAGGTCGGCAGCCTTTTGGCATTGTCAGCTGGATGCTCCTTTTATCCTCTGGCCTTTTCCAAGACAAGGCGAGCTCAAAGGGGAAAGAAGACAGATGGAGGGAGGAGGAGGCAACATGTGTTGTTGGGCCTCATTCAGGCGCCACAGGGGAAAAGCAACTCACAGCAGCAACTTTCTTGCTTGTACAGCATCTGAGCCCAGAGTGCCCTCCCCAGTAGTGCAGAGGAGGCTAATTCTTAGATGGCACCTTTTATGGCAGGCCTCGGGGCATCCAAAAACTTCAAATCCTCCTTCTCACACCACCTGCTAAGTATGGCTGGCGTATCTCTCCCACTGGCTGCTCGAGGATAGCCCTGAGAGTATGGACAGACTGGTCTATCCATAGCAAAAGGGTGCAAGCAGCCTGCTAGCGATAGAGAAGGGTCTGAGTTGGAGCTCGATAAGCGGGATAGACTTGGGATGAGCCGACACCACTCTTAACTGTTCTTTATTCTAGCTCATGCTTGTGAGGGGCAGGGACAACGGGATGGTCGGTATCCAGAGTAAACCTTATCACCTTCCCCTGCCCCAACAAGCTTGCCTATTTCTCTTGAGCATCCCCTTGGCTTCTGAGTCAGCCAGGTTCACAATCTGAGGCTCGTCCTCAGCCCTTTGTCCAGTCACAATGTCAGACTTCACTGTTCCGCGTCGTAATAAGTTTCTAATTGGCCTCCCTGTGTCCAGTTTCTGTCTGTCCTGAACCCATTCTCTAGTCAGACATAGAGCTAGCCTTCCTAAGACTCAAAGCTGATGCTGTCGCTTCCTTGGCTTGAAAACTGGTAGTGGCTCCCTGTTATCTCAAGGAACAAATACAGATTTCTCAGCCTGGAATTCATTCAAGGCCTTCCCTAAGCAGGCTCCAAGTCTCTTCCCAGCCAGACATTTCTGCCCTTTGCGTATTCTCCCCCTCCCCTAAATCTGAAAAAGAATTACGAGTTTTCACGGATGGCAAGCTCAGTATGAGTTCAGAGCCATGGTGGGCGAGCTCAGGTAGACACAGAAGTTGCTAAGGCATACGTGTGGGTGCATCCTGACTCAGAAGCCCACGTACTCACATTAGCTGGGTCCTATTGTAGTTTAACACATTGCGTTCCAAATTTTGTGATGCTTCTGGTCCAGAGCACGATGGGGCAACCATTCAACTACAGACGGGGGTAACAGGCTTTCCAGACCTGGGGAGGGACCATTTGGTAAACTGGAGCGTGTCCAGCAGAGCAGCACCTTTCAACTTGATGTTAGAACTTTCCTTACAATTATGACTCTGTGGAAGTCGAAGGGGCTGCCTCAGGAGATAAGAGGGTCCCGTTTAGTGGAAGGTTTCACATGAAGACTGGCTGAACCCCCAGGGAGAAGTTATGGCAGGGATTCTGGGTCAGCTAGAAGGCAGCCTATGGGCTTCTGAGCCGCTCCTAGACTTGAAAGTTCTGTACCGTTCTTGACCCAGTCTCAAGTACCTGGAGCCAGGCTGAGGCCAACAGGTAGAGCCAAATTTGGGGGAATAGGGTACAATTCTGCCATAAAGTCCGAGGGGTCTGGAAATAAGAGTTCTTACTAGCTGTTTGCAAAAGAACTGGAAGAGAGGGGGCCAAATTGAAGCAAGGAAATAGAAAGTAAGTGGAGAGCCTATACTGGTGGGAGAAAAGGAAGCAACTGCTAGAAAGCAGGCAGGAATCAAAAGGGCTGTCCATTAGAAATGGCTTCAGGGACATACCCATTAGCTAGCATCTTCTAGTCCGGTCTTGGTGCCCTAGAAGAACTGTGAAATCAAGAACTCATAAAATCCTAGATTTAGAGCTGCAAGGCTCCTCAGGTCACTGAGCCCAACTAATATATCACATAGCTCATCAAATCAATTTAGTCTGTAGATGGTTCCAAAAAGTCTGGATATCTTATTCCTACTGTGTGAGAGAATCAGCTTTTTTTTTTAAGTAATAACTTTTTATTCCAAATCCATGCAAAGATAGTTTTCAACATTCACCCTTGCCAAATCTTGTGTTTCAAATTTTTTTCCTTTCCTTCCCCCCCATCCTTCCAATATGTGTTAAACATGTGTAATTCTTCTATCTATATTTTCACATTTATCATGTTGCTCAAGAAAAATCAGACCAAAAACAAAAAAAAAAAAAATTGAGAAAGAAAAAAAAAACAAGTAAGAAAACAACAACAAAAAAGGTAAAAATGCTAGGTTGTGATCCATCCTCACTCCCCACAGCCCTCTCTGGATGCAGATGGCTCTCTTCATCATCGGTCTATTGGAATTGGCCTGAATCACCTCACTGTTGAAAAGAGCCACATCCATCAGAATTGATCATCATATAGTCTTGTTGTTGCCGTGTACAACGATCTCCTGGTTCTGTTCACTTCCCTCAGCCTCAGTTCCTGTAAGTCTCTCCAGGCCTCTCTGGATTCATCCTGCCAACCATTTCTTACAGAACCATAAAACATTCATGTATCATAACTTATTCAGCCATTCTCCAACTGTTGGGCATCCACTCAGTTTCCAGTTTCTGGCCACCACAAAGAGGGCTGCCACAAACATTTTTGCACATGTGGGTCCCTTTCCCTCCTTTAAGATCTCTTTGGGATATAGGCCCAGTAGTGACACTGCCAGACCAAAGGGGATGCACACTTTGAGAGCCCTTTGGGCATAGTCTAAATTGCTCTCCAAAATGGTCGGATCACTTCACAGTTCCACCAGCAATGTATTAATGTCCCAGTTTTCCCACATCCCCTCCTACATTCATCATTCTCTCCTCCTGTCATCTTAACCATTCTGAGAGGTGTGAGGGGGTATCTGAGAGTTGTTTTAATTTGCATTTCTCTGATCCATAATGATTTAGAGCTTTTTTATAGGATTAGAAATAGTTTTAATTTCTTTGTCTGAAAATTGTCTGCTCATATCCTTTGACCATTAATCCATTGAAGAATACTTGTATTCTTATAAACGTGAGTCAGTTCTCTCTATATTTTTGAAATAAGGCTTTTATCAGAACTCTTGGATGTACACATTTTTCTCACTTTTCTGCTTCCCTTCTAATCTTGGCTACATTGGTTTCGTTTGTACAAAACCTTTTTGATTTAATATAATCAAAATGATCCATTTTTGCATGTCATAATATTCTCTAGTTCTTCTTTGGCCATGAATTCCTTCTTTCTCTACGGATCTGAGGGGTAGACTATCCCTCGGTCTCCTAATTTGCTTCTCCTATCACCCTTTATATCTAAATCATGAGCTCATTTTGACCTTATCTTGGTAAAGGGTGTTAGGTGTTGCTCAGTGTCTAGTTTCTGCCATACTAGTTTCCAGTTTGGGCAATCAACTCTTTGGGGATTGACGGGAGAAAGTAATCCCCTTACTCTCCCTGTAAATAAACCTATTGATTTTCTGAATTTCTTCTCATCATGGGAATCTGATTGGCTTCCCCTGTGGTGCTCTCCCGCCCCTGTTCCCAAGAAATGGGCTTATTCTGGGCTCAAGCTAGAGGATAATAATGAAATGGCAGGCCTCCTTAAAGCTGCAGTCCAGAATTTGAAGGGAAAATGGCTGCTGTGTGAGAATGGGCTCTTCTAGAGGAATAGGGGCCCAGATTTAAGGTGTGGGCTAGATCGGAAAGCCAGAAGATTGGCTGGACCTTCAGTGGCGTCACTGGCTACTGGCTTGGTTTGGATTTGTGCTTTGGCTCTTTGCATTTTCCCAGCTCTGTGTCAGTTTCAAGGAGGGAGAGGGAGGGATGAGGAGAGACAAGAAGCATTTATTAGACACTTATGATGTACGAGGCTGAGTGTTGACAATACAGAGGCAAAGATGAAAGTCGCTTTCTTCAGGGAGCTTATGTTCCATTGAGATGGGGGACAGGGATGGGAAATACACACACACACACACACACACACATAAGTATATTATAAAACACTTCAATGCAAAATGAAGTCGTTTGTATTTTATTCAAGAGTCACTGATGCTTCTTGAACAGGGGAATAACATGGTAGGACCTAGCTTTAGAAATATCTAGTTGGCCACTTCTCAGTCTTTTTTTCTTTCTCCCTTGCTTTCCTTCAGCTGAAAAATGTTGACCTTTACTTTAAACAAACAAAAGGATAAAGCAAGATTATTTTCATTGCTTCTGTCTTCCTCAAAGATTAAGTGAATGTAAATTGGCCATGCTATTTCACCAGGTAATCACAGCCCTTCAGTGAAGATGAACGGGTTTGACTTTTGTGCACCTGACCCCTCCTTTTTGTGCCTTCTCCCGGCAGTCAGCATCTTTGCACCCATTCTTTGCAGGCTCTTGAAAAAGGTTTTGATAAATTAATTCTTACTACAGTGTAAAGGACTGATCAGTCTTGTTTTATGATACCTTCCAATAATCTTTTTGCTTTTATCATAATCGAATAACAGTTCATATTTCTCTATAACTCTTTAGAGTCATGTAAAAGTTTTCAAGGTACCGTCTGCGTAATCTCATTTGTGCCTCAACTTTCTGAGAAAAGGCTCTACAAGTCTCTCTGTCTTACAATTTAAGCTGAGAGCTTAAAGGTCGTGTTCATGGGATCACAGCTAGTAAGTTTCCGAGGTGGGACTTGATCTGGCTCCTGTCCTTTCTTCAAGGACCAAAGCAACAGAGGATTTAATGGGGGGATTTCGGGCAGCATGTGCAGGAGGTTGCTCTTGATGTCTCTTCCTGCTTAATGAATAAATGGAGGGGGGACCTGGCACACCACTTCCTCTCCCAAATCCCAAGGTCAGTCTCCTATTTGCTCATAAAGTTCCTCAGGATTTCTCTTCCATCCAAGAGAGAAAGTTGGGTGCCTGAAACAAACAGAGGGCATCTGGGTAGTCAGTGTGCTGGTGCCCCGGGCGCCTCGGCAGCCCCAGCCCACTCTGTCTTTTTCCGGTGGCAGCCTGGGATCTGCCGGACCAAGAAGAAGCAGATGGGGCCCTCCTCCTCCTCCGATTTGATCTGGAGGGGTGCCCAGCCCAGCAGATGGCTGCATGCCCAGGGAGGGTACTGTCCTTTCGTGCACTGGCAGACAGGACACCCCCCAGGGCTTGGGCCCGATGGCTTGGGGCAAAGGGGATGGGCAGGGACTGAGGGAGCTTTTCCTGGGGAACCCGTCTCTGTACCCCAGAAAGGGCTGGGCTCCCAGGAGAGCTGATGAGGGGCCTCTGGCCACAGCATGTGCAGGAGGTTGCTCTTGATGTCTCTTCCTGCTTAATGAATAAACAAGGAGAAAAGCGCTCTGGGTAGCTCTGAGCTGCTGCCTCTTGTGCCCACATAGCCAGAAGAATTCTTGGGAAATATTGCTGGAGGCCAGTGGGGAGTAGAGACTCGGGAGGGCAATGGGGAGCTGGCGCCTGGCAGGGGTTGTGGCCGCCTCCACTGGTCCCAGACCCAAGCTGCCACAGCCCCTTTCTGTCCCCACTCCTCCAGGCTTCTCCCCCTCCCCCTGGGGCCACTTTAATTTGCCCAGTATTGAAAGCACCCGGCCCGAGCAACTTGCCTCAGTGAGTCAGATGCCCAGCAGGGCAGACTGTGGCTGTGAAAGGCTTGCTGGTTGCCATGGTGAGCAGTTCCCCCCCTCCCCCAGGAGGATTAGGGAGCTGCTCCTCTCAGAGTTTCTGGGGGTTGGTTCCAATGAATTCTGTTGGCTTTTCCCTCCTCCCCCCTCCTAAGTAAAGTCTCCAAGCACCAAAACAGAGATTATGGGGAGCCCCAGCTGCTCCCCAGCTCGGCTGCTAGACCTCCCTGGCCTTCCCTCTGGGGATGATGGGTACATCCTCTTCCAAAGAGATTCCTTGGAGGGGTGGAAGGAAGTGAGATGGGTCCTCCTGAGGGATGGTTTGTGGGAATGACCTGGAAGAAACTCCCAGCTTGCCTCTGTCCATGACCTCCAGCATCCCCCTCCCTTGAATCTTTGCTTCTCCATAAGGTAGCCAGAGCAAAGGGTTTCTGGGTGGGGGAAGCTCCCCGTGTCCCTGGGCATGAGGTGCTTCCAGAACAGGAGATTAGCTGCAAGCCTGGGCTTGTGCAGGTTACGGGCAGGTTTCACTGCCTGGCAGCAGTCCTGCTTCCATTTCCCTTGCTCTCAAGCTACTAAGATTTGACTGTGGGATACCATGTTGCACCCATCTAGGGCTGAGTGGGCAATGGGATAAAGGAAGTGCCCACCAAAGCCCTTTCTCTCTGTCGTCGCTCTCTGCCGTGAGGATGGCCTCATGGAAACGTTCTGGGACTAGGGTCTAGCTTCTGCCTGGGTTCAGACTTCTGGGTTTAGAAGTAAAAATATCTGGGGCAGCTAGGTAGTGCAGTGATTAGAGCACCAGCCCTGAATTCAGGAGGACTTGAGTTCAAATATGACCTCAGACACTTAGCACTTCCTAGCTGTGTGACCCTGGGCAAGCCACTTAACCCCAATTGCCTCAGAAAAAAAAAAGAAAAAATAAAGCTATCTGCTGTGGTTTATGTGCCCCACAGTCCAAAGAGCTCCGTCTGGCCCATTTTGGGCACCATTTTCCTGCGCTTTGTACAGCTCGGTAGCATTTGGAGAATGGACCTGAGCTTTGCTTCCTTGAATACAGTCTATTTCTTCTCCTATTTGAACCTAGCCTCAACTGTATCCTGTGGCAGATGGCACTGCCCTGGGTGCTTGGGCCAAGTGTATGACTTTGGATGAGCCCTTTGACCACAGTTTCCTAAGTTCTTGTCCCACCTTCGTCAAAGAGGGAATGGCTACATCCAGCCGGGGGTGTCATAGTGTCTGGAGACCTGAGGAGACATGCTAAGTCTGGAGCCAACTTCCACTCCTGCCGGGCTGCTCCATGCTCCCAGTCTAGGCCTGGGGAATCGGAGGGAGGGAGGAAAGAGAGAAAGGTGGCAGTCTTTCCCGAAAGCAGAGGGAATAGATCATGAGTGACTGATTGTTGACTTACGCTGGCTTCTGGGAATGGCTTGAGAATCCTTCCTTCTGCAGTGGAGCCTCTGTGCGGCCCACAGAGGCTAAGTGGGTGCTGCTGGAGAAGCAGCCCGTTATCCAAAGAGATGGGGAGCCCTGGAAAATGCAGACCAACGGCCGAGAAATCGCTCCTCAAGTGTCTGGAGAAGCAGGAAGAAAATGAGTCAGAGCTGACATTTACATGGCACTTGAAGGTTTGCCGGGAACCTCACACCAGGACCCTTTTATGTGGCTTTTGCAATGGCCCAGGGAAGTATGGCTTACACGTAGTATTATCTTGATCATGCAGAGACTCAGAGCCAGCAGCTGACTTGCTCTTGGTCCTAGTGGCAGGACTTGAACCCTGCTCTTCACAGATCCAGGGGGTACAAAACCTGACCCCACAAGCAAATACCAGGAAGCCTCCTGGGATGGGGGGGGGGAGGCGAGCTGCCTCCTTTCCTTACTTGGGAGCAAGATGAGGCTGACACACAGGAAACCTAGGGCCATATGTTGCCTTCTCCAAGAAGTGCCAAGGGAAGTGAAATAGCAACTAGAAACTGGGATCCCTTGGAGAACAGGGGTCTGAGAACCATTGAGCTCTTCCTGTGCCATGTCACCACCTTTGGCTCGGTGGCAGGGCAAAGGGAGGCTGGGGCTGGAGGCCAGGAGGATGTTTTGTGCTCTGGGCACAGAGCAGCCTCTTGTTGATGGCACTGCCCATGCTGTACACCAGTGTGGCCTTCCTGGCAGTGAAGGTGTTGTTCCACCAGGGTTTTGCTTGAGAAAACCAGGATTTTGACTCTTTCCAGGGTTTTTACTGTAGGAACATCAGAATGTAACATAGACCTAGGTCTTCACCAAAAATGTCACATGACTTTCAGTAGACCTAGGTCTTCACCAAAAATGTCATGTGACTTTTGAGCCACAGGAGAGCCTTGGTCAAGCCAAGACATCAGATATAGGACAATCTTTCTTTAACCTGACAAACACGGTGGGCTCACACCCGAGGTCATAGATGGTGGCAACAACTGCCCCTTGTTCTCTGTTAAACCCCAATCCTCCAATCCTATTGGCCCTCCTGGACGGTAACTGACACTCTCCCTCCCTCTACCAGGCAAGCAACTCAATCCTCTGGTGAGCTCCACTTTCCAGAAACTGCCCTAATCCTTCGGACTTAGCCTCCTCATTGCCCCCTGAGAGAAAGAGCCGGTAATGTTGGTTCTCTGCCCTCCTTTTCTCCCCAGCCCCATTCACCTGCACAGTCTCAGTGAAAGGCGACGTGTCCAATTTGCTTCTTGTTACCGTCGTAGCCGTGTGTCTTGCCATCCCCCAGCCTCAGCGCCGACTGTCCAGGGCCACCTGGGTACCTCAGGCACACATCTTCCGTTGTGCCAACTTGCATAGTTTCAGCTTGACCCAGGATGTACTTGCCCATTTGACACAGTCTCAGTTGACCATCGTCTCTGGGGCTACATGGTTCCTGGCTATACAGGGCTCCCTGGAGGAGCCATGTGCCCAATCAGGCTCCTCTCTGGGGAACTAAGTCTGGATGAGTCTCTCAGGCCTTTCTCCACCCAAGCTCTTCCAAAAGCTCAGCTCCAACGGTGTGGCTCAGCAGCGGGAACTTCATGGATCAACTCTGTGGGGATTAGACGGAGGCCCAAAGGTCAGTGAGGCAACAGATGGGTACCTTTTGCTAGTTTTCTACCTTGTTAAGGAACTATTGTGAATGATGTGGAAAAATCCTTCACAATTCCAGAAAAAAGGGCTTCCCCAGGGGATGGGATGAGGCTGCACTACCTCCCCCCTCTCCCCCCAGACCCCCAGGATTTCTTATATCTGCTTGGCTCCTTTTCCCACAGCCATATCTTAGCTCTCCATCTTCTCCTGTGAGGGGAGGCCCTATATTGTTGCCTATGAATCCCCTCCATGTCCTTTTTATATATTAAGCTTTAGAGGATAAGCTTTGTACCCACAATATTGGCCACGCTGGGAGTGTCACTGCAAATGGCTGTAATGGGGAACACCCAGGGTGGATTCTAAGCCGCAAGAGTCCCTTTGTCCACTGTGTTCCTCCAGCCCTTCCACTTATCACTTCTGTTCTCAGGGTGCTATAGTAGCGAGGCTGACAGTGGTAAGAGTGCAGACTGGCCCCGGTGAGCCAGAAATTCTGAGTTCTCTAAGTCACGTTGAGCCTTGGTGACCACATCTGGCAAATGGGATCATTGTGTATACCCCTGAGCCCATAGGAACGCATGCTTTATTACGGCCAACAACGTGGCTCGAAGACGTTGGGGAAGAGCAGGTCGCCTCCCCGTATCTTCTCATTCCTCCTTAGGATCGCTCTGATTGCCCTGAAGTTGCCAACATATAGTCTAAAGCTGCCTCTCTGAACCCCCCTCCTGTGCTCCCAGTCCTGCCCTCTGGGGCCCAACATAACAAGGTTGAGGCTGCTTCCCGCGTCCTCTCTCTGTCTCTCTCTCTGTGTCTCTCTCTCTCTCTCTGTCTCTCTCTCTCTCTGTCTCTGTCTCTGTCTCTCTCTCTCTCTCTCTCTCTCTCTCTCTCTCTCTCTCTCTCTCTCACACACACACACACACACACACACACACACACACACACACACACACACACACCCCTCCTTCAGGCTAAGTGTGTCCAATTGCTTCCATGATAGTGACTATCTAGGCCTTCCCCACACTAGTTACTCTCTTCTGGACAGGGGCCTTCTCTGTTTCTCTGTGTGTCTCCCTCTTTCTCTATTTCTGTGTCTCTCTGTCTGTGTGTGTCTCTCTCTTCTCTCATTTCTACATCTGTTTCTGTCTCACTGTGTCTCTCTGTCTCTCTCTTTTCTATCTCTGTGTGGGTCTCTGTCTCTGTCTCTGTCATGTATGGGGGCCCGAGGAGGGCAGTAGAGGTGGCCAGGACGAAAGAATCATTTGTTCTTTCTGCTCTGGGGAGAGGTGGGTGTTTGTGACTTCCATTTTCTGGATCACTTCCCAGAACAGTCCTACAGTCCACGGATCAAGCGCTCTCTCATTCTTTGGTGGTGGCCCAGACTCCCCCTCACTTGGTCCCAGGCCCTATTCTGGGTTAGGCAAAGTGGGGCTCAAAGTTGGGCCTCCACACCAGGCTGCCTGAAAAAGGCAGGGTGGCCAGAGCAGCATTGGGCACTTGGTGTGCAGCAGGGGGGACCTGTTTGGAGACAATGAATCAGCCTTGGGAGTGGGGGAGTAGAGGAGCAGCTGACACAAGGCTAGGGAGTTCGGGGGTCTCGTGGGAGGTGACAGTAGGGAGGTACTCACCCCAGCCCCTGTAATACTCTCTTGTTGCCTTGATTTCCTTCGCCGGGATATAAGCAACTTCGCAAACACTGTCACCTGGTCCCATTGGGGTCATCCTGATAGAAGGTGCTCCAAGGGTCCCTGTGGCCCAGAAGCTGGGAGCACTGGTTAGGGCCCCGGGGGGGGGGGGCAGTTCAGAACAGGTCTACTCCCGCCTGCCAGGGAGCTACTGGAATAGATCACGGAAGGCCCGGGAAGCTGGTGATGAGAACCACGTGGCCTCCCTGAGCTGGGGGGGGGGTGGAGAACGTCCCCTCTGGCCCTCCAGATTCCCTGCTCTCTGCAGAAGGCAGTCCTCTAGATCACCCTGTGGGACCCTGTCTTCTCTGGCTCCAGCCCGAACGTGCCCACCTGGCCAGATGACTTCCTCTCCCTGAACAGGGGTCATCAAATCACCAGATTTCCGAGGCAGGGGTGCTCCTTGGTGGCAGCCAGCAAAATCCAGACGGGAACAAGGGCCTCACTGGTAACCTGTTGTCATGCCAGCCCTTTGTATACCAGAGGGCAGCCCTTGTGTCTGCCCTGGGCCGTCTCTTCCCTAGGCTTTTGAGCCTGTTGTCATATATGATGTGGTGGGGGACCCTTCACTGGAATATAGACCAAGTCTTGATCTCCCTTTTCTAGACGCTCTGTAGGTTATGAATGTCCTTTTTAGACCTGCACCAGAGCCACACACATGCCTAGTTTTGGTCTGAGCAGGTGGAAGATGGCCCAACTCTGGTCTTCTTCTCAGATCACCTTCCCTTAACTCTAGGGGAGTGTTTGCGAGAGCGACCTTGACCAATCTTGACCCCGCTGGCCCCCCATCTTTGGATGGACCCTCTGGTCTAGGCCAGCCTCTAGGAAGATGCCCCTTCACGGGGATGGGAAGACGGGATCCTCTTCCCCCCCCCCCCATTTTGTGGCCTTTCATAGGCAATGCCGGGTCTTGTGAGAACCCCGAACCCCCCTCTCCCCCCCCGCCCTCCGGCAATAGCCTCTTGGCCATTCATGCTCCGCAGGTCCGGTGTTAAGATGCTGCCACCGAAGCGGGGAAAGTACATGGTTTCACCTTGTCCCCAAGGTGCTTCTCTGGGTCAGCCCTTGGGCTCAGCCCTTCAGGAAGCAGTGCGCCCGGTGCAAAGGCAGAGGCATTTTTGTCCACCCACTCATTCTCCCTCCACCAGAGGTGGGGCTGGCAAGCAGGGGACAGAGGGAACCAGGGGGAGGAGAAACCCAGGGACCTGGGCCAGGAGAGCAGAGGGAGAGCACAGAGATGTTTCGGCCCGGGCGGGAGTACGGGAGTGGAAGCCTGCCTAGAGCTCCGGGGCCCACATCCAAGGTCCAGATTAACTGCTCCCCAACCATGAGGATCAACCCAAAGCCGGAGAGGAGGAGGAGGGCTGGCAATCCCTCTGTCAGCGGCAGGGAGGCCTTGCCTCGCACCAGCCTTCGGGTCCATAGACCCCACTCCTCTAGGTCTTCCTTCAAGAAAAGTAAGTCACCGGGGCCAGGGGAAGGCCTGCTGTGCAGCCCGGGGACCAGGGCTTGCCTGAGCAAGGGCTATGTTTTCCTCCAGCTTCCTCCTTTGAAGCAAACTTTGTGATACCCCAGGAATGGGCCTCTGGGTCTGGAGGACACCGGTACAAACTTTGCCGGCCCGTGTGGCCCAAGAGAGGCTGCCAAGGTTTCTGGGAGGCTAGAGCTGGGAGCCATGGCTGCCCTAGCCCAAATACCTCATTTTACAGAGAAGGAAAAAGGTCTTTCATCTCTAACTCCAGAGCCAACACTCTGTCCCCCACCCCATGTACTTCCCATCCCAGCTCTGACATTTACCACCATACGGGTCTCAGTTTCCCCACATGTAGACTACATGACCGGCTCTAGATTTCTGTGGGAACTCATCCCATCTGGGTTTCTGCAATGAAAGGCAGTATTGGACCGGATACCAGTACAGGTTCAAATCCTGCCTAGTCACCTTCTAATGGTGTGAGCCGGAGCCAGACCCTTGGTTTTTCTGACTGCGAAAGGGATCCTTGCATTGCCTGCTTCCCATGGCCATTGGAGGGTGTCATAAGCATTAAGGGTTTCGTCATTTGGTAGAATTCTCTGTGGTAAAACTCACAGACCCCTTCTCAGAAATATGTTTTTAAATAACAGAAGGAGATGCTAAGTTTCGGTTAGATTGCCGAATTGCAGAATTCGTGCCACTGTGCCCTTTTCCGATGTCTCCTTGGACCGTTGGGTCCCCAGGGAAAAGCCCCTTGAGTCAAACCAGTGGGAGTTCTTGTGGCCATGGGGTGTGGGCCCAGAAGAATGGCACTCTGCTCTCTTCCCACCAAGGCTCCCTTCTTTCTCTTGGCTTATGGGTCAGCAGATGGTAGAGGCTGGAAGGGGAGGATGGTGGGAGAGAGGGAGAAGGAAGAAGGAGGATGCTCGGGGAGGGGAGGAACTTGGCTTGTTTTTGTAGCAAGTGGGCTAGCAGCCTGTCCAGTCCAGGAATCCTGGGTGCTCGTTCTCCATTCTCTCAAGCCCAGGGGACCCTGGGGCCCACATGCATTAAAGGCTCAGCAGGTGCCCATTGGCTCCACTTCCTCCAACTTTTCCTCAAGACCCCAGCACTAGTGAACCACCCGTCTGTCTTCTCCCACCCTGCCTTCCTGCCAGCCCTATTGGAGGACCACTCCTTCCTCCTGCCTGAAGGAAGGGCTGGGGAAGGACTTGGGCAATAGCTGCCCAGTCGGGAAAATGAGGCTGGCGCTGGGTTCAGATGCAGGTCAAAGCCGTTTCCTGGTCATCACAGACAATTTAAGGGCAAGGGAGTCAGGGTGGCCCAAAGGGGCTCTTTCTTGCTTCTGCCTCGTAAGCAGAGCCTGATCTAGTTGAGCTTGCCTCCTTCCTCCCCACCCCAGCCTGATTGGGCTGCTTGGTCCCCCCATGATCCTCTAGGAAATTAGCCTCAGTGTGTCTCCTGTCAGTCACATGCAAAGCTTGGATGACCACTGAATGGGAACGATGTGGAAGCCAGGACACCTGAATGGCCCCTGACCATCCTTCCGGCCCTGAGGTCATGGGGTTCAATGGCAGAGCCAGCTTCAGACCAGCATTCTCTGCCTCCAAGCATGGCAGCCTCCCAGAGGGCCTTCCAGGAGGCTGCTCACATGCCATTAAGCACTTTCTTATTATTGTTTTTAATTAAATGCTTACTGGGCACTGTGGGGGGCACCGAGGAGGCATAGAAAAGCAAGCAGGACAACCCTGCCTTCGAGGACTCGAAGGGGTATGGGGAAGGGAATAGGAAAAAAGGTAGCCAGAGGGGACGTGTCAGGGAGAACCCAGGGTGCTGAGGTGCCCAGATTCTGGTTCCATCAGGCAGAATGCTCACAGGGGGCGGGCCAGAAGGATGGTGATGGTGGACAAAGCTAGAACTTAGGAGGTGGCGGATGGGGTTCCTTAAAGGGAAGCAGCTTCTGACCTGCCCCCACCGTGGCATCTGATGTTTCCCAGTCCGAGGGGCAGGTCTATGCTTGAGCATAAGCCTGGGGATGTCCGATATCCTGACGGTGACCTCTTGAGGAGGTCCAAAGCAGATCCATACATGACTGGGGAATAGTTCTCAAAATCAAAATCTAGCAAAGAACCGAGAACATCCCATGGTACGCTGTGGTCAGGCTGTCACCACCACTAGCGACCCATCGGTGCACTTTGGGGGCGCCAGTTTCTGTTTGAGTTTTACAGCCCTCCCCCCAAGCCTGTGGGATACACAGGAAAGCTGAGGTCCCGCTTCAGTTATCAAACACTAGATTTGGAATAGCCCGACATCAAGGTCCCGAAGGCCAGCCCAGAAAACGTTCCTTCCTTTCAGATATCTTTAACTAAATAGACTCTGTCATTGGGGTCTAGAGCAATATTCCTTAACCAAGAGTCCACAAACTCCTGCCCCCATGGACCCATGGGTAGGCTGGGGTAGAGGATGAGGGATAGCAGATGGGGATGGACCTGGGTAGGAATACAGCTGCTTTTTATTATTTTTTTTACTAGACTTTAATTGAAATTTCATATTTTAGTCACTTATTTAAAAGCATGAGTCTGAGCACTTCAGAGGCCATCCCCAAACCACCTGTTTGCGGGGCCTTGTTCTCTGTGGTTTCCCACCCCAAAGGTCCAGGACTTCCTTGCCAGAGCATTGGGTAGGAAACTTAGCTGTAGGCTCTCCAGCCTTTAAGGTTCTCTCCTACAGAGGGGAAGGATATGCTTGGCAGGCCTGCTTAACAAGGGTCAGGAATAACCACCCCCGGGATGGATGCCCCTGGTGGGCAGAGGTCAAATCTTGGGGGAGAGGGTCAGGTGAGCAGTCAGGCGGCTTGGTTGGCTCCACCCAGGCCCAAGTGGCCGTCTGCTGGTAGCCGAGATGCCTTGTCTGGGGGCACACTGATGGCTCCCGCCGCCCACCGACCATTTGCCAGTCCAAATGTGAGCTTTGACATTGGCACTCATTCTTGACCTCTTGGAACCCGTCACAGCCCTGCTCACCCACCACCACTGGAGATGCATGTTTATGGGAGAGGGTTAGGGAATGGTTTGTGATCTGGGGCCCTGTGCAACTCTGACCCCCGTGACCTGTTATCTAAGTAAGACACGATGCTAGGAAAATACCTTTCCCCTTCCCCATCAGTGCCGTTCGCAAGTGGATCAGGTTGCCTTGAGATCCGGTAGCTGGTGGTGTTCTTTGTCCTTTGTTCTACAAGGGGACCCATGACAGCATGAGGATGATGATGTCCTGATTTGCGAGGGAACTGGGTTCAAGTGTGGCATGTGGCAGAATGGTCACCAGCCTCCCTCATCTGGAGTCACTGACAAAAGCCCACATTGGCTATGGCTGGGATGCAATGCAGCCATTGGCCTTGGCCTTCCTAAATGCAGATCTTCCCTGGGGCTCAGTTTACCTCAGGCCATATCCATTTGATGACCAAGGGCTAGGGGAGAATTGAGCCAAAATCTGGTCTGATTTGCCAAAGCGCCCATATGGGTCTGGAAGGGGAAGACCTGGCGCCAGTTTCTAGCCAGAAGAGAAAACAATGGCTGCTTATACTCCCTGGTAACTGGCAGGATAAGACTGGTGGCTTGTTATTGGCCATTCTCTGACTCCAGGCTTTTCTCTGCAGCCCACAAAGGTGGCCCGGAGCAAATGTCTGTGGCCCTTAGAACGGCTTCTGTCTTTGGTTTGGCACCTGATTGTGGGCACGTGGTCCAGACCTCTCTGGGGACAAGTTGGGTCGAATCGGCCGCCTTTTGCCTTTGTGATTTGGAGATCCCCGTTGCATTGTGTCCCATCTCTGCCGCTGGCTGGGGGAGCAGCTGTGGGCCCATTCCCTTAAATATCACAGGGCTTTCAGGGATCTGCTCAGTCTCCTCTTCTCCACTCAGTCTCCCCTACTTCGCTCGGTCTCCCCTTCTCCACTCAGTCTCCCCTTCTCTGATCAGTCTCCCCTTCTCTACTCAGTCTCCACTTCTCTCCTTGGTCTCCCCTTCTCTGATCAGTCTCCCCTTCTCCACTTGGTCTCCTCTTCTCTGATCAGTCTCCCCTTCCCTGCTTAGTCTCCCCTTCTCTGCTTAGTCTCCCCTTCTCTGCTCGGTCTCCCCTTCTCTACTCAGTCTCCACTTCTCTCCTTGGTCTCCCCTTCTCTGATCAGTCTCCCCTTCTCCACTTGGTCTCCTCTTCTCTGATCAGTCTCCCCTTCCCTGCTTAGTCTCCCCTTCTCTGCTTAGTCTCCCCTTCTCTGCTCGGTCTCCCCTTCTCTACTCAGTCTCCGCTTCTCTCCTTGGTCTCCCCTTCTCCACTTGGTCTCCTCTTCTCTGATCTGTCTCCCCTTCCCTGCTTAGTCTCCCCTTTCCGCTCGGTCTCCCCTTCTCCAGTCTCCACTTCCCTGATCAGTCTCCCCTTCTCCACTCAGTCTCCCCTTCTCCGCTCGCTCCCCCCTTCCCTGCTTGGTCTCTCTTTCTCCGCTTGGTCTCCCCTTCCTTGCTTAGTTTCCCCTTCCCTGCTTGGTCTCCCCTTCTCTGCTCAGTCTCCCCTTCTCCGCTCCATCTCCCCTTCTCCGCTTGGTCTCCCCTTCTCCAGTTTCCCCTTCTCCGATCAGTCTCCCCTTCTCCACTCGCTCCCCCCTTCCCTGCTTGGTCTCTCTTTCTCCGCTTGGTCTCCCCTTCCTTGTTTAGTTTCCCCTTCTCCAGTCTCCCCTTCTCCATTCTTCTCTTCCCTGATCAGTCTCCCATTCTCTGCTCGGTCTATCCTTCTCTGCCCGGTCTCCCTTTCTCTGCTTGGTGTCCTCTAATCAGTCTCCCCTTCTCCACTCGGTCTCCCCTTCCCTGATCAGTCTCCCATTCTCTGCTAGGTCTCCCCTTCTCTCCTCAGTCTCCCTTTCTCCACTCAGTCTCCCCTTCTCCACTCGGTCTTCCCTTCTCCAGTCTCCCCTTCTCTGATTGGTCTCCCCTTCTCCACTCGGTCTCCCCTTCTCCACTCAGTCTCCCCTTCTCTCCTCAGTCTCCCGTTCTCTCCTCGGTCTCCCCTTCTCTGATTAATCTCCCCTTCTTTCCTCGGTCCCCTGTTCTCTGCATGGTCTCCCATTCTCTGCTAGGTCTCTCCTTCTCTGCTCGGTCTCCCCCTTCTCTGCTTGGTCTCCCATTCTCTGATTAGTCTCCACTTCTTTCCTTGGTCCCCCTGTTCTGTGTTCGGTCTCCCATTCTCTGCTCGGTCTCTCCTTCTCTGCTCGGTCTCCCCCTTCTCTGCTCAGTCTCCCCTTCTCTGCTCGGTCTCTCCTCTGCTCGGTCTCCCTCTTCTCTGCTTGGTCTCTCCTTCTCTGCTCGGTCTCCCCCTTCTCTGCTCAGTCTCCCGTTCTCTGCTTGGTCTCCCATTCTCTGATTAGTCTCCATTTCTTTCCTCAGTCCCCCTGTTCTGTGCTCGGTCTATCCTTCTCTCTTCGGTCTCCCCTTCTCTGCTTGGTGTCCTCTAATCGGTCTCCCCTTCTCTGCTCAGTCTCCCGTTCTCTGCTTGGTCTCCCATTCTCTGATTAGTCTTCACTTCTTTCCTCGGTCCCCCTGTTCTGTGCTCGGTCACTCCTTCTCTGCTCCGTCTCTCCTTCTCTCCTCGGTCTCTCTTTCTCTCCTCGGTCTCTCTTTCTCTGCTCGGTCTCCTCTTCTCTGCTTGGTCTCCCGTTCTCTGCTCGGTCTCGCTCTTCTCTGCTTGGTCTCCCGTTCTCTGATTAGTCTCCCATTTCTTTCCTCAGTCCCCGTTTTCTGCTAGGTCTCTCCTTCTCTGCTCGGTCTCCCCCTTCTCTGCTCAGTCTCCTGTTCTTTGCTTGGTCTCCCATTCTCTGATTAGTCTCCACTTCTTTCCTCAGTCCCCCTGTTCTGTGCTCGGTCTCTCCTTCTCTGCTCGGTCTCTCCTTCTCTGCTCGGTCTCTCCTTCTCTGCTCGGTCTCCCCCTTCTCTGCTTGGTCTCTCCTTCTCTGCTAAGTCTCCCGTTCTCTGCTTAGTCTCCCATTTTCTGATTAGTCTCCAATTCTTTCCTCAGTCCCCTGTTTTCTGCTAGGTCTCTCCTTCTCTGCTCGGTCTCCCCCTTCTCTGCTCAGTCTCCCGTTCTCTGCTTGGTCTCCCATTCTCTGATTAGTCTCCACTTCTTTCCTCAGTCCCCCTGTTCTGTGCTCGGTCTCCCATTCTCTGCTCGGTCTCTCCTTCTCTGCTCAGTCTCTCCTTCTCTGCTTGGTCTCCCCTTCTCTGCTTGGTCTCTCCTTCTCGTCTCCCATTCTCTGCTCGGTCTCTCCTTCTCTGCTCGGTCTCTCCTTCTCTGCTCGGTCTCCCCTTCTCTGCTTGGTCTCTCCTTCTCTGCTCAGTCTCTCCTTCTCTGCTTGGTCTCCCCTTCTCTGCTTGGTCTCTCCTTCTCGTCTCCCATTCTCTGCTTGGTCTATCCTTCTCTCCTCAGTCTCCCCTTCTCTGCTTGGTGTCCTCTAATCGGTCTCCTCCTTCTCTTCTCAGTCTCCCCCTTCTCTGCTTGGTCTCCCATTCTCTGATTAGTCTCCACTTCTTTCCTCGGTCCCCCTGTTCTCTGCTTGGTCTCCCATTCTCTGATTAGTCTCCACTTCTTTCCTCAGTCCCCCTGTTCTGTGCTCGGTCTCCCATTCTCTGCTCGGTCTCTCCTTCTCTGCTCAGTCTCTCCTTCTCTGCTTGGTCTCCCCTTCTCTGCTTGGTCTCTCCTTCTCGTCTCCCATTCTCTGCTCGGTCTCTCCTTCTCTGCTCGGTCTCTCCTTCTCTGCTCGGTCTCCCCTTCTCTGCTCGGTCTATCCTTCTCTCCTCAGTCTCCCCTTCTCTGCTTGGTGTCCTCTAATCGGTCTCCTCCTTCTCTTCTCAGTCTCCCCCTTCTCTGCTTGGTCTCCCATTCTCAGATTAGTCTCCACTTCTTTCCTCGGTCCCCCTGTTCTGTGCTTGGTCTCCCATTCTCTGCTCCGTCTCCCCCTTCTCTACTTGGTCTCCCGTTCTCTGATTAGTCTCCCATTTCTTTCCTCAGCCCCTGTTTTCTGCTAGGTCTCTCCTTCTCTGCTCGGTCTCCCCCTTCTCTGCTCAGTTTCTCGTTCTCTGCTTGGTCTCCCATTCTCTGATTAGTCTCCACTTCTTTCCTCAGTCCCCCTGTTCTGTGCTCGGTCTCTCCTTCTCTGCTCGGTCTCTCCTTCTCTGCTCGGTCTCCCTCTTCTCTGCTTGGTCTCTCCTTCTCTGCTAAGTCTCCCGTTCTCTGCTTAGTCTCCCATTTTCTGATTAGTCTCCACTTCTTTCCTCGGTCCCCCTGTTCTGTGCTTGGTCTCCCATTCTCTGCTCCGTCTCCCCCTTCTCTACTTGGTCTCCCGTTCTCTGATTAGTCTCCCATTTCTTTCCTCAGCCCCTGTTTTCTGCTAGGTCTCTCCTTCTCTGCTCGGTCTCCCCCTTCTCTGCTCAGTTTCTCGTTCTCTGCTTGGTCTCCCATTCTCTGATTAGTCTCCACTTCTTTCCTCAGTCCCCCTGTTCTGTGCTCGGTCTCTCCTTCTCTGCTCTGTCTCTCCTTCTCTGCTCGGTCTCTCCTTCTCTGCTCGGTCTCCCCCTTCTCTGCTTGGTCTCTCCTTCTCTGCTAAGTCTCCCGTTCTCTGCTTAGTCTCCCATTTTCTGATTAGTCTCCATTTCTTTCCTCAGCCCCTGTTTTCTGCTAGGTCTCTCCTTCTCTGCTCGGTCTCCCCCTTCTCTTCTCAGTTTCTCGTTCTCTACTTGGTCTTCCATTCTCTGATTAGTCTCCACTTCTTTCCTCGGTCCCCCTGTTCTGTGCTCGGTCTCTCCTTCTCTGCTCGGTCTCTCTTTCTCTGCTCGGTCTCCCCCTTCTCTGCTTGGTCTCTCCTTCTCTGCTAAGTCTCCCGTTCTCTGCTTAGTCTCCCATTTTCTGATTAGTCTCCATTTCTTTCCTCAGTCCCCTGTTTTCTGCATGGTCTCCCATGCTCTGCTTGGTCTATCCTTCTCTCCTCGGTCTCCCCTTCTCGGCTTGGTGTCCTCTAATAGGTCTCCCCCTTCTCTTCTCAGTCTCCCGTTCTCTGCTTGGTCTCCCATTCTCTGATTAGTCTCCACTTCTTTCCTCGGTCCCCCTGTTCTGTGCTTGGTCTCCCATTCTCTGCTCCATCTCTCCTTCTCTCCTTGGTCTCACCTTCTCTGCTCGGTCTCTCTTTCTATGCTCGGTCTCCTCTTCTCTGCTTGGTCTCCCCTTCTCTGCTCAGTCTCCTCTTCTCTGCTCGGTCTCGCTCTTCTCTGCTCGGTCTCGCTCTTCTCTGCTTGGTCTCCCGTTCTCTGATTAGTCTCCCATTTCTTTCCTCAGTCCCCGTTTTCTGCTAGGTCTCTCCTTCTCGGCTCGGTCTCCCCCTTCTCTTCTCAGTCTCCCGTTCTCTGCTTGGTCTCCCATTCTCTCCTCCGTCTCTCCTTCTCTCCTTGGTCTCACCTTCTCTGCTCGGTCTCTCTTTCTCTGCTCGGTCTCCTCTTCTCTGCTTGATCTCTCCTTCTCTCCTCGGTCTCCTCTGCTCGGTCTCCCCCTTCTCTGCTTGGTCTCCCATTCTCTGATTAGTCTCCACTTCTTTCCTCGGTCCCCCTGTTCTGTGCTTGGTCTCCCATTCTCTGCTCCGTCTCTCCTTCTCTCCTCGGTCTCCCCTTCTCTGCTCGGTCTCTCTTTCTCTGCTCGGTCTCCTCTTCTCTGCTTGATCTCTCCTTCTCTCCTCGGTCTCCTCTGCTCGGTCTCCCCCTTCTCTGCTTGGTCTCCCATTCTCTGATTAGTCTCCACTTCTTTCCTCGGTCCCCCTGTTCTGTGCTTGGTCTCCCATTCTCTGCTCCGTCTCTCCTTCTCTCCTCGGTCTCCCCTTCTCTGCTGGTCTCGCTTTCTCTGCTCGGTCTCCTCTTCTCTGCTTGGTCTCTCCTTCTCTCCTCGGTCTCCCCTTTTCTGCTCGGTCTCTCCTTCTCTGCTCGGTCTCCCCCTTCTCTGCTTGGTCTCTCCTTCTCTGCTAAGTCTCCCGTTCTCTGCTTGGTCTCCCATTCTCTGATTAGTCTCCATTTCTTTCCTCAGTCCCCCGTTTTCTGCATGGTCTCCCATTCTCTGCTCGGTCTATCCTTCTCTCCTCAGTCTCCCCTTCTCTGCTTGGTGTCCTCTAATCGGTCTCCTCCTTCTCTTCTCAGTCTCCCCTTCTCTGCTCGGTCTCCCGTTCTCTGCTTGGTTTCCCATTCTCTGATTAGTCTCCACTTCTTTCCTCGGTCCCCCTGTTCTGTGCTGGGTCTCCCATTCTCTGCTCTGTCTCTCCTTCTCTCCTTGGTCTCACCTTCTCTGCTCGGTCTCTCTTTCTCTGCTCGGTCTCCTCTTCTCTGCTCGGTCTCTCCTTCTCTGCTCGGTCTCCTCTTCTCTGCTCGGTCTCCTCCTTCTCTTCTCAGTCTCCCGTTCTCTGCTTGGTCTCCCATTCTCTGATTAGTCTCCACTTCTTTCCTCGGTCCCCCTGTTCTGTGCTAGGTCTCCCATTCTCTGCTCTGTCTCTCCTCTCCTTGGTCTCACCTTCTCTGCTCGGTCTCTCTCTGCTCGGTCTCCTCTTCTCTGCTCGGTCTCTCCTTCTCTGCTCGGTCTCCTCTTCTCTGCTCGGTCTCTCCTTCTCTGCTCGGTCTCCTCTTCTCTGCTCGGTCTCCCTCTTCTCTCCTTGGTCTCCCCCTTCTCTGCTTGGTCTCCCATTCTCTGATTAGTCTCCACTTCTTTCCTCGGTCCCCCTGTTCTGTGCTCGGTCTCACCTTCTCTGCTCGGTCTCTCCTTCTCTGCTCGGTCTCCCCCTTCTCTGCTCAGGCTCCCCTTCTCTGCTAGGTCTCTCCTTCTCTGCTCAGTCTCCCCCTTCTCTGCTTGTTCTCTCCTTCTCTGCTCGGTCTCCTGTTCTCTGCTTGGTCTCCCATTCTCTGATTAGTCTCCATTTCTTTCCTCAGTCCCCCTGTTCTGTGCTTGGTCTATCCTTCTCTCCTTGGTCTCCCCTTCGCTGCTTGGTGTCCTCTAATCAGTCTCCCCTTCTCTGCTCGGTCTCCCGTTCTCTGCTTGGTCTCCCATTCTCTGATTAGTCTCCACTTCTTTCCTCGGTCCCCCTGTTCTGTGCTTGGTCTCCCATTCTCTGCTCCGTCTCTCCTTCTCTCCTCGGTCTCCCCTTCTCTGCTGGTCTCGCTTTCTCTGCTTGGTCTCCTCTTCTCTGCTCGGTCTCTCCTTCTCTACTCGGTTTCCCCCTTCTCTGTTCAGTCTCTCGTTCTCTGCTCGGTCTCCCCCTTCTCTGCTTGGTCTCCCATTCTCTGATTAGTCTCCCATTTCTTTCCTCAGTCCCCGTTTTCTGCTAGGTCTCTCCTTCTCTGCTCAGTCTCCCCTTCTCTGCTTAGTCTCCCCCTTCTCTGCTCAGTCTCCCGTTCTCTGCTTGGTCTCCCATTCTCTGATTAGTCTCCACTTCTTTCCTCGGTCCCTCTGTTCTGTGCTTGGTCTCCCATTCTCTGCTCCATCTCTCCTTCTCTCCTCGGTCTCCCCTTCTCTGCTCGGTCTCTCCTTCTCTGCTCGGTCTCCCCCTTCTCTGCTCAGTCCCCCCATTCTGTGCTTAGTCTCCCCTTCTCTCTTCTGTCTCTCCTCTGCTAGGCCTCCCTCTCTGTGGTTGGTCTCCCTTTCCCTTCTTCTAAAGCTTCATGTGACTTCGGGCTATTCTTCAGCTCCTTCCCAGCATCAGTGCCCTTGACTTTCTCACCTCACCCTGCTCCCAGAGCCTGTTTCCATCCTCACAGACATCTTTCCCTCTCCTCATCCCCCAGCAACCTTTGCTCTGGTATCAGGCAGAGCCAAGCCGGTTGATGCCAGGAGGCATAGGGCGTAGGATCCCAAGACAGGATGTGTCCATACAGTACATTGCTGGATGACCAGGCCTCTGCCTCTAGGCTTAGAACAATCATAGAAAGAACTCCTCTCTTCCCATGATTCTCAGTCTAAGAACTTTTTCCCCAGTGACTATAGAGTTACATTTCCTCCCAGCTAAGATTAGGGTTCCCTCCGGACTCCAGAATCTGGGGAGCCATGTTCTGGACTTTCCTCTGCTACTTACAATTTGTATGAGCTTGTCACTTAAACTTTATGAGCCTCAGTTTCCTTCTCTGCCAAAGGAGGAGATTAGACTTGATGCTCTCTAGGGGCCCTTTCAGCTCTGTGTCTGCAGCCTGGGGTCCCCCATTAGGCTTCTTGGCCTTCACAATGGTTGAGAGCCTCTCGTGGGCCCTTGTGGCATCAGCCACCGGGCCGTGCACTGTGGGCCAGGAGAGCCTGCCTCCTGTGACCCTGTGGAGAGATCATGCCCGCTGGGAGCCCCGAGTAAGGGTGGGAGCTTCCCACGGGGTAGTAGTGGAAAGAGAGCTCTTCAGAACAGATCCTATCAGTTGGCCCCAGCTTTGCATGAAGCAAAGTGTTTACCATTTGTGACACAAGCCTCCATTGTTCCGGAGGCACCCACTGCTCCAGGCTTTGAGCAGCTGCCGAGAAGGCTGGCACTGCCCTCTGGAGGGATACCTGGGGAGTGCCAGGGAGCCCAGCTGGGCTCTGGAGAGCCTTGCCAGAAGGATCTCAGGTGGTCGGGGCAGAGAGAAGCATTTCACTGGCTTGGCGTTTCTGCGGTTGTGCCGTCACGGGGCCCAGGGGAGGCCCCTTCTGTCCCAAATCCAGAGCGCACACAGGGGGCCATCCTCTGGCATCCATGGGGCCTTCAGAGGCCAGAGACGCCGAGGGGGGAGCAGGGCGGGAGAGCTGATAGCTAAGGGAAAAACGTGGCCAGGGAGTCGGAGTGCAGAACTTCCCTGACATCTGTTTCATCTTCTCCTAAGCGGGCCTCGTCCCAGCCCCCTCTGCTGCTCTCTGCACTGTATATGAGCTCTGAGAGTGAGAGAGACCAAGGGGAGATCTTTTGTGTCTGGACACAGCTTTGAAGAACCCTGTCCCTTTCTACGCACCCCCATCTGAATCAACCAGAGCAACTTAACACAGGTTACCTAACACCTACCCAGGATGCCCCGGTTAGGTAGGGCAGGATTTGAATGGAGGTCTTTACACTCCTCTGCAGGTTACATCCTCTCCCCTTCCCAGGAGAGAACAGGAGCCCCTCGGGTGCCTGAGAGAAAACGGGAGCTCCTTGGGACCCCGGGAGAGAATGGAACCTCCTTGGGACCCCAGGACTCTCCCCCAAGCCGTAGAATCTAGTGGGTGGCTAGGGGCCTGGGCCAAGGCTAATGAGCCCCAGTGCCTTTTGGGAATGACTCGGGGGGCTTCCTGACTCTGGCCTCTGTGAGATGCTGGGGGCAGAACCAGAACACTGAGCTCGAAACCCAATGACATGCCTTTTGTTCCAAAGCATGCAAGCTTGGGCTAGTGATCGCCACTCCCTCCTGCCTCAATTTCTCCCTCTGTAATGAGAAGGGTGGATTAGCTGCAGTCCAGGGTCCCTTCCAGCTCGGTCTAGTTTCAAGGCCACGGCCCGCCTGGGCCCCTGCCAGCCCTGCCCCCAGCCCCCAGAGAGTTCATTCCGCTCCCAACAGGAATGCGAGAAGAACATCATGAACTTCCCGGGGTGGTCATGAGATCAGAACAGCAGTAACAGTGAGCGCAGAGGGGAGGAAGGAGCCAGAGAATGTCCCCTCGGCACCCCGGGTGGCCGCTGCCTCCTCCTTCGCCTGGCCGGCCCACAGACTCCTGTCCCCAGCCAGCCTCTCTGCATGTACCTCGCCTCCCCAGCCAGTCTCTCCGTATATACCTGGCCACCCCTGGGAATGGCCAAGGGAGGAGGCTTTCCAAAGGTTCCCAAACGAAAGGGGAGCTCACATTAAAGACCACCTACTCCCGAGATGACAACTAAGCTCTCTGGGACCCCCCCTCACCCTCTGAAGCCAGAGTATTTGTTGCCAAGCACTATCACTTCTTTCAGTATCCACCCCCTTCTCTCCACTTGTGGGCCACCACTCTATCCCAGAATCCCACAGCTTCTCACCCAAATCATTGCAGTAGCCTCCCTTCCTCCAGCTTCTCCCTTCTCCAGTCTGACCTTCACAAATAAGTGCCAGGCTTCTGTTTCTAAAGCAAGTGCCAACCCATTGCTGAAGAGGTTTCTGTGGCTCCCTATTGCCTCCATGACCAAATCCTCCTCCCCAGTTTGGTCTCCAGCACTTGGGTCTAGCTCCAAAGGCTCTCCTGACCAATCGTAGCCCAGTGGTCTCTTCCCTAAGCCCCAACTCATAAACTGGGCCCTGCCTCAGTGCTCCTGGTTTCTCCTCTCTTTGTGCCTTTTATTCAGAGTTCTCTTTTCTCCCCTTTGCCTCCTTGTTTTTCTGGTTCTTTTCAAAGCTTAGCTCAAGGGCCTCCCCTTACCTACTAGAGCCTGGTCCTGATTCCTCCCATTTTCCTGATTCTTCCCATTGCTGAAGCTCTCCCTGTGCCTGGCAGATGGCTTGGGACAGACCTTGGTGTTGCTCTGGCTGTGGCCCAGTGCTGCCCTCCCTCCAGAATGTCAGCCCTTCGAGGGCAGGGACCATCTTCTTTCCACGTCCACATCTCCGGGGCTCGGCTGGTACTGGCCCTAGTTGGCGCTTAATGAAGGTTCCCAGGGCCCTGTGGGGCTTCGTCAGTTTCTCCCCTTTGCCTCCTATCCACATCTCTGAGACGCTGATTGGGGTACACTTTTCCTTTCTCCTCCTACCTGGGTCAGGGCTTTCATTAGAGCATGAGCTCCTCAAGACCGGGCTCTGCCCATTCTCTGCCTTTATGGGCCACGTGCTGGGCCTGGGGTTGGCACATAGTAGGTGTTTACTCGTTAAGTGATTGCTGGGTTTGGCTCTTGGTCTCTGGGCATTGGAGCTTCTGGTCCTCAGAACCCCCACCCGGACCATTCCCTCGGTGCCATCCCCCTTCCTTTTGGCCATCTGGCTCCCCCGAAAAATGTCCTTCCCGGCCACCCCCTAAGCCTTGATTTTGGATGTTCCCGAAGCAAAGTGGGAAATCACACTAGCAACAAAAGGGAAACAGAATCAAAGCTGGCGGCTGTGGGGGAAGAGGCGAAGACACAGCAAGTCCTAAGAGAAGGGAGTAGCCCGGGGGGGGGGGGGGAAGGGGAGGAGAGGGGGCAGGAGGGAGGAGGAAGAGGAGGAGGAAAGGAGGCCTGTCCCTTTAAGGGGATTGGCTGTCAATCAGAAAGCCCTTTTCTTTGCTGGAGAAGAGGACAAAGATACTCAGAGTGCAAAAGTAAGCGGGGAGGAAGGAGCAGAGAGCAGCCCGGCTTCTTCCCGCTGAGCCAAGGCAGCCCCGAGTGCAGACAAGCAGCCGTCCCACCGCCCACCCGCCGAGTGCCGAGTCCCGGAGCCATGGGTGAGTTGGCCAAGGAACTTTGGCGCAGCCGGTGGCCCGGAGCTCGGGGTTTTTGAATTCTAGGACCGGAGCATGGGGTCTTCAGGGAATGGGGAGCAGAACTTTGGCTCTGAGAGATTAGTGGCTCCTTTCCCTGAGGGTGCCGGCTGCGTGCTTCTCCATCACTCCCCATTTCAGGACCCCACCCCTCTTCCCCAGGCACTTCGGCCAAGGAGGCCAGATTTGCCGGCCTCCCTCTGTCCATGTCCTTTCTTCTCCATCGCTTGAAAACCTTACCGGAGCCGGCCCATCCTTGTCCCCCTCCCTCCCCACAGAGCACGGCCCCTGCGGAGCCCGTGCGCAGCCGGCCAGGCATCCCGTCCCAGCTTGGCAGATGAAGGAGCCTCTCCGAGAAGCCCGTGGGGGCTGCCCTGTGGCTTGCTCCCTCCCAGGCGCCGGCGCATCTGGCAGCCAAGGTGTCCTCCGCCATAGAGCGACCTCTGCTCCTGTAGAAACGCAGGATGGGAACAAACCTTGATCAGGTGGCTCCGGTGTGGCAGGCCCTGGGCTAAGCACCCCTTCCCAAATCCAGTCTTCTCAGAGCCTCACAAGAGCCCGGGGAGTTACGAGCTTTCATTTCCTCCATGTTCCAGGTGAGGAGACTGAGGCAGGTGGCAGAAAAGTTGCCCGGGATCACACAGCTAATAAGTGTCTAAGACTGGATGTAAGCTCCTTCTTAACTTCATGCTGAGTGCTCCATCCATCAGATTCTTTCCGCTGCCCAGTCTCAGTTTTGGAGGCCTTGTTTGGGTTGTGGGGTGTAATAGAAAGCTGGCCGGCAGGGGAGTGGGGAGCCCCTGGTTCTGTCACTCACTATTTGGGTTTCGTGACCTCCTGTAAAGGAAGTTTGGATGGCCCCATTTCTAAGGTCCCTTCTTGCCTCTGATCTCAGCTTTGGCTTCCCCTGGCTGGAAAGTGAAGGGATTGATTTAGATGACCTAGAAGGGCCCTTTCAGCCCCAGTGGTGTGATGTGGTGGAAATCAGGCTGGAGTTGGGGAAGACCTGGATTCGAATCCCACTTCTGAGCTCCTGGACAAGGCCCTTAGTTTCCCTGAGCCTTAGTTTTCTCCTCTGTACGATGGGGCTAATCATGGCACCTTCCTCCCAAGGTTATTGTGAGCTTCAAAAGAGATTATGTGTTTCAAAGTGCTCTGCCAACCTTAAGATGCCACCCAGATGTGGCCTCTGTCCCTTATTGGTATTGAATTGGTAATTGCTATTCATAGTATTATACAAAAAGGGAAAGTTCTTTAAAAACTCCTCTCCTAGCACACGAGGGCTTGCATCTAAGCTTGTCTTCTGCCACCCTGAGGTCGATGAGCCCTTCCGGGATGGCGTCTCAGAGTACCCTGGGTGGCAACGTCAGAGACGTGCGCTCAACAGAGCAAGGTCAGTCTGGGGAGGCGTCTTCCAGAGACGGTTGGACGCTGGGCTGCAGTCCTTGGAGATACCCGGGACTTGCTGCGTGGGCCAGGGAAAAGGAGGGTCCAAGAAGTGGTGAGTGGCTCTGGCTAGATAGGAAGGGATGAAGGTGAGCAGGGGAGTTGAACAGGTCAAGACATAGTGGCTTTTTGCCAAGCAGGCACTGGCTCTGGATTTCAGTAGTGGCAAAGGCCCCAGATAGAGGGAGGGCGACCACGGGGAGAGGCACAGTGTCCTGGAACCCGGCTCAGGGGTGGGCCGTATTCATCAACTACCACCTGTGTGGACAGGTAGAATCTGAGAAGCCCCCTCCCGGTGGCCCTTGGGGCTGGGGCCCTAGCCAGCTCGTTACCGTGTCATGTCTGTCTGTCCCGGCCCCAAGAAAGCCACATCCTAATGATTGGCCTTTGGGGGGAGACTGATGAGCACCATGGGGCGGAAGAGAGCCAGAGAAGTGCCAGATTCTGTTTGTTGGTAACCAATCACTCCTTTTGGAGTGACAAAACTTTGGCTCCCGGAGTCCAGCCTTTAAGACTAAAGACTTGTCTGAGAACAGTGGCTGTTACCCTGGTAACCAGACATCTGCTTTGTTCCAAGGGCTGCTGTTTAGTGGAGGAAGTTTGAATTGGTTTGGTGTGTGTATGGTTGGGGGGGGGGGGAACGCCTCGGCTGGAGTGTCTGAAGGCTCAGGTCTCAGCCCAACACCCCAGCCCACCAGGGCACAAACAGCCCTATCAGCAGCCCTGAGTTTCCCCAAGTGATATCAGGGAACTGAGAACAGCAAAGGGACCAAATGTGTTCTTACGCCAATCTGTTCCTGACCCAGCAGACTATGTTCTCAGGAGCCCTTTTTGTCCCTTCTCTGTCCTCCTGCCCACCAAAGTTACGTGAGCACTGAGCTCTGGGATAGGCACCAGAAGGAGCAGTCAGGGGAGGACGGGAGGAGGGACTTCTCATCCTGGAAGGGAGGGATGGCATGGGAAGAGCCCTGGAATGAGAGGCAGAGGACCTGGGTCTAGTTCCCACCTTATGGAGTCTTGGGCAACAGGTTACTCCCTCTCTGGGCTTCAGGTTCCCCATCCAAATGAGAGCAGTTCCTTTCACTCCCTGCATCTGTGGCCTTGAGGCAGATGATAGAAAAAAGGAATAGACAGCCAGAAAGGTAGTGCTTCTAGACTTTTGGGGGGCAGGAGAGGGAGGGACTGGGAGCGGGGACTTGGACCCCGGACCCGAACCTTATTGGACTGGAGCGCGATCCAAGGATGGCGTGCATCTTCCCTCCCTATGGAGGAGAAAGGAGGCATTGGCCAGGGTCTCCTGGGTCGGCAGTGGGAGAGCATGTGAGTTGGAGCGCTCTTTCCCTGGACCGTGTTCTGCCTTCCGCCTTCCAACATGGTGCTCCAGGAATGGCAGAATGGTCCAGAGGCTGCTGCCCCAAAGGAGACGGGTTCCTCTCTCTAGTACCATCAGATGGCAGAACTTCCAGTGCTGTGGATGGTCACCTGGTGCACCTGTCTCATTTACAGATCAGAAGACCCCAGACAAAGGAAGGGACTTGGCTAAGCCCCCTCAGCTAGCTAGCTAATGGCAAGACTCATTCCCCAACCTCATGCTCTTGCTAGACTTTCTCCTCAGACCCGATCCCCACCCAGCAAATGGCCTTTGGAGGTCTCAGCTCTTGGTCCCTGGAGCCCGAGTGAGGTGCAAAGGCAGCAGAGGAGGAAGGAGCGAAGACGTGGAATGGGGAAGGAAGCCCGCTCACAGATAAGGCTTTGTCCTACTGGGCTCATCTTGGCAGCAAGGCTCATTGTTTCTCTCTGCCTCTTCCTGCTGTTTGCTGTGTCATGCCTAGAACCCACCCCCCCATCCATCCCCGATACCGTCACTGGTGCTCTAGCATCTTGGACCCATCAGTTAACGTGAGCCCCTGTCAGCGAGGGCTCTGTGGACAGGGACAGGGCTGAGAGGTTGGCCTCGGGTAGAGGGAGCAGGCTGGCTTCCACGTTGGAAACTTAAAGATGAGAGAGCTTCTCTCTTAATGGATCCCACCGTGCTGTTTAGGGTACCTCTGTCCCCCCTTTTGTCAGACTAAAGGGATAGGCTAGCAATTACGTAGGGCTCCTTTTTGCTGCCCTCGCCTTTCCATCCTCTGATGTTTTCTTAAATCGTCATTCACTGAGGGGAACAAAGTTAGCTTCCAGTAAAGGTGATGGCTTGGTGTGGCACCTGGTCCTTGCAGGTTGGCGTGGGTCTGGGGGCTGCTTCCCAAGCCCCTGGCAACTCCAGCTAGTAATGAAGCTATGAGCAGCAGCCCTCCCCCCTCCCTCCCACCCCCGTGCAGGACAGCGAGGAGAAAATTGTTCAGGTCCAGTACTGGCTTACTCTGAATTACTTAGAGGGCTCCCCAGGAACGATCTCCAGCTGGCACTGAGCTGCCCAGTCTTTTTGACTGTCTTCCACTGTCCTTTGATGTCTTCACAGGTTTTAGTCTAGCTGGAGAGAGAGGATCACAAGAATACAGAATCTTAGGGCTGGAAGATCCTCAGGGATCCCCAAGTCCAACCCCCTCATTTTCCAGATGAGGAAACTTCTCTCGGGTCAGACTAGGTAGTGGGTGCAGAGTTAAGCTCAGAATCCGGTGGCTCTGACTCCAAGCCTAACACTATTTCCACTGTACCACAATGCCTTCCCAAGACTATCAGCTCCTTGAGGGCGGGAGCCAAGACACCTCATTGATTTCCTTCACGGCTTCTTGTCAGAACCTTTTCAAATATTGTTGTTTCGCGAGTCACACATTTTAATCTGGCTCTAAAATTGGCAAAGGATTTTTCTCAAATGCCATTGGGATGTGGGTAATGCGATTATCACTGTCCCCGTCTTCAAGTCAGGACATTTTGCACCCCAAGCTGTTCCCATGTACTAGAAAGTGTGGGAGATGGGGAATCGGGAAAGACTTAGATGGAAATTCCATCTCTGGAACTACTTAGCTGAATGACCTTTTTGAAGTCATTTTACTCTTGTGAGCTGGTATCCTCATCTGTAAAATGGGCATGATAATACATGAAGTACATCAGTAGCCAAAGTTTTTCTCATGTAACTCTGAGATGTCTGGGGATATGACATCTTCTAATATTTCTCCTGAAAGCTCTGAAGGCCAACGTGTTCTTGACTATAAAAGAGTCTAAAACGGAGGACATGTGCCTCTCGTAGACACGAGCAGACCGTTTGAGCTTCCGCCCTGTAAATATTGACCCGTGCCTATTGGATCTCATCTAAGAAGCGTACACAAGGATAGCCCATGGCCACCTGAGCTGTAAGGAGACTGAGGATCACAATCTGTATTCCAGCACCCATATTCCTAGCATTTCCCATTTGGGCTCTGGGGTTTGGAGACATAACTAGGGCAGGGCTTTCGGGCTGTTTGCGTGCTCTAAGTTCTGAGCCCCAGTGAGGAGCTGTCGTAAGTGCTGGTAGAGTAATTGAGCCTCCCGTCTCTACCTGGGATTGGTTTTAATCATTTTTTTGCCTTAATCATTAAAAAAAAAAGTCATACATGAATTCTACGGTCGCTTCCAAGGGTGCTTTGGGGCCTCTTGCCCTGGGAATCCAAGTTTCCAATTGTGGCCTTGCACACCTGCTAGTCGTGCACTCTGAGGAAGCTGGCTCTCGGAGCAAATAGCTTGTCACAAGAGCTGCTGTTCGTTTGTCAGCGGCTCCTGATGCTGTCCCTGGTCCTAGTCCTGATCCCAGTGCTAATGACCAGAGCGGGTCTCTCCTTGGTTGGGTTTCCATGTTTTCCAATAGCTGTTTCTCACTAACAAGCAATAGATTCATCCTGGGCTGTTTGTTTTAGCCTTGATGTTAGATTTTTTGCCTCAACTTCTGCTTTTTCTCTTCCTTCGTTTTGAGCTACAAACGAGGCACGAGACAGTCATGCTAAGGTGTTTGAGGTCTAGGGAAATGCAGGATTAAGGGGGAACCAGAGAAGCAGTTGGCAAATCAAGTAGCCTCCTGCCCCACTCCCGGTTTTCCTTTTGCTGGAGCTAGGAGCATCCCAAAAGAAGGTTTTCCAGCTATCTGGAGGAGCATACAGATGCAGAGCAAATGTGCTAGGTTTGGGGTGCTAGGTTTGGGATGGGGTGCAGAGCTTTGTTCGCACTGGCTCTCACCGTATGGGCCTGCCCTATTTGGGGCAGCATAGACAAAGCTGGCGGTCACCATGGATGGCACCCTTAACCCACTACTTCCCACAGAGTCCTTCCATCGTTGCTCATCCCTCCCCCGTCCTCAACCCCTAGCAGCAGAATCCCAAATTGGAGAGAGGTAGTCCTGGTACAATAAAACTCCTTTGTCCTGGAAATTGTAGAGTGCTCTATCTAAAGCCTGACATTGGCCAGAAGGAGAAGGGAGCGGTGGGGTGACTGACCCCCTCCTAGAATTGAAGGGCTCTTCTTTAGAAGAAGAGATTAGGATGAGAGAGAACAGGGAAGAAGAGACAAAGTTGCAGACACAGAAGGAAAATGAGTACCTCAAGGATTCCCTTTCTCTTAAGTTGGAACACAAAGGGGTGAGGATTACTTAGAAATAAGGAGCGTACCTTTACTCGCTCCCAAAGGCAGAAGAGTCATTGTACTAAGAGGCACCATCTCTCTGTCACTCTCCCACAGTGTATGGGCAAATAAGGGCCCGGGCTGGTCAAAGCTCTCGTTTGGAGAGTTCTCACTGACTAAACTTGCTCTCCATTCTCAGTAGCTGTTGACTGACGCAGTCCAGACCCAGTAGTAGTTAATTTTGTATCTCACATCTCAAAAGAGACATTAACGACCTAGATTGTGTCCAAAGGAGGTGAGCGGGGAAGACATACAGGTTGTGGAAGAATTTATTGAACAGTTAAATGAACCGGGAATGTTTTGTCTGAAAAGGGGGAGACTCAGGGGCTGGGGTGGCCATGACAGCTCTCATAGGGAAGTGGGATAAGAATTATGGTTTTTTAAAAAGTGTTTTTATTTTATTTTTACATTGCTACAGAAAAGGCATCCCTTAGCCCCTCACTACCACCCCCCCCATAAGAAGTATACAGTTGAGCAAAGCAGACACACAGAAAATTAATTACCTATTAATTGTCTATCGGCTCCACAGGACTGGCACATCTCATTCAGATCGGTATTGGATCTGAGTTCCAAGACCCTGCCGTGTTCTTCCTCTTCCATCCTTGTGGACATTATAGACACTGCTCTTGGTTCTGCTTGTTGTGTAGCAGTTCAGATAGAATTCTGATCAGGTAGCTTTGTCCTGGAGAGCATAACTGGGAGTGATGGTAAAAGTGACAGGAAGGTGGGTAAGCTTAATAGAAATCCCAAATTTCCAACCTTAAGTACAATGGGCTGCTTCAAGAGGTATTGTGTTCTGAACGTCTTTAAGCAGAGGCTGGATCAACTAGTCCGAGATGGGGTAGACAGAGAGGATTCCTGCTCTGGGCAGCTAGCATCACTGTAGGTAATCCGAAGTAAATGGGCTGGGTGCAAGCGTCACTGCTCAGAGGCTGAATCCTCCGATGAAATCCTACTACTACCACCATCACCACCACTAATGATGATGGTAATGGTGATAATAACCTCACGTGTGTTTAGCCTTTTCAGCTCTATGAAGGAAGTTACACATGTAATCTCATTCGATCTTCACAAGCCTGACGCACTCACCGCAGTCAAGGAGAAGAGAGCGAGGAACCTGATTTTGTTGCTAGTATGAGTAATGGTTTCAGTTTGAGTTGGGTTTTGCAGCCTAGTCTTTGGTATTCATATCTAACTTTTAAAAATGTAATCTAATTCTTATTTTCAGTTGTAGATGTTTCCCCTTCCTGATGATTCCCTGCTTGCTCTGTGAGGGGGGACAATCCCACCAGCCTTCAGATTTGCACTGAAGTTTCCTACTAGAATGTGCCTGGGCACAAACTTGCTTTAAGAAAACCCCTCACAAACATTTCAAGTTGATCGAATAGATGAGTTTTCTTTGCTTTATAAAAGGAGGAGCTTGGTTTGAACTTTGCTCTTCTTGACTCCAGTGCTTTACAAAAGTCACCTTCTTTCCTTCTGCCTTTTAGGGTCCCATCAAGAGGAAGCCCATCTTAGGTCCCGACCCAGGACCCTTGTGGGTCAGAGACTTTCCCAGCCATTTGGTTCCCCATCTGATCTCTTCTTGGCCTCTTCTTTTCGGCAGCTCTCTTGCCGTCCAGCAAGGGCAGTGGCAGGGAGCAAGCTCTTTCCTGTATTGAGTCATGTAAACATGCTAGCTCTGGTTGGGACTTGGTTTGGAACCTTAGACTCATCAGGGACTGATGGTCTTTTCAAGACACCTGCTTCCCTTCGTTTGGGAGATTTACTTTGACACAGATAAGCATTTTATGCTTTCTTGCCTTCTTTATAAAGTCTCTTTATAGCTGCCTGGACAGGACCACAATGTAGTCTGTTGGCTGCTGAGATTGGCCAAGCCAGGATACAAGGAACAAAGCAGCCATGCAAAATTTAGAGAAATCATTGGGCCTGAAGAGAGCGATATCCTGTTCATGTTGGCCAGTGCCGTCTCTTTCCCCGGTAGTCATCTCCACTTCCTTGAACTTCCCTGGTTTCCCTAAGCTAAGAGAGCAGACATTATCCTGAGTGAAGCCATTCTGGGTTCCATGCCAACTAGGCTTGATGGTGAGGAGGGATGGATGAGAAAGAGTGCTGGGTGTGAAAAAAGATGGTTCTTGAATCAAACTCTGTCCTCTCTCCCTGTGGAAGCTTCAGAAAATCAGGGACTGCTTGCTTTTGGGTTCCATGTGCCTAGCACAGTGTCTGACACACAGTAGGAAGTTAATGGAATGGGAGTTAATGAATCCCTTCTCTGAAACCTCACTAACTTTCATCCGTTCTTTACCTCTCTGTGCCACAGCGAGAACAAGTGTCCAGGAACCCATGGTACTTTTTATCTCCCAGCCTTCCAGTCTCTGCTTACATAACAATTCCTCCATTGAGCCCAGAGGGACTGAGCCTCTCACTCAGAGCTCCCGGAGTCTTTGTACCACTCATGCAGCACCTTATATTGTTGGGGACCTACTTGAAGTCGCCAATTAGACTAGAAGCGTTATGAGGACAGGATATACCTGGAGTAGAAAAAGAAACCAAGGGAACCCAAAGGAGAGGCTGAGCAGACTGAACCTCCCCCAGCTTCATCTTGATTTCTTGTGGTCCTTTCTGTGCATAGTTTCCTTTTTTAGTATTCGATTGATGTTTTTTGGGGGGGACTTGGGGAAAAGTTGTCACTTCTCTTGTCTTATTCTGGGTCTGCAGTTCAATGGGAGTTTTGTTTCTTCATCTTCTGGAGTCATTGGGCAACCAGTTGAGCTAAGCTGGGATGTCCTCTTTTGTGCTTTCTTTGATATAGTTGAAGTTCTGCATATTGTTTCGTGGGTTCGATTTACTTTGTTTTGGTTTAGCACGTACGGGTCTTCCCAAGCTCCTCCAAATTCTTCATCTGCTCCGTTAGTTCAGCTGGTATTCAAGCAGAAGGGGCAACCTTATTTTCCAGCCTGAGATAAACCAGGATATGGGTCTCTTGTGATTTCAGAGCATTGACCGAGTCTGGGATTTCCAGGATCTAGCCTGGGGACTCGGCTGCTCAGTAGTTTATGATGAAGAGGATGGGGTGGTTTGGCAGCGTGATCACGGTTGCCCTAAACCCTTCCCTTTTTCTCCTCTCTCTCTCCTAGGCTTGTTAGAGTGCTGTGCGAGATGTATGGTCGGGGCACCCTTTGCTTCCCTGGTGGCCACGGGGCTGTGTTTCTTTGGGGTGGCACTGTTCTGTGGCTGTGGACACGAAGCACTGACTGGCACAGAGAAGTTGATTGAGACCTACTTTTCCAAAAACTACCAAGACTATGAGTATCTCATGAATGTGTAAGTACTTTCCCTTGGTCCTTCCTTCAGATCTGCTCTGTACCCCTCTTCCCCAGCCCAACTGTGGCTGGAATTGGCTGTTATATTTAGCCCCTGCTGGACCATCAGGATTGACAAGACAAGATCCCTTGAGCCTTCTTTCTAGGAGCTTCCACCTCCTACCTTCGGTTTACTCCCATATTTTCTGTCTAACTTCTGCTAGCTGTGGGCAGTGCTGATTGAGTTGACCCTTTCATCAGGGTAGGTTATGGTGGGCTCCGAGGAGGCACATTGGCTGTTGCCCTTGATGTCCCATTCAGCACCTGGCTGTGCTCAGGCCCAGGACTAAGGAGCTTGGGTCTTTTCTAGGTGATGTTATAGCGAGTTAGCTACCTACCTGCTCCTTCTGTCCCCTTTCTTCATACCTGGCTCACTTCCTGTGTCATCTCCTTTTGGGGCAGCACCCCTAAAGGGTTAAGACAAGGAGAGTAGCACCCGGACACTTGGAAACACAGGCTAAGTGAGCTGCAGCTGGGGGGTGCCACTGCCTCTCTGGCTATATTGTCTTTCTTCCCCCTTTCTGCTGGGGATGGGGAGCAAATGTGGATCCTTCCAAAGAGCATCTCTTCACATCACCAAGGACCTGGCTTTGCACTGGAGAAGCCGGACCCTGCCTAATGAGGCTTTCCCCCCCCCCCCCCCATGGCTTCCCTGTCTGTTGTTCCAGGATCCACGCCTTCCAGTATGTCATTTACGGCACCGCCTCTTTCTTCTTCCTTTACGGGGCCCTCCTGTTGGCTGAGGGCTTTTACACCACTGGTGCTGTGCGACAGATTTTTGGCGACTACAAGACCACCATCTGCGGCAAGGGCCTGAGCGCTACGGTAACAGGGGGCCCGAAGGGGAGGGGTTCCAGAGGCCAACATCAAGCTCACTCTTTGGACAGGGTGTGTCATTGTTTGGGAAAATGGCTAGGACATCCCGACAAGGTGATCATCATCAGGGTTTTCTGGGAATAACAAGGGGTGGGGGACAATCGGGGGTGAGTCTGTGGCCGCATTCCAGCCTGACAGCGGGCCCTCTGCAGGGACCCGGTTGTCAAGGACTGGGAGGGCGGCCACTCTGAGCAAGAGGGTCCGGAAGAACGCGGTGCCGGGCTTTTTCAGCCCCCTCTTCCCACGAGTCCCTGGCAAAATCAGTTTCTAAAAGGACGAGGTGGTCTTGGGAAGCTATTGCTCAAGCAAGATGTTTCTGAGTCTTCTGCTGGCATGCTCTTTTTCCTCCTAGGCTAAGAAGCCATTTTCTTGGAGAGGCTCAATGAAGCATGGGCCCAAGAATGGCTCAGTTTTACACCTGTTATTGTGCTGACGTGCCCACAAATTTAACTGAAGAAAGAATCGTGGTGATGAAATGATTAGCGGGAATGTCAGAAGCTGGACAGTTCTGGCCTCCCGGCCTGTTTCTCAGGCACTCAGAGGGGTTGGACTAGATCAGATTGCTCAGTACTGAGAGTCTGTAATGTTCTCCTGCTAAGGCCAGGTTTGGAACCCATGTTCTCCATGGCCGGGGGGGGGTCCTCACATTCTCCATCAATGCTCTAAGGAGCTGTTATGCCCCAGCCGCCAGCTCTTGGCTCAGAAAAGTTGTCTGTAAACTCCAGCTTCAATCTGCAATTGGCTTTGGGTTCTGTTTGGGGACCAGGAGGGTTCCTGACTGGGAATGATTTCCAGGTGGGAGAGAGATGGGGCACGGCTTTCTTTCGGGTCCCGCTTTGGGGTTTTTGCACCTTCTCTACCCAGGAACTAACCTGCAAACCTCTCTAACCCAGGGTCCCCAGGGAGATAACCATCACCTTGTTTCATTTCAATTGGTGGAGGTCTCTGGTGTCTGACACCCACCACTCAGGGATCTCCTGGCTTGCGAGCCTGCTCGTGAGTGCCTCTGCTCAGTAACCTCCCTTTCTCCGTCATTTGGGTTGTTTTTCTAGTTTGTGGGCATCACCTATGCCCTGACAATTGTCTGGCTGCTGGTGTTTGCCTGCTCTGCCGTGCCCGTCTACATATACTTCAACACCTGGACAACCTGCCAATCCATTGCCTTCCCCAGCAAGACCTCAGCCAGCATAGGCAGTCTCTGTGCTGATGCCAGGATGTATGGCAAGTAGAACCTGGTAGACCGCAGCCTGGCGGTCTAGATGAAACCCCAGGGTGGCTGGGTGGGCTAGTCCCCGAGAGAGAGGAGAATTCTGGGCCATCTGACTCTAAAACAGTTTACCACAAAACCAGAGAAAGCACAATTGAACCGTATGTCTAAGATACTAAAGTGAGATAGTTCCCCACCCCTTAGGAAGCTTATGTGGCAAGCACATGATGAGGAGAGATAGGGGTCACCTGAGTTTAAGGCTGATTAAAACAGCCCCAGAAGGCACATTTACTCCAGCAACTTTGTCCTCTTTTTGTCATCCTTACCAAGTAAATTGAAGCCTAAGTAATTTTCCCTCTAGGGTAGGGCTTTCTTGGACATAATGGGACTTTTCTAGCCCACTCTTACTGCTGAAGACTATCTCCACAGCAAAGGAGGTCCCTAAGCCCTAGAGACTTCCACGGGAGCATGTATCCATGGCTGGGGCAGGGCAGGGCAGCCACCAGTGTCTGTAGGAGACTTGCTCTGGGTCCCGTAGCTCCATCAAACAGACCATGACCCATGTTTGCCTCCCTCAGGTGTCCTCCCCTGGAATGCTTTCCCCGGAAAGGTGTGCGGCTCCAACCTTTTGTCCATCTGTAAAACTGCAGAGGTGAGTGGCCGTGGAGGTTACTGGCATCGAGGGCTCCCGCCTGTGGCCGTCGGCACGGGGCGTTCTCAGCAACGGCATCATGGGCTCATCTGAGTTGCTCCAGGCTTGGGCTAAGTTGATTTCCCTTCCCTCTCCCTACCAATCCCCTTGCACCGGTGCAATCACTGTCCTTGAGGGAGGCTGGGGCCCGGTGGCCAAAATGGCACAAGGGAAAAGACGGGAAGCACTTTGGGGAGAGAAGGAACTCGCTGCTGTTGTGCTCTGCAGCTTTGTTCACAGGTTTTGCAAAACCAAACCCGAGTTTTCTTTAAGGAATTTTGTTTTATTTTAAGAAAAAATTCAGAATTTCTTCTTAATCTCTGCTATACTCAGAGGAAGGAGAAAAAGGGGTAATCCCCAGGGAGGACGGCAGCGGGCTCATACGCACTGTAGAGTGGCCTAAGAGCTGCTAGGTTGGGAGCACAAAAGGATTTGGGGACAATGTTGGGCACCCTAGGATACTCTGCAGGGGAAAGCAAAGAAGGCTCAGTGCACGTCCTCAAAAAGGTCCCCATGTAGTTGGGGATACAGAATGCACATGAGAGCCAACACCAGACCATCCTTATGCTGCTTTCCTGGCGTTCAATGCTGGCTGTTTTCTTGCAGTTCCAAATGACCTTCCACCTGTTTATTGCGGCCTTCATCGGGGCTGCAGCCACCCTGGTTTCCCTGGTGAGTTAAGCCTTTGTGTTATCTTGGCAAATGTCTTAGAGTAGCTTGGGTAAGGACCTGCCGGAAGGCAGGAAGAGAGTGCTGAGGGCCCTAGTAAGACGCTGCTAGAACACAATGAGAGCTGTGTGCTATCAAGTCAGGAAAAGCAGATGGGAATGAGAAAGAGAATGTGGAGGAAGGTGGGGAGGTCTGGGGGAGCTCACAGGTTCACAGTTTAGAGGAAGGGGGTCTATATCAGCCAGGGAATGTGTGGGCCCTGGCCGGCGGGGGCTACCAAGCCCTAGCTACAGTATTAGGATTAGGCTTGTGCCACAGGGCTAGGAAAGAGGTCGAGCCATTTCATGAGGCCCTTGGAGCACTCCCAACTTGCTCATGGTAACACAGCAGAGGGCTGAGCCTCTTAGAAGAGGCAGGTCTGAGTGTAGTGCTCTTTTCTCTATGCTTTGAACACATGGGACTGGGCCATTTAAAGGCAGCAACTCAGAAAAGAATCCCAGCCAAGTCTGCAGAAGAAGGACTAAGCCACATTGTTTTGGGTAAAGGAGAGAGTTTTCCCAATGATTCATAGTCTCTTTCTCTCTCTCTCTCTCTCTCTCTCTCTCTCTCTCTCTCTCTCTCTCTCAGCTCACTTTCATGATCGCTGCCAACGTACAACTTTGCTGTCCTGAAACTCATGGGCCGAGGCACCAAGTTCTAATGTCCAGGCCTGCACTTCCCCATAGTCCCCTTTCTTTCTCTAACAGCCGGGCTCTAACCACACAGCCAGGCAATGCGGCATCTCCCATCTTAACTCTCTGCCTTCAAGCGCTGACTGCCCTCCTCATAATCAACAAGTATAACAAGAAAGGAGAGACTCGATGCTGGAGGCCATTTTCTGTCCTCTCCAGTCTGTACCTCTTTTAAGCATTGGGCTTTCCAACTCTTCCTGCTAGAAATGGGAAATGGCAAAGAAAGGGACTTCCTGTCACAAAGAAGTGTTCAACTTTGAAGCATCTCCCAAGGACCAGATGGTGCCTTCGAATCACCAAGGCCCTTCCATTGATGGAGAGAGAGAGAGAGAGAGCACTTTCTCATCACCCTATATAGGGGCTAGTTATCTCCTCATTCAAGATAATGGAGCACTCTCTCCTCTTCTTACTACCATTTGAGAAGGGAGGATTGCCCCCTGTAAACATGAAAATCTGCTCAAATCTGCATAGCGTAGCTGGGAGAAGAGGGTCAGAGCAAGGACCTTTCAGCTATGAAAGGAGAGCATTGACCCTAGTATGATAGAATATTGAAGCCTTAACTCATCCCACCCCACCTACGGCATCCGTGTAGACGAGGGGCCCCTCAGCCCTGCACACTGCTAGGGAACCAGCGACTTTAAGCTCTTAGCCTCTTATCACTAAATAACCGTGATAATAGAATAGCTCCCAAGACAACCCTGTAGTTTCCAAGGAGTAAGAGAGGAACGCCAGTTTGCGTGAGAGAGAGCAACGGACTGATGGTATAACCTAAGATGTCCCTTTTATAGACCCAGGCTGACTCTTTGGATTCCGTGCCTCTGCATGCCTCCCCACCCCTTCGCCCATTAACCAGTCGTGTGCAACACCCTCTACTCGGTCATACCTTCACAATGGTGCTCTTTCCCTAGGATGGTGTGTGTCTAGTAACCCATCAATGGCTTGAGGATCTTGATTTGTTTCCGACCAGAGGAAATGTCACATTTCCCATTTTTTTTCCTCATTCTTTACAATTCTGACCTTATATCTGAAAGAGCTGCAGAATAATTGACAATTAAGGGGGGTTTTCTTTGGTGGGAAAAGGGACGGAAACCATCCCGAGTACTATTAAAATATGGCCATCTCTGTGCAAAAGGGAAGGCTACAGGCAGGGCTTTTGGGTAGGAGCATGGCTAAGCTGCCCTTCCGCAGTGTGTAAAGGCAACCTCCATTTGCAGAACGGACTTGCTCATTCTTTCTAGCCAGGGAGGGAAGATGTGATTTAGTACTGTCTTAAGGTGTTTGAGAGAGGGAGGAAGAAGGAAGTGGGGAAGAGAAAAAGATGGCTTAACAGAAGGGTGGACACTCCCTCATGAAAGTCACATGAAGTACCTTTCTAAAGGCAAAAGGGCCAGAGAAGAAGGCAGCTAGAAGCTGGGCGGCCAGCTTGGGCATATTGGGCCCTTCTCCCTTTCTTGGTCTACTTGGATTTGGGGTTTTTGATGCAGGACTGTAGCTCTCAGTGTGAGATTTCTTCCTTCCTTTTTTTTTTTTTTTTTTTTTTGTTCCAAAGTAGCTTCGGCAGCATTTATGGGTATATGAGATCTCTTCAAAAGGACAAAATATTTCTTCAAACCAGATTAGATAAGCTGTGTGGGGGAGGGGAGGGAAAAGATTTAGTAAGAAACCAATCAAGATAAGGAAAGTAAAAGTAGTCTAGGCCTTGAGTTTTCTTTTGATTTAACTTAATAACCAACTTTTCCTCAACTTCCCTCATCTGTATACACCCCCACACACATTTATATACCCCCACACAGTATTTAATCAACTGAAAGTATCTTCTTCATTGCTGATTTAAAATTTCAACTTTAACATATATAAAGGATAAAATGTTTAGAGCCTTCTTACAAGGTGAATTTTATAAAATTAAAGAAAATAAATTAAAATTATTCTCAATCAAATGAAGCTGAATGAATAGTTTTGTTCGATGTCCTCATCCATACTGTAGCCGATGAACGACCCTATTGTCACTTGGGATGGCTGTGGCGAGCAGGGGGATGGAGCGCATGGTTTCACAATGAGAATTCTGGCTGGGCGGCAACAAACCGGACCGAGTGTCCTTAGCTTACACGGAACTGTTGACTGAGCTTGCCTCACAGATCTAGTTAAGGCAAAGACTCTCTGACACCGGTCTTCCTCCTCTGATCTCGCCCCCAACTGAGGATGGCCTTTTCCCATTTTTGGTAGACTCTGTCCAAAGCTCCTGCCCTCACTATCACCTTACTTTTCAAGCACCTTTGCCTAAGGCCTCAATGGCCCAATTGGGCAAGAAGGTGATAGGCGAGGAATGGATCAACCAATGAAACAAGGGAAATTGGGGTGAGGCAGGACAGACTCCAGTTGAGGAGCCTCCTTTTGAAGTGGTTTGCATCGAACCTGCAGCTGAAAATCTTATGGGCCAAGTTGTTCGGGCCACTTCAAGACAGTTGTGAGAAGAACTGATTTTAGGTACTTGGCCCTGTCTGTGAGAGCCTTGATTTGGGGTGCTAGTCCTGGAAGAGGCTTTTCTCCTCAGTTCTCAAGGAAGTCATGTTCTTCATCCCCCTGCACTTGGCGGTGTCCTCTGAGACTGACCTAGGGCTGGAGTTTCCAAGCTCTTAGAAACTCTTCATAGAGAGAGCCCTTTGTTCTCTCTTCTCCCACATATCACAACCCTCCCTTCTCTGTACTGAAAGAGCTTCCTTTGTGCTTTGCTCAGCCAAAGAGCAAAGATGCATCAGTGTAAACCAGAAACATTTGCTGCAGTAGTGTAAACCAGAAACATTTGCTTACAGTCCTTGGGGTCAGGACACGGCGGTCACAGTCTTGCAGGGGGAGTGTGTGGAAGCCTCAGCTTCATCCAGCACACACTGAGCTCTCTGAGCAGGCCCCAGTCAAGACAGAACCTGATGGACTGGGAGCAGTAGGCGGATGAATTATGAGGGTGCACAGAGGGGGTTAGGTTTGAGGGTGGGGGTGGGGGTGGCGTCCCACACCGAGGCCATGGGAAAACAAAACTGGATTTTTTAGCCCTGACAACTTGTGACTCACTTCCCTGTCTTTCTGCCTTACATGTGACAGCATTCAGGCACACAAACACATATTAATACATATGCTTGAGCCCACGGAATGCACGCACGTGGTCCAGGATTCAGAGAAGAAAAAGCTGCTCCATTGGGCTGCCTTCTCTCCGTTCCAAATAATTTTCAGAATTCGAGGAGAAAATAAGAGGCGGGAACGCCCACCCTCATCTACCCCTGCCCTGCTTTCCCCCCTTCTGGATTTTACTTCTGTCAAGTGTCACAGACTGTATTTCTTTGTCCCTAACAACTGAAACTCCAAATACTGCATGATATCCTGAAAAAAGAAGTCTGTTTTCCAAAACAGTGGGGGACAATCATTCCCTTGCCAATAGCACCAAAGAGTCTTCCTCTAGCCATAACTAGGAATCTTCTCACCATGGAGAACAAGAGTTGGGGGAGAGGTGAAGGTAAGGGGTTAGAAGGTAAGATCACTGAGCTAGTAAATGACAGAGAAGCCCCTGCCCTAATCCTCCTCATTGCCAAAGGCTTGGGTCAAAGCCTCGATAGCCTTGGCTAGTTATGGCTCTGTTTTTTTCCCCATCCCCATTTAAAGGCATTGATGGACTTTCTCAAGGCCACACGGGTAGTAAGTTGCAGGGACAATATGTGAATCTAGGTCTTCTGACTCTAATCCCAGGACCCTTTCCCCTGTACACAAGCTAGCCGGGCAGAATTCGAAAGTTGACCTTACCAAAGTATGCTGGGAACCCAAACAGAGACCCCAAACTGTAGATGGGAGTTATTACCATCATCCAAAGGGAAAGCCTTCATATACCAAGTAAAACCAATTAGAATCACAAAAGACCTTTCTTCTACTATAATAAATGGAAGGAAAACAAATTTGATACCCTAAAGCATTTCCTAAAAAAGAAATGACACTAATCATCCATTAAAAATGTTTTCTAGGCAAAAGTAAGAAAATTCAAAGGACTTTCAAAAACGAGTTGAGCCATACTTTGAAAATCCAACATCAACAACTAAAAGAAAAAGAAGAAAGTTCAGAAAGTAGAGACAGCAAGAAAAAGCTCAAAGAAATAAATGCTTTCAGACAACAAGGGATAATCAAGGCTATCGCTGTTAATTTGGCATCAGCAACTTTCACATGGTCTGTAGAGAGAACAATGTGAGAGGTAAAGGATCTCATGGGGTCCAAAGAATCAGGAGGGGAAGAGGAAGAGTTGTTTTTAATAGTTCTTTAATTAGAACTGTATTCCTTAGTACATTAATATTTGGGGGGGTAGAGTGGGCACTGTATCTTTGGGAAGCTTCTCAGGCAGGAAGAAGGGAGGAGGTTGGAAGGAATCAGGAGACTTTCACCCTGCTCAAGAAGGGAGGAGAAAGTGGGAGCATAAGCTGATCAAAGGCAGGCTGGTGCTGCTGTTTCTGCTCATCCTCTCAGAAGCAGACTCTCAGGTGTGAAGTAGATAAATTAAGAAGTTGTTTCTATTAAGAGATGTCCATCTTCCCTGGCTGCTGAGGATGCTGAGAGTTCCTTCTTGGTTGTGTGGTCAAGTCTGGGCTTCTCCATGGCCCTCTTGTGATGATATTCATCTGTCTTTCTATAAAGGATTCTTTTTCTGGTGGGCTCCCCAATGCCTCTAGAGATTTAGTGTGGAGCAAACTATCAAGCATCTGCTTCATAGAACTTGACAAAAACCATTCATTTTTAGAACAAATGTTAGAGACAGACAGGTGAAAAACCAAGAAGACTTGGGGCAGAAGTCCAGTCCTCCTTGGACAACCCTAAAAAAATCCAAGAAAGCTGGAGATTAATTAGCATAAAGTGCAAACACCTTCAGGCTAGCTCCACAGAAACTGTCAGTGGGAACACGGTGCGAGCTGGATTTGGCTGGAGTCTAAACCAGAGGACTTTTTCACCTCTGAGACAGCCTGTGGGATCCGGATGTGAGTCTCTGCAGACTGAGGGAGCCTCTGCTGATCAGGAACGCGGGGCTCAGCTGAGCTGCAGAGAAGGGGTCATGGATGAGAAGGAACCAGCACACCTGGTGAGTGTAGAAGCAGGGGGGGGGAGCTGGGACACCACTGGCTATGGGCACCTACAGCAGGGGGAGATCTTGGTTTGAGGTTCCAGGTCAGAAGGGAAAGTTGAAGTGAAGTCAGAGGCATCAACTCCCCCCACCCAGGATTAGAGGGGCTTTCACTAATAGTTCTTATTTAAAAAAAAAAGTAATGAACAGGCAAAGAAAGAACCCAACCATAGAAACTTATTATGGGAATAGGGAAAACCCGGGGTCACCTTCAGAGGAGGACAATGAAGTAAAAAACAAAACAAAAAAAAACCCTCCTTTACCCCCAAAAATAATGTTAAATGGTTACCTGCCCAGAGAGAATTTATAAAAGAGCTAAAAAATATATTTTAAAAATCAAAGGAGAGAAATATAAAATATTTTAATAAATAAATAAAAATATAAAACTAAAATATAAAAATAAAAACCATCCAAGAAACACAAGATTATAAAAATAGTTAACCAACTAGAAAAGGAGAGGAGAGGTAAAAAGTCTTAAAGAAGGAAATAATTCTTTGAAAATTACAATTAGGCAAGGAGAAGCCAGTGAAGCTATAAGAAACCAAGACATAACAAAACAAAATATAAAGAATGAAAAAATAGAGCAGAATGTGAAACAGCTTATAAGAAAAACAACAGATCCGGAGAACAAATCAAGAAGAGAAAACGTAAGAATAATTGGACTATCTAAAGCTATAACCAAAAACAAACCTTGACAAAATAATGCAAGAAATAATCTAAGAAAAATGTCCTAGAGTGATAGAACATGAGGGGAAAGTAGAAATAGAAAAAATCCACCAAGAAATCCTTTGTAAAACACACACACACACACACACACACACACACACACAGGAATGTTATTGCCAAATTTCAAATCTCCTGATCAAAGAGAAAATAAACAAGAAAAAAACAATTCAAATTTACTGGAGCTACAATTAGAATTGTGCAAGATTTATCAGTGGCCATAATAAAAAACCACAAGTATTGGAATCATATATACCAGTAATCAAGAGAAGTAGGTCTGTGGCCAAAAATATCATATCCAGCAAAATTATCCACAATATTGGATGACAAAAAATGGACATTCCACAAACTTACAGATTTTCAGGACTTTGTCTCAAGCAAACCCAAACTTAATAGGAAATTTGACATATAAGAGCCAATATCAAATATTAATTTCAAGGAACTTAACATGGACAAGTTGTTTATATTTTTACATGGAAATGTATACCAAATGTTTAAGATTAATATTAGTAATTGGGTAGCTCAAAAGAAAGATCAGGGGCAGAGTTGAGTGTAATCAGACTCCAAAAAGCAAAACTGCCTAGGAAAAATTAAGAATAGTAATTATGTTATACAAATGAGGTGCAGAGGAAGAATAAACACAGGCCTTAGATGGGGGAGGAGGACTCATAGTTCTGAAAACCTACTCACATCAGAAATGTGTTAGACAACATTACATATATACCATGAAGGGTACAGCATCCTCCAAAATCTCTAGAGAAATAAGGGGAGAGGGAATAGGATAAGGTGTGGTATAGAAGATGTGTAGATTTATGGCAGTGGGACAAGGTGTATAGATTAACGGCAAGGAATAAAGGATAAGGTGGGGTACAGAAGGGTATGTAGAGTCATGGTAGTGGGATAAAGTATGTAGATTAATGGGAAAGGGATGAAGAGGGAAAGAAAGGACTGGGGAAGAAGATAATGGAGGAATTCATGGGTGGTGTGGGAGATTAATAGGCAAGCTAAGGAGTAGAATTAAAGTAGAAGAATTCTCAGGGATAGAAATTAAGACACTACTATAAGGATCAGGAGTAGAATTTATTAGAAAAAAAAAGTAGGGCTAGTAATCATTGCTCTTAGACAAAGTCAAACAGGATTCAATCAAGAGAGAAATCTACATTTATGCCAACCATATTAATATTGTTTTAGATGCATGTCTCCATGTGAGTAAATGTATATGTATATGTGTGTGTGTGTGTGTGTGTGTGTGTGTGTGTGTGTGTATCTATATTTACCTGTAGCTTTCTTGGGGAAGGGTGGGGAATGAAAGGGGAAAAAAAGTTAAAAGTATGCAGCAGAGAATAAAAGAATAACCTACAAGGAAGCAAAGGAAAGATGGACATTCATGAATTAATGTCTTCTATTATTATATATGCTTTCTGGAAATGGAAATTTACTGTTATAATATTTTGAATCTTCCCTGATGTTCTGCTAGGCACATGACAATGTTTCTTTTTTAATTTCCCTTCCTGTCTTTCTTTTCCTATTGTGTTTTTTCTTATTTTGTTAAAAAAGAAGCATTAAATAATTATGTTTTTTGGAGGCTGAAAAAAGCAACAATCATTAAAACTATTTGATACTTATTACAAAATAGAAAAGCAGATCAAGGGCGCAATTGCTAAGACTCAGGAATAATCGATGTGTCCAGAGTTGGATAAACCCAAGAACAAAATCTGCTGTGGAAAGAACTCTCTGGCTGTTAAAAATTATCTAGAAAATTTGTGAAGCAGTTTGATTTCTAAATACGTATTGTATATCTATTTGTAGCTTGTTGTGGTGGCACAACAAGCTACAAATAGATATACAATATTAGATATTAAAAGTTAGAGCATTTAAAAGATTTCAGAGAATGAAAGGGGGAAGGAAATTCACAATCAAACATGGGAAGGAGATTACCATAAAAGATAAAATAGACCATTTTGATTACAAAAAAATTAAAAAGCCTTTGAGAAAAAAAAAAGCAATATGTCTAGAAGAAATGGAGCAGATACTGACTATGGGGGGAATCTTCACATCAATTATCTCTTGCAGTACTGACGCCCAAGATGCATAGAAACATATTACTCTAAAACCCATCTTCCAATAGATAAATGATCAAAAATTAGGAACCAACATTTCCCTAAGAAAGAGCAAACTATAAACAACCATGGAAGGTAGGTATAATAAGGTATTCATGTGTGCAAGGGTTGTCTAGATGGAGATCTCTAGAATCTTGTCCACTCCTCTCCAAGACAAATTCTTGCTTTAGGAGCAGCACTAGAAGGGCCACAAGTTTGGGTGTTCTTTCTTCCAGTTTCTAGAGGGGTATTGGACTACAATGCTACATATCTGCCCTCTTAAATATTGCCGGCATTGGGATATGATTTTGATTCAAAACCAAAAACCACTTCCCTGATTCCTTAGTTTAGACTACCCTGTGTGACTTCTTTCCATCAAATACTAGTTATACAAAAGACCATTACAAATAGCGAATAGAGAGTCAACTCATTTATGTAAGCAAATTGGAAGTAGAAATTAGAGAAGTTATGTGGGTTAGAATATACCAGAAAATATACAGGAAATGGTCTCTTCAGCTAGGAGCAAAATTAAATCAAGAAAGATGTCCCAATTTTATTTCCTAATGTTCTCAAGTTCTTTGGCCATAAAATCCTTCTTTCTCCACAGATCCGAGAGGTAGATTATCCCTTGTCTGCTAATTTGCTTTTATGTCTAAATCACGAATCCATTTCAATGTTATCTTGGTATAGGATATTAGATGTTGGTCAGTGCTGTAGACTCTGCCATAGTGTTTTCTAGTTTTCCCAGCAATTTTTGTCAAATAGTGATTTCTAATCCCAGAAACTGAGGTCTTTGGGTTTATCAAACACCAGATTACTATAGTCCTTGACTATGTCTTGTGAACCTAATCTATTCCACTGATTCACTATTCTATTTCTTAGCCAGTACCAAAGGGTTTTAATGGAGGTTCCAATTTCATCCAAGCAGAAGTCCTTAAAGAGACACGCTCAAAAGCAGGACATTTGGAGGAGCTTTGATTTTTCCTACACATGGAGATGACTTATTCTAGCCCCATCAGAGGCAAAATGAAGTACCCAAGGCCACAAGGGTGTGGGTTCTGTGTATAAGTGTATAGGAGGGGGGCTACTTACCCGTAAATAAGTTGAATGTTTTTGTTGAAGACTTTAGCTTAAAAAGGCCAACATCTCCCACTGCATCTAGGGTCATCTCCAGTTGTTCTGATCTCTATCTGGTCACTGGACTCAGATGCTCTAGAAGGGAAAGTGAGGCAGGTGACCTCACAGGGCCCTCCCTCCCCATAAATCCAATTCACTTGCAGATCATGGCATCACTCTCTGATGTCATGGTCCTCTCTGAGAAAAAAGGACAAACAATAACAACACACATCTTCAGCAAGTCTGCCTCTCTCCACTGCTTGGAGTTTGTCCCCTCAAAAATGCCTGGTTTTATTTATATATATATATATATATATATATATATATATATATATATATATATATATATATATATATATATATATATATATATATATATATATATATATATATATATATATATATATATATCCTCATAAAGTTAATGAAAAATGTCTTCTTTCCCCCAAAGGTCCCTCATGTAGGTTACATTCTTCTTCAAGCTGAAACTTTGCAGTCTCTTGGCAAAAATTACTTGGGGAAAGGTTGAAATCACTAGCTGTACTTCGAAAATACAAGCAGCAATGTGTTAATATCTAGCATTCCTGTAGCACCTTAAGGTTTGCAAAGCACTTTGCAAATATTATCTCATTTGATCCTCAGAACAACCTTGGAAGGGAGATGCTGTTATTACCCCCCATTTTATAGTTGTGGAAACTGAGGCAAACAGAGGTGAAGTGACTGATCCATAGTCACACTGCTAGCAAGTCTCTGAGGCTGGATTTTAACCCAGATTTACCTGACTCCAGGTCTAGTGCTCTCATTTTCCCATTTGGAAGTTCTCTCTCCTTCTTCTGAAGCTCCACAGCACCTTGAACATCTTACAACACTTTTCATTTTGTTAATACAAGGTAAGACTCATGTCCTCAGTTCCCCTACAATACTCTCGGTTTCTCGATAGCTAGAGTTGTATTTTATTTACCTCTGTATCTCCTTTCTCCTCAGCTACTAGCTCAGTGTCTGGAACTATGACAAAGCACATAATCTGTACTCTTGACTGCTCTTGGTATATTCTTTGATTCAGTGCCGCTGGCTGTCCCCCAAGCCTGTTCTACTGTGCTCTCCCCTCCTGGTCTCCTTACCTTCTTTCAAATCTCAGTTAAAACTCTACTTTCTTTGTGAAGACTCTTCTGATCCCCCTGAATGCTGGTGCCTTCTCTCTACCAATTATCCCCAATTTTTCTCTCCTCCATCTTGGTTCTCTATAGTTGTTTACCTCTTCTCTTTCCCTTTCAGGAAGCCAAAGAACAAGATTTAGCAACTCATCCCATTTTCTAGATAAGAGAAACAGGATTTAACCAGAGAAAAGGTATTGTCATTTTCTTTCCACTTATCAATCAAGATTCAGTAGACTTTGTAGTCTTAGGCAAATTGTTTCCCCCTTCTGGGCCTAGTTTCTTAATTTGTAAAGTAAGGAGGTTAGATGATATGACCTTCAAGGTTCCCTCCAATTCTAAACATGTAATTCTCTGACCTTTTCCACCTCTAAAATGTAACTAGATCACATTTCTGAAAGAGTATGGATGTGATATAAGCTGTTAACAGTAAATTTACATTAATTTATTATTATTGCTACTAATAATAGTCATAATACTAACAGTCAACATTTGTATAACACTTTACAGATACTGATCCATTTGATTCTCACAACAACTTTGGGAGGGAATTTCTTTATTAATCCTCACTATGCAAAGATAAGGGGCAGCTAGGTGGCATAGTGTTGGGCTACGTGGCATAGAGTGTTGGGCCTGGAGTCAAGAAGTAAATTCAAATCTGGTCTCAGACATTTCCTCACTGTGTGACCCTGGACAAGTCACTTCATCCTATTTACCTGTAAAATGGATTGAGGAGATAATATCAAGCCAGTCCAGTATCTTTGCCAAGAAAACCTCAAATAGAGTCATAAAGAATTGGACGTGACAGAATAATAGCAATACTCAAGGAAAAACAAAACAAAATAGGGTGAAAAAGTGGAAGAGAGAGTCATCTCTTGTTACCCAGGCACTGGTCTGTTCTGGTTAATCACACTACATGTGATGAAATAATGGAAAGAGGACCCAGGTTCAAATCCCAGCTCTGCCAAGTACTTAACTATTTGTGTGACATTGGGCAAATCATTTTAGTTCATCGGGCCTCAGATTTCACCTATGTCAAATGGGACTTGATCACCTCTTAAAGTCCCTTCCAGTCCAAAACTTCCAATTCTATGCTCCATATATAGTTGACTATGAAACATGCCCGAGTCTAAATAGAAAATTAAATTGCATGCTTCTTCTTTTTTGGCAACCAGGAGGTACTTTTGGATCTTGCAATGGCACGGGGCTGTTTTCCCAAAGAGCCATTGGCATGAGGTGGAAGGAATAATAGGAAGCTCTGGCAGACAGATAGGGAGAGAATGCTCCAAGAAGATAACACAAAACTCCATCCTTCGTAGAAACTCTAAGCTCAGCTAGTCCAGCACTTGTAAACCATCCATCTCAGTTGAAAGAACAACCATTGGCAGCCTTGGCTTTGTGCCAATGAAGTAAAGCTAATGAATGAGACAAGGAACCACTATCCAAGCATCAATTAACTGGCAATTCCCATAATCAATTGCCAAGTATCTCTGAGCCAAAGGAGTCCAGAACAATGCATGTCAGGGAAAAAAGTTATCCCTCACGGTACTTAACTCTGCTTATGTTACAAGGATTATGGCTACTTATAATGAACCTCTGAGTTTTAACCAGACTTTTCAAGGGTTCTTTCTTAAATAGTTGATAAAAAGGAAACTTGGGGATGGAAATAAAAAGAAATAACTCTTAATCGAATAGCATGAGGCTCAAGTGTTTCAAGGGTTACCTCACTTTCTTTGATTGAGATAATAGGGAATATAGCTGACTTTAATTGCTAACATTTATATAAGGCTTACTCTGTGCCAGGCACTGTTTTAAGCACTTGAAAATGATTAACTCATTTGATCTTCACAACAATCCTGTGAGATAGATGCTAGTATTATGTCCATTTTACAGGTGAGGAAACTGAGGCAAATGGGCATTGTATGACTTGTCCAGGGTCACACAATTAGTAAGCATCTGAGGCCAGATTTAAATTCAGCTCATTCTGACTTCTATCCACTGGCATTCTATCCACTGCCAAAAGTCTCCCAGGTCCGGTCCATCAAGAGCGATAATAGTTAGCTTCTCTTAATTAGTGCTCTCCCCAAGTGGAAGGAACTACCCTGGGAGGGACTGGGTTTCCTTTCTCTGGAAGTCTTCAGAGACTGGATTAATTGAGAATGCTGGAGAAGAGATTCTTGTTCACATCTACATTGGATTAGATACCCTTTCAGATCCCTGCTAACTGGGCCAACTGAATCCTGGGACTCATTTTAGTCCTGGCTAGGGGGGGAGGAAAAAAACCCCAACAGGGAAAAAGATATTTTCTGGTAAAGAATGTTAGCCCTGGAAGCTTCCCAGAACAGATAAAAGAGAGATGATAATATATGACCTTTCCGTGAGACATGTCTTATGGGTATTTTAAGGGAGAGGATCTGAACCTGGGATTTCACTCCTTCTTTCCTTCAAATCAGCAAATCTTGTACTTTTTAGATTCAGAGAGTTCCCTGGAGGGCACTGAGAAGTAAATGGATTTGCCCATATTATTATATCTATTTTCCAGATGAGAAATAAAAGGGTTTTCCCATGGTTACACAGCTGGGAAGGCTCACTTAAACATGGGGTGCCTTAGGCACAGGGTTTACATAGTTTTGCAGGTTTATAATTCAACTCTGTGGTAGCAGGACACCTCAGGAAAAGGGACATGTTTAACCCACATCACTTATATTCCTAATATAGGTCGGTCTCTGTCTCTGTCTCTGTCTCTGTCTCTCTCTCTCTCTCTCTCTCTCTCTCTCTCTCTCTCTCTCTCTCTCTCTCTCTCTCTCTCTTTCTCTCTCTCTCCCCCCTGCATTTCAGCTTATCCCTTATCTCCAAAGCCCTCCCTCTAAGTCTGGCTTTGGATACTGCCCTTTCTGGAGCCCCATGGCTCCCCTAAGGGATCCTGGAGCCTCCCAGCCTTCCCTCCAGGGAATGAGGCTGTGTACACATCTAACCATCATCAGCTTTGGTTTTTTCTAGACCTGTTTGCTCTCCCTTTTCAAGGGTGTGTGTGTATGTGTGTGTGTGTGTGTGTGTGTGTGTGTGTGTGTATAAGCCATGACTTAGCTTTTATGTCATATCAACAGGCCACCAGTTACAAGAGTACTCACTTATATATGATCAAGGAAACACTGTGATCCCAAATGTGATGCTAATAAGTATAGTTCTACCTTTTGTGGGGCCACATGTTTAATGAAGCCTTCATCGTTTAACAGATTAAATGTTGAGTGTGTCAGATACTTTGTTAATCACTTGGGACACAAAGACAGAAATGAAACAATTCCTACTCTCAAAAAGCTGATGTTTTGTTGTCAACATTTTTGTTGCGGTTCAGTCATTTCACCTGACTCTTAGCTATCCCATTTGGGGTTTTCTTCCCAAAGATACCCGAGTACTTTACCATTTTCTTCTCTAGCTCATTTTACAGAGGAGGAAACTGAGGCAAACAGGGTAAATGATTTGCCTAGGGTCATACAACTAGGAGGTTTTCTCAAGAAACACATTTTCTCTAAAGTTTGCTTATGTTATGATATCACTTTGGCCCATCACACACAAGATGTTGTGTTGTAATGACTTGACGTTCTTCAGGGCACTTATATGTCACAAACTCTGAGTCATGGGGCATTTTTATAAATGAAGCTGAAAAAGTCACAGGGTCAGAACTGGAAGGGATTTTGGAGAATTCCCAAGTTCAATCCATCTTTTTACAGAGGAGGAAACTGAAGCAAAGTTCTTAATCAAGATCACATGGCAAATCAATGACAGAGCCCTGGTTAGATCTTGGATCTCTTAAAGCTCCTCCCTGGTGCCTTTTCTACTATTCTACTAGTTCACACTAGCTCTCCTTAATGGAAAAAAATAAAAACGAGGCTAAAATCTATTAAGCATTGTACTCAAAATAAATGAAAAATGGTGCATTAAATCTGTAACATTGGAAGGAAGAGACTAAAATGTCAGCTTTTCTATTTGGAGTTCACATTCAAGGGTTGAGCCACTCTGTGGTCTCTCATTTCCCCCTTGTGGGTGAGAATTTTAAAGTCCCCACCACTTGGGCTATGTCTATACAATCCTAGAAATCTAAATTTAAGCCACCAAAATAAAACTGATTGTATGACTTGATGTCCACAAAATGATGGAGGGATTGATATTTTCCCGCCTCTCACCATTATCTATTTTGTCATCCTCTAGATATCAGTTCTGTCTGTGCCCAAGAGCATAAGATGCATATAGAAAATATCCTATTTTTCCTTTGGTGAATTCCACCCCTAAGTCTTCCTTGTCCCTAATACTCTAAGATGGCCCTATATTGATTCAATTTCTCCCTAGCTTTTTCAAGAATGGGTGACAATGGGGCTTCAAGCCAGGAAAGGATAGGAAAAGTTTCCAAAAGTGTCAACACATTTCATTATTCGACAGAGTAATTCATTGGATCAGGGGTTAAATAAGCTGTTTCTAAGGTATAGGCAAAGACAAAGGATAAAACTGCTTCCTGCCTCTCCACAGATGTACCCTGTAGCCAAGATTCAATTTTTAAAAAAAATTTTAATCAATAAAGCCAATGTTGAATTAAGGGCTATTTCCTTTCATTAGAGTAGTGCTGCCCAAATGTTTTTTATCAATTAAAAAAAAAGAATATAAAGCTGTGAGTCTGGTTAAAAATCAGAAGCTCTGAAGTAAGGCTCATTATGCACATAAGTGCCTATAATTCACAAATCTGAAAAGCATTAGCATTGCTGAAACACACACACATCCAGCTATCAAAAGCGCACCACTTAAACAGAATCATCTGCCTGCATTATCATTCTGCAGGTTGCTTTTGAACAGACAAAGCCATTTTAGAAAACATGCAAAGAATGGTGGCAGTTGCTATGGGTCTATAGAGGCTTGTCTTGAGCCAGAGAAAAGCTAATGTTCTTCTTGGAAAAACATGACACTTCCCCCTAATTAGGCCATTCCTTTCCAGTTTCTATAAGGGTCTCCAGAAGAAGACAGTTTATAATATTTCTTTCAGCAAATGTTGCTAGCTAGTCTCTCTCCTTATCACCACTTGTACCCTGGAGGAAGAGGAGGAGGAGGAGGAGGAAGAAGAGGAAATAAAGAGATCAGAATGTAAGACAAGCCAGGCCTCTGACTTGGTCAAAGGAAACATTAACGAGTGCCCATCCTATGGCACAAAGCAGGGCTTCTTCAATTTTTTCCACTCCTGACCCATTTTTGCCTGATAAATTTTTGCATGACCCTGGCAAAATAGATACACAAATCAAACATTTACTGAGGAGAAGTCAGAATTTCATGACCCCCACATTCAGTTATAAGACTCCATATGGGGTCATGAGCCACAGTTTAAGAAACTAGAGCATAGGTGATAAAATGGAACAATTTAGCTAACAAATCTTAACAATATTGTGAAATGGAGCAATGTTTTCCTTTGTCAAATGCAGTTAGTTTTTTGCTGGAGGCAGTCAGGAAGAAGAAAGAGACAGTGTGGTGGAGTACAGTGGTTAATCTCAAATAGAAAGGGAGGCCATTAAATGGTACAGAAGGTTCTCTGAATCCCACATGTTGATTTAATTTTAAAATGTAATATTATCTATGTTTTAGTATTTTTAAAATTTATTTTGTTAAATGTTTTCCAGTTATGTTTTGATCTGGTTCAGGTCTCACTTGGGAGAAGCATGTGGCCCATAAGGGCTATGTTTGATGCTTCTGGTATCCAGAGAGTGTGTAGGGGTATGAATCAGGAACACCCGACCTCAAAACCTGACTCAGAAACTTACTAGGCTAGGTGACTGGGAGTCATTTAACTTTTCTCAGTCTCAGTTTCCTCATCTATAAAATGAGGTTAATAATAGCACCAACCTCACAGTGTTGTTGTTAGACTCAAATGACATATATATATATATATATATATATATATATATATATATATATATATATATATATATATATATATATATATATATATATATATATATATATATATGTATGTATGTATATATAAAGTGCTTTGTAAATCTTAACGCGTGGCATAAATATTAACTAGTATTATTATTAGAATTTAAAATATTCTACAGTGAGTACAGATCACTTAAATTTTTTTTTTTTTGGAGAGGTAGTTGGGGTTAAGTGACTTACCTAGGGTCCCAGGGCTAGAAAGTGTTAAGTGTCTGAGGTCCCATTTGAATTCAGGTTCCCTTGACTCCAGGGTGGGTGCTCTATCCATCTAGCTGCCCCTCAAGTCACTTTTCAACAAAAGGGAAGAAAGCTCAGGTGCTAATTTCGGTTATTCCTGGAATCTATGAAGCCTACTTGAATCCTAATAATCTTAATAAAGACAGGCAGTGAGGTGTAATGGGTAGAGCTGACCCTGAATCACCGAAGACCTGGTCTGAAGTCCCTCTTTGGAGACATTTCTTGGTCAATTCACTTAATCTTTCATTGTTCTAGGCACCTAAGACTCTAAGTCGCAAAGAAGGTAATGACAACTTGCCTTGGAAGAGGAAGTTTTCACACCTGAGTCATCTATTCCTATGAAATCACAGATCCAGTCCCCATTGCTCTCCTAATAAAAGCAAGGGGTCTTCCTCAGCTGCCCACTCCCCAGTTATCCAGGTTAGGGCCTTGGTTCTCCACTCTGTGTTAGGGAAAAAACACAACAACACAGGACTGAAAAAAGATTATTGATTTCATAGGACCCGCCTTTAGACAAGACTAAGCTTAAACTGGTTTTTGTTTTTTAGTGAGAAGGCCTTTTTCTGAAAAACTCTAGAGAATGATTTCACAAAAGGGCAACTGCTAAGTGAGGTGAGGGTTTGGGGGTTTTGCTGTTTCAACATCAGGCCCCACTTTATACATCAACTTCTAATGATTTGTCCTCAAATAGTTTTCAAAATAAACCAAAATAAAAGTTTCATCGGCAAGGAAGACACCGTACAAGATTTCCATGGTCTTAAGTGATCACAGATTTCATGCTGGAAGGGACTTCAGTGATCATGAGTTCAATTTTTTCATCTTGCAGAGAAGGAAACAGATACCCAAGAGATGGAATGACATTCTCAGGATCTCACAGTCAGTGACTACTCCAATTTTCAAACTCAGATTTCTTGCTGACTCCAAGTCTAATGTCCTCTCCACTATCCCCAAACTGAACAGGGATGCAGCTGTAATCTCACAGTTAAATACTCACATTCTTTGTGTTGTTCAAGAGAAAATCTCTGCTTTCAGGATTTATTCTTATGTATACTGGTTTATTTGAGGTTCTAAGGAGAAGATACAGGGAAATTTCTGATCTGACAAAGAAACTCAGGGTTTCCCTAGATCAGCCTCTTCTAAATTGTTAGCAGCTAGCAATAAACCTTGAAGACCTGGCCAATGAGTGTTAGTCAGTGGAAAGGGGAAAAGGAATATGGAAGTACTGGTAGAGACAGAGATTCCCCAGTGATGAACAGGAATAAATTCAACAAAGAGCAGGTAACCTTTTAAATTAGACAGAATGACTGTTTGAAAGCCTCTTCTAGGGCCTGTGTATTTATTTACTCCTAGAAGATGGCTTAAGCCTTAGCCAAAAGTAAAAAAATGAGAGGAATTTCCGAGATGGCTCCAATTCCAAGTTTGTCTAGGCCAAGGTCACTCTCAGCGTCAGAGTTGTGTGAAGAATGGACACCAAGTTCCCTGGAGTTGTGCTATCCACAGACGTTCTCAGAGCGGGCACTCACATTTAGGATCCTATTAGGAGGAATGAACAAACATTTTTTATGTCTTGTGAAAATTTATTTTGATCTAAGAAATTGGGATTGATCTAAACATTCCTCACCACTGCCTCTTGGAATTGATTTATTAGGTACTAACTCAAGAAAGAGGTAACCCTTATTCTCAGTTGCAAGGATGATTACAATGGAAACTGCTCTTGTTGGCAGAATCAGGTCTTCTGTGGGGTTTTAATTGCCAAGAAGATAAAAGACTTTCATAGAAACATATGTAGTGTGACTAAATTATCTACCGTACTGGGATTTGTGTCCTGAAGGGACATGGGATATGATTTTTAAAGTAGAAAGATATGTAGTGTGGCTAAATTATCTACCGTACTGGGATTTGTGTCCTGAAGGGAGATGGGATGTGATTTTTAAAGTCACTAGCAAGTACAAAATGTTTTGATGTAGTTATCTTTAGAGACACAAAAATGCAGAATCATACGTTTCGGGATGGAATGAACCTTGGAAAGGTTATGCAGTCTAACCCCCTCATTTTCTAGAGAACACATAGGCCTTAAGAGGCGATTTGATATATCCAAGATCAGATAGTTAGTAAATGGCAGTGCTGAGATTAAAGCCAGGTCCTCTGACTCGCAATCTAGCAGCCAACGACCACGTGAAGTTTTTTGTTTGGTCTTGCCTATATCACTTTATTTTTCTAATGATCACTAGGTATGAACCAAAATGCTATCAAAAGTACCATCAATGTGTACTAGGTTAGCAAGAATACGGAACCTGATTTCAGCATTAGCTGGATAACCTTAGGTGAAAATTTACCTTCTTGGAGAGGCTTCCAAGCTGTAGAGATAATAATAATGTTGGTACTAGCTATCATTAATCTAGTACACATTGATGGCACTTTTGATGGCATTTTGGTTCATACCTAGTGATCAATTAGAAAAATTAAGTAATACAGGCAAGACCAAACCAAAAAACTTCATGTGGCCTTTGGCTGCTAGATTGCGAGTCAGAGGACCTGGCTTTAAATCTCAGCACTGCCATTGACTATGTGACCTTGGAAATGTCAATTTTAATTGCCATTAAAAAAGCCCTATGAACAGGTGAATTTTTAGGAATTAAAAAAATAAGCTGGTAAAATGTTTATATTTAATAGTGCATTTCTATTTTGTAGTGATTTAATATTTTATTTTAAATTATAATAAAGGCTAGGAGAAACACAGCTTTGGTTTCTAGAGTAGAGATCTCAGAGACCATCTAGTCTAACGTTTTCCTTTTACAGTTGAGGAAACTGAGACTCAGAAAAATTAGGTGACTTGTCCAGGGTGACACAGCTAATAAGTCATAGAGGCAGTATTTGAAACAAATAGTGTTCTTTCCACCACACCATGCTATCAGTCCACATCCACTGATTGATTAAGGAACATGATAACATAGATCTCAAATTCCCCCCTTTTTGATTTTCTTTCCTGTGGGCTAACCAATAAGTAGCTATTTGTCCCGTGTAGTAGAGTGGAAAAAATGGCTTTGGTGTCAGAAGACCTGAGTTCAGATCCCAGCCATGTGACCGTGGGGTTTCAGTTTCCATTCCTGTCAGATGAGGAGACTGGATTAAAGAAGTATACATTTTATGATTTTCAAGTTAAGGCGACGTTGCTTAGGCTTGTCTGCTGCTCAAAAAAACCCGAACTTGAACAAGTTTACTGTTACAGCCTTGGTTATTTCAAATATAACAAAAACACAAGATTGCACAATTTCACTTTAACACAGATGAATTTTAATAGCTGAATCAAAACACCTGAAACACGATTCTTGAGACTTTTAGCAGCACCAGCAACAAGGAGTGTGGATTGCCATAGGGCAAAAGTGAGATGGCCAAGGCAGGCACAAATTGAATTTTGAGGCCCCTGGAATTTTCTTCTAATACAGAAAAATGAACTAAATAAAAATTTGGTGTGACATTTTAAAGGACCATTAAAAAACAACAACCAACACCTTATACGTAGTTCTAATGAGGAATGTCTCATTAAAAAAATCTAGTCTTCTTTCAACACAAAAGCCAAAACAGGAAAAAAAAAACACCCCAAACCATCAACACTAAATATTCCAGGGTATATCATCAATCACTAGCCCTTTCTGCAGTTTCTGGAGCTTAAATTATCCTTTCTTTACATTAGCTAAACTATACATAAGTAGTCCACTGGGTGTTACACAGCAGAATGCCACTGCCTGAATTACAATTAAGTACTTTTGTTAAGAGATCATGAAATGATTTGACAGGGAAATTAGTATGGCTGCGGCAAAGAAAAATGAGTCTTCAGTCGATCCATCAAGACGATTAACATTTGTCTTGGGTAGAAAGCAGGCCCAAGAAAATGAAATTTACGTGATTTTTAGTCAACAAATCATACGCCACTATAATAGAAGCAAATCCTTTGGGGAGTATGTCCATGTTGGTCTTGATAAAGACCTAAGATCTACAAAGACAAGCGATCATAAACAGAATGCAACTAGAAAGAGGATCCCATATCCCATGCACTTTTAAAAAATGATTAACAATGACTAGTTCTGACTACAGCAACTTGAAAATTTCCACCTTAATGTCACTGCTGCAGTCCAATCACATACTTGGAAACCAGCATTTTTGGCTGTGGGTGAGGTCAACACAGGAGCCTAAACTTAAGAGCTGGGAGGAAGGGAAGAGGACAGATTCTGATTCTGATATCTAACATCAAGGCAAGTCTGGATAATAGGGCCAGACCTATACCTTAACTGGAGATTTGGGTGTGGTCAGTTCATTCCATTTTCATGTTTTGGGAAGTCTTAGACTTTTGGGCCAGGTAAGCCTCTCTGCATAGGTGAATGTTTTTGTGACTACCACAGTTGTGAGAGTTGCTCTCTGGGAAAAAAAATCCCTTTACTAGTAGTTTCTGCCAGTATTTCAACATTTGGGATTAGATATTTATCAAAGAGAGTATGGATTTACAGAACAAGAGCTACATGAGACAGATGGATCAATCAATAAAATCTAGGTGCTGGTCTATAAATTTCAATAATGTGGTTTTAGATCCAGCAGCCACTGTGACCAAAAGTTGGCCAAGCCCTCTTATACTTTTGTATTTCTTTTCATAATAGGGCACATTAAGATTATATAGAGTTCTAGACTTTCCTCTGCCATTGTCCAAAAGCAAAAAAGAATTAACTGACCAGTTGCTGTTAAAGACAAGCCACTTTAAAGCAGTATTTTAAGACCAAAGCAGACTAAGACATTAGCATATCATTCTCTGGGGCCCGAGTTGCCAGCCCACGACAAATCCATAACTACATGGCACTGAAACATACATTATAGACTCAGAGGACTTTGAGTTGGAAGAGAGCTGAGAGGTGATGGAGTTAACCTCTCACTCAGTACAGGAATCCCTTCTATAGCATCTCTGATAGGTTATTACTCAGCCTCTGCTTGAATGCCTCGACGTTACAAAGCCCTCCCAAGGCAGTCCAGACCACTGGTAGATAGCTCCCACATCAAAAACATTTTTTCTGCTTCTTGTAACTTTTACCCTTTGGTTATAGTTTTGCCTCTTGGAGCAGCAGGACAAGTAAGCTTCCTCTTCTATGTGGAAAGATCTCCAAATACCTGCAGTTAAAGAACTTTGTGAGGGAGACTCATTCCCTCATTTATTTCTAATGGCCTTCCCGATGAGCTTGTTCTGGTAGCCACAAGGACCACCTGGGTCAAAAAGCGAATTATGACCAACGACACCCACCATTAAGAAGATCAGGCAGAACTCTTCAGCTAATGAAAAGCTGACATAGAAGCAACATCTCTATGCAGCAAGGGTACAAAGTAAAGGCAGATCAACCATTTTTCTGCAAAGAAGGTTGGACATTTGCACAGAATCTATTCATTTCAAATAAAAGGAGTATACTGTTCCCAGTGGCATGAGTCTGTCTTGCATTGAGGTGGTATTCTTTGAAAGGCTCAGAGCAGGAGAAAAATATAGAGAAGGGTTTCGACAAGGCAACATACATTGCTACAAATCTGCATTCCCAGTCATGCCAGCCTCATGAAGCATCACTTTTGTTGAAACACAGCTCAAGACTCATGTCATGTCCTTTGGCAGAAATGTAAGAAACTACTTTCCTAAGAGTTTGATGGAAACCCTTTTCAGTTCATTAATGGATACACTTTCAGTGATACCTGTAGCTCTCCAACTCCATGTTGCTGAAAGCCTCATTTTCACAGCGGGTTCTGGGTTAATACTGCAAATGTGAAACTATTTAATTCACTCAAGACCTAAATCTTCCTTGAAGGCCCTGGTTGATATATGTGGGAAGGGGAAATAGCAGAAATCACACACAAATACATTTGGCTTGCTCCCCGTAAAGCTTTTTCTTCTCAACTCCCAACTTCAATTTGAAAGGCTCTGATTGACAGTCAACAATAACATCTAACTACCCTTTTTCTGGACACTCTTAGATGTGCCTGGAAATCATTTTTCCTTATACTATTGACAAATTGATGTTGGGGTATACTTTTCTAGAAGCTGTTGCCTTAACAGCAAGAAGATCCAGCTTTGGAGCTGCTGTTTAGGTCAACGGTATGGCCTAGCAAGCAATGCTCCAGCTGCTCCTCCACTGCCAGAACCTGCCTCACTGCTTCTTCAAAGGCCACTGTGACATTGGTGTCATCTTTGGCACTTGTTTCCAGGTAGGGGTAATCCCCATGCTCCAAACACCAAGCCTTTGCCTCTTCAGTGGTCACTTGTCTTTCAACTTTGTCTACCTTGTTCCCTAGGACTACAAAGGGGAAGTGGTCAGGGTCTTTCACATCTGCATAATAGATGAATTCTTTCTGCCAGTTGCTAAGATTTTCAAAGCTCTGCCTGTCATCCACACTAAAGGTCAAGAGGCAGCAGTCTGCTCCTCTGTAGAATGGTGTTCGTAGGCTCTTGAAACGCTCCTGACCTGCAGTATCCCAGATCTGGAGGGTCACAAAGCGACCATCGACTTCTAAATCTCGGTTTAGGAATTCTACACCTATAGTGTGGAAAGCCTGAGAGTCGAATTTGTTGGTTACATAACGGTTCATAAGGGAGCTTTTCCCGACTCCACCATCCCCCAGGAGAATGACCTTTAAGAGCAGGGACTTCCCACTCATTGTAGCAACAGCAGGTGGGTATGGGCTTGTGACCAAGACAATCTGAAAAAAAAAGAGAAAAATAGGAGGGAAAATAGTTAAACCCAAGCAAACTATAAGCAATTCAACACTGAATTCCTCTGCATTGCAGTGGAAGGCTCTCTACTTTAATTGACAGATTAAAAAAAGGACGTGGACAAGAGTTTCATAAGATGGACAGGCATAGCTTGATTGCCATCTGCACTGGGACAGGGAGTACCCATGTTGGTGACATCACAGAGCCATTGAAAAAGCATCATTTTTGCATTAAGCTTTTCTAACAGTACATAACAAAAAGAACAGACTCTTCATGGTATGTGAAAAAAACAAACTTGCTTTTCTACCATTTAATGTTGCTACAATCTCTGATAATGTGTTGAATATTTAAGGCTTGAATATGTTGGCAAGGTAGCATTTCACCCCTAATATGAGATAGTTTCAGTTTTGGCCCAGCCTTGGGACAGCACAAACAGCAGAAGGCGAGTTTTATAACTGATTTGGGTTCAGAGATCTGCTGATGAGAGGTTCAAGGAAGCTGAGGGGGGAAAGGGGCCTATGCTGAATGAAGTAGAGCTCTAGTCCTGCAAGGTCAATTTTGTTAATGAATTTTTAGTCCTGTGGAGCTTGCCGATTGGTGAGGGATCTACTATAATATTGACTTTTCTGAAACTGATAGCATTACAGAAGTATTGAATAAGAGGCAAAAAATGGAATTTTTCAGTAATTTGGGGGAGGGTCCATGGCAGCTTATCTCCCTATGGAACACCCAGAAGGTGTTTTAGAGAAATTACATAGTGATTAGGTCATTGTGAAAGCTAAACAAAGGCATGAAAAAAAAAATGAAGTTAAAGGCAATATTATGATAGCAAGAGAAAAAAAAAGAGATGGGAATAGAGCCACTAATGTAGTGCCTTTGCCAGAATGCTTTTAGAAACACATACATTGCAAACTTAATATGATACACTAAGGAAACAATTTCAAAAATCTATAATAAAACACACCAGGAAATTAATAACAAAATTAATAACAAATTCAACTTCCATCCACCGCACATATTTAATATACACAATTAACACTCCAAGACAAAATTCAAGCTTTACCTTGTTCCAAATAGATTTAATTTGTATTCTTAGTGTGATAACCTTAAAAAAATAGCCTTTGATAATAAAATAAAGCAAAACTAGTAGAAGATATTTAGTAAAGGGCATGCCTAGAGGGGCCTAAACTATAGGGAACATCTATACTAGAACTAGAATTCCTTCTTTTTCTTTCTATTAAAAGCCTCAAGTGAGTTGGATTTTTTGGAATGGGCATTCAATGGGCATTGCTTCAGTCAAACTGAGACCGGTTAAAGACCTTAGCTTAAAAAGACCAAGGTCTCCCACCTATCCAAAGGCCATTTCCATTTATCCTGATCTATGTCTTGTCACTGAACTCAGATAGTTCCAGAGGAGAAAGTATGGCAGGTGACCTTGTCCAGCCCTCTCTCACTTCGATCCAAATCACTTGCATCTCATGGCATCATGCCCCTGCTATCATGGTTCTCTTTGAGAATGAAGGAGAAAAAAACAACAACAACTAAAAGCTACATTTCTGTAACAGGACAGGTACCCCAGTAAAAGGTTAATCTGCTCCAGACTGTCGTTGCCAGGTAATGGTCACAGTTAGATGAGGGACTGGATTGATGATTTTATTGACACAGGGAACTCCCAGAAGAAATACAAAACTTTGTGAAATTATGACATCTTCATTTCAAGAATAATATTTTAAAAGCAAAATTCTTCAATATATGATGAGACTTAGTTAACATGAGTATAAACAACAAAATCAATTAGCAGATGCATCTCATAGTTTACACTGTTGGAATATAAAGCAACTTTTTCACCCCACTGTTTAAGAATTTAATGTTATACTACACCCAGAGAAGGAACACTGGGAAGCGAATGTAAATTGTTAGCACTACTGTCTATCTACCCAGGTTACTTATACCTTCGGAAGCTAATAATTAATGTGCAACAAGAAAATGGTATTTACACACATATATTGTATCTAGGTTATATTGTAACACATGTAAAATGTATGGGATTACCTGTCATCGGGGGGAGGGAGTGGAGGGAGGGAGGGGATAATTTGGAAAAATGAATAAAAAAAAAAGAATTCAAACTTTAAAAAAAAAAGAATTTAATGTTATAAATGTCAGAGATTTCAAGCTAAAAATAATGGATTAATTCATCGATAAAGATATTAATTACTAAGTTGCTAAGTCACTTTCTGGGTTTTGAAGAGGTAGGTGTAATGTCATCAGTGTGAGGAACTCCCTGTTGTGGAAACTCCCTCTGCTAATCTAGTTTGGGAACATGTGTCACAGAATTGGCTTGGGCACTGAGAATTTCAGTAACTTGCCATATGTATGAGAGTTAGGACTTGAAGCCATAGTGACACTATAGATTTCTCAAGCACCTCAAAATTACAAAAGCCCTACTTTCTGCCCTCTTCTATTTGCAATCTGAAGCTCTTGAAACCAGCTGGATTCGATAAACGTTTCTTTAAATGGAGATAGAATAGCTGTTAGCATACTTTCTTGTTCATTGTGTGAATCTGAAAGACAATTTTAGGAAACAGGACTCTTGACATCCTATGATAGCAATCAATGGCATGTGTGAAATGAACTAGGTTGCACTTTCAGCAAGACTGGTGATCATATTATCAAAGTCATTAGGGATAATTTCCCGGCTGCGGATAAGCTCAGTACAATGAAGGGCCAGTGGAGTGACTATGGAAACCGAACTATCAGAAAGCTACAATTAGAGTAGATGAGTAGGAAGGACCGCATGGGAAAGCAGACTGCAATTATTTGTACTTTGCTTTGTGAATTTGCGTTGCTTTGTGAAACGCACAAATGATTTCGAACCTACACCTTTTCATTAAAAGTAATTTTACTAAGTTTCACTAATTGTCTGAGACAATTAGATCCTTATACGTTATAGTTCCTTTGCGGCAATAACTTCCATTATTTAGCTCAGAAATCCTACTAGTATGCTTAGGATCCAGAGCCATACGATCTTGTTTTTCTTGAAGATAAGCATACTGTCCAGACTAGGGAGGTTATAGTCCCTCTGTACTCGACCCTAGTCAGACCACATATGGGAAATTTTCTTCAGTTCTGGCATATTTTAGGAATGACTTTGACAAGTTGAAAAGCATTAAAAGGAGAGTCTTATGTCACATGAAGATAAGTTGAAGGCACTCAGGACATTTAGCCTGGAGAAGAGATATGTGTGTGTTTGCGCGTGTGCATATGTGTAAAATATCACAAAATTAGGTTTGACACAAGGAAAAACTTCCTAACAATTCAATTAGAACCATGTAAAGATAAAAATGGGCTCTCTGGAGTAGGGGATTCCCTCTGAAGACTGGATGGCCACTTGTTGGAGATTCTTTTTCAGATGCGGCCTCTGAAGGCATATCTATCTACTTCAGATTTTGTGATTCTCATTTGATCCTCATGACATCCCTATGAGGTAAGAATTAGAAGTAGCATTATTCCACTGAGGAAACTGAGGCTCAGAAAATGATACCAAGTTGCCCATAATCAAATAGCTATGAGGTAAAATGGATTATCCAGATTTTCTGCTTCCAGATTCAGTTTTTTATTTTCTGCACTGTTCTCTCTCCGTATATGTGAAAAGGCATTAAACTGAAATACAAACTACTGTATAACCATGGAATCATAAATTCAGAGGACCTCAGGGGTGGTAATCATCAAAGGCAGGGGAAGGGCTTGATGCCAGAGCCAGAGCTCTTTCCACTATACCAAGCTGATACCTGTTGTTGTTAATAATAGTGATGGTGATGATGTTGACAATCATGGATTGGACTTTGAGAGGGTAATTATGATAATGATGAGAATGATGATAATTACTGAGAGGAGGCATCAATAAAAGAGGCAAATTTGTCTTTTTCAGAGCTCATTTACAATATAAGTACCTCATGACTCTATCTGAATAGAAGTTATGGATGACTTCTACAACCTGAAATTGACAGTATTTTTTATTCATGTTTCTGGAGGATAACATTTGTGTTATTAGGATGTGAAACACCTCAAAATCCTTTTAATTTGTACAAATTCTAGGTTTTACGCACTTGATATACGCTACATGTGTTAAGTTTTGTTTTTGTGATTGAGCTTTTCAGTAATCAACTCCACCAGGTCAGGCCTCCTGTTTTTACAGAAGCCTTATATGAGGCTGAGTGGATAGAGTCGTGAGCCTGTGTCAGAAGCCTTGAGTTCAAAGTGGCCTTGGTCACTTATTTGCTGTGTGACTCTAGACAAGTCATGAAAACTCTGGTGGCCTTAATTCATTGGACAAGGAACTGGCAAACCTTTTTTCTAGTAACTTGCCAAGAAAATTTGGGGATATGGTTAATGAAATAACGAAGAGCAGCACATGACTGAATAAGCATACAAAGCCATATGAGGGAGGATTACATCCCGAAATAGTGACAAAACTTCTTGTGGGTCCCAGGCGGAGGCTGGCTTTCTTTACCTTGTGGGAACAAACATCAGTAACAAATCCCAGCTCTAGCAGTACTTATCTACCCCCACCTCTGAGGGGTTATATAAACCTCTACCATAGGGAGAATACTTTGAATTCACTCAGGGAAGACTTGGTGTCCTGATGATGGCCCCAGGTTCCCAGACTGTAAGAGTCCTGCCATTGCAGCCAGATTTAGGAAGCTGACCCACTACCTGTTCCTGTGTATCCTTGCAAAAAAAAAATTTTTTTTTTTGAGGCTGGGGTTAAGTGACTTGCCCAGGGTCACACAGTTAGGAAGTGTTAAGTGTCTGAGATCAGATTTGAACTCGGGTCCTCCTGAATTCAAGGCTAGTGCTCTATCCACTGCACCACCTAGCTGCCCCCCTTGCAAAAATTCTTAATTCACTGTAACTAAGTCAGTCTTGTTTTGTCATTTTCTGAGCTCTGTGATCTGAACCCTATGACTCATCGGTTTCTCTGTCAGACTAACACAAATGGGTATTGGAGTTGGGTACAAGAACTATACTTGAGCTAGGGTGAAGTCAGGGCAGACTGGGCAAAGGAAGAATATGAAAGGGAAGGAAAAGGAATTCCTGTCCTCGATTGGATGACCAAGATGAAAGAAAAAACAAAATGGTGATGTAGACAAACTTGTTTCCCTCTTCGTGAAGAAAGCAATAATTAATAAGGAAAGACTCCAATCTGACAAAACAGTCCATTGTGAAGATGTGGAAGAGAATGGAGGGGGCAACTGAAGAGTCAGAGAGGAATGAACAAATAGTTGGTAAAGACAAAAAAGGTAGTGCTCCCTTTCCTCTCTCTTAACTCTGATTGTATTGAAAAGGGTTTGTAAGTGGGGGTGGTGGGTTGGGAGAGCACACAGATGAGAAAAATCAAATCCAGGAAAATCAAAAGAACATATTTGGAAATTTGTTTAAAGTTCAATGTCCTTTAAGCAACTGGTGTCTTTTCTTTTCCTTTTTTGGGGGGGCAATCAAGCTTAAGTGATTTTGCCCTTGGTCACACAGATGGTAAATGTCTGAGGCCACATTTGAACTCAGATCCTAACTCCAAGTCTAGCACTCTATCCGCTGCGCCAACTAGCTGTCCCTGTCCTTTGCATATGCTTATGTGTATATGTATGTATAAGTGTGTATGTGTGTGTCAGACAACTCTGGAATCAGGTTCTTTGAATTAGTCATCTAAAATTTATAAAATTTTGGATTATAAATACCTGCCTTATCCTTTCACATCTGGCCAGCACTGGGGGATAAATTCAGCATAAAATGAATTGTTAAGGATTATGCAGACACCTGTGAATGGGGGTGAAGTAACTGAATTCTGCTTTCCAGTAAAAGAATAGTTTGGAAGACATAAGTTGACCATGAATTTGATGCAAATTATAATGGGAAGGAAATCAAGCTTTCTTGAAGGGCAGCTAGATGGCACAGAGCACCAGACCTGGAGTTAGAAGGACCTGAGTTCCAATGTGGCCTGGGGCACTTATGGCTTATTAGCTGTGTGACCCTGGACAAGTCACTTAAACCCAACTGTCTTTCCTAAATTATAAATAAAAGTGAAAAAAAGAAAAGAAAACTATGGCGGCATTTCTGCAATGTTTGGCATGCAAATTGATATCGATAACATTGCATGTACACTGAATTTCATGTTTTTCTCTGTGGTGGATTGCTGGGTTCACCCACCATGGAATTTTAAATTGTGGGGGTGAGGATACTGCATCCAGAATTCCTTCCGGAGCTACCTTACCCCTTTTCTGCTGCTCCCTGAAACCAGGGATGGCTGAAGGGAAAGGAAGGAGGGAGTTCTTCTCTTTTGTCCTTCTCTCCAAAAGGGCAATTTTGGTGCTGTTTCATTCTCTTTCTCTGGCTTGAAGAGGTACTCAAACAGCATTTGCTCCCTACTCTACCCCTTTTCTTTCTCTGTGATCTTTCTCTCTTTCAAGGGCTGAGAGACTCAGACTCTCTAGCTTCTTCTGTCCACCCAGACCTGCCAAAGCACCCCAGCAAGACCAGACCCAGAAAATGTATCTGGTATTGCTCTGCTAGTTCTTGGTGGACAGTTACTAAAAGTTGCGGCTTCTGATTCCCTTCCCAATCTCCTGTCTCCAGATTCCCTCTCATGAACTTCACACTTAGGCAGCTCCCTACTTGTCTGCCACAGTATGATGTGGATTGCCAAGTGGAAATTATTAAAGCTAAGTTCCCCAAACAAAGTACTTATCTGATGGGGCTAAGGCCTATTCTGATAAACAGTAACTTGCATATTTGTCTTTAGGCTAAAATCTCAATATGATCAGTTTAACAAACATGCATTCCTTTTTTTTCAAAGAAATACCTATGAGAATATGAGTTGTTGGGTACAATCTATCAAAACATGCTGTTACTAAAACTAAATGACCCAAAAAGTTCATAAGACTCTTAGAATGTATATCAGAAACATATATGCAATTTGTATAAACAATGTAGAGAACACAGGCAGATAACAATCATGGTTCAATTAGTTTTCTGTGGATTTGATCCAACTTTCTATTTCTGAATGTGCAAGGATGCAATATTTACTTGTGTAAACTGAAAAAAATTATGAATACTAAGTTTGGGATGTTTAAGTTATAATCTGGAAAGCAAGCAAATATCTCCCGTATAAATGTAAATTAAACCAGAAGTCCTAAGATTTAAAAAATATTGTATCTAGTCCCTGTGAATAAGACACCAGAAGAATTTAGAGTTTTAGCTTTATGATATCATGTCTATTTTTCCCTCTGGTTGCCTTAAGGTTTATCTGAAACTATCTTGTAGCTCCATTATCTTCTCTAGGAAAGAAATCTGGAATAGCCATTGGGTTTGCAACTGAAGATTTGGATCTTGCCTCAAAATAATGTAGGTTTCATTTTTTTCAATTAGTTTATCTCCCTTTTGTGGTAGTTGGTGATCCCCAAAGATCCTAAGATTATAGCTTTGGGCTGGAAGGGACCTCAGAGATCATCTCTGTAATGGGGTCTTAGGTGTATGTACAGGGCCATGGTCGACAGGGTTACATTTCACCTTACATATGAGATTGAATAACTTGCCCAAGGTCTTCTAGGTAGTAGGTGGCAAAGCTGGGATTCACATCTAACTCCTTTGAACCCAAATCCAGTATTCTTTTCATTCTATTACCCTGATTGGCTCTAAACTTCAACTCTTCTACCTTACCATACTGGCTTCCTTTATGGTTACTGGCAGCTCACATCTGGCTCCCTACACTGCAGGTAGGCAGTTTGACCTTACTTCCACCAGAATAAAAACTGTTTTCCCTTCTCCATGTGACCCAGTAATCCAGAGCAAATTTCAGGGAGTTTATAGTCCCCTCTATCCTGGAATACTCCGAGAGAAACCTATATGGGAAACCCTAATGATTTTCAAAATGGATGATTTGCTTTTCTGAAAAAAGGAATAAAAAAGCCAATCATTCTCACTTCCTTTACTCTTGCTAGTCCTTGAAGTTAAGATTCCAAGTCTTTTAATCCACAAGTTTTCATGACTCTACCATGACAGCTCCTAAATAGTAAGCCCTTTTTTTCTCTCTCTCTTATAGGAAACCTACAAGAGCCCTTTTTATATAATTTTTTGGGGGAATACTAAAAGAAGTTCAAAAGAGGACCAAAACACTAGAAGCTTCAAGTTGCATCAATTCTAGTCTTTAGAAAGCATTTTTAGTCACAATAATTTGGAAGTGGCAAAGCAGAAGAGTTTTTATGATTGATTTGCACATATGGAAGACTAATTTTGAAACACACATTTAGTCAAGTGCTTTGGAATAGAAAAAGCTTATAGTTATAATAGCATAGAGCTGAGAAAATATTAAGGCCGTACTAAAGTACCACCCCATACTAACAAAAATGAAGTTGAAAATAAATAAATGAAAAGAATACTCTTGGTGATCTATTCTTGATGCAATAATCTTATAGCTAGAACATTTTGGTATTAAATATGGGATTATATGTCAAGCTCTTTATAAACTTTAAAGTACTACAAGATCAACATCAACTATTATTGTAAGTTTTTTTTTCCTTTTCTACTGACTGAAGAATGATAGTTCTATAATTCTTATTGCATCTGAAATTAGGTATCCCAAAGCATGTAACAAAGAGCACTAAGTCAAGGATATCTTGCCCTCTACGAAGTTCCACAACAAGAGAAAAAGTATGCTGGGCCAATTTTGAAGATATCACGATAACAATATAAAACAAAAAGGATTTCTCTAAAACAACTCATGGTGTGAGAACTGGCTCTATCTTCATTGCAATAAAAATGTAAGACTGGAGTGGTTATGTAACATTTAAGCAAATCTATCAGCATCAATACTAAAGCTGAAGTGTAGAATTTAAGTTGTCATCTGGGGTAATTTTCTTATCCAGAAGTAGTTGCTTACACTGTGTACTCAAACCAGGATATCTGTGCTTTGTTTCCTAGAAACTTCAGTGTAGAATGGATTATACATATATAGAGACCATTTTTGTAACTTCTACAACATGGACTCATGGGAGTATATGGTTGGAGGATCTTATTGTTTTAATAGTTTCAATTTATTTTAAGCACTTCTGTTTATTCAATATTAGTGTATCCCCTGATGCTGGGATTTTTAATGTTATCATTTTGTCTATATTGATGTCAAGTTTGATTTAGATTGTATTATGATTATAAGTCATATTAGATAATATGACTTATTTGGATGAGATGTAGGATTGAAACTCAGAAGAAATGGAAAAGAAGGAAACTTAGAAAAGAGCTGGAAGCTTTGGAAAGACTTAGCAGGAACTTAATAGGTATTGAAAGATATATCATCCACCAACTGGTTCATGCAATGTTATAGCTACAAGCTAATTGGGTAGTTGCCAATTTTGGTGTAGAAGGCAAGATACCTGACTAGCTGTTGGCTGCGCTGTCTCTTGTGATGACTGTAAATAGTGGAACTTACTGTGCAGGGAAGAAACCACTGGGACTGTAGTTGCTTCTTACAATTTGATTATGATTCTATTTTGATCTTCTATTACATGTGAAATCAGAAACCTGATAAAAGACTTACCAAATTATAAGGCCTGATTCATGCTAGAAATTTTTATTGATGTGAGGATTTGCTGATGGATCTGTAACCAACTATCCAGGGGAAACTGTCAACAGGTTGCTTACTAGAGTGCTCATGAAAGAAGCACTGAGGTCATAAGAATAGTTCTGAATAACACATGTTAACATGGGTCCCAGGTGGTTATATAGGAATAGAGGCAAAAAATGGAGAAGCAGCCTCACAAAGGTGGTGGCAGGACTTTTCTGATAACCCTACTGTTTTCCTCCATTGAAAGGGGCAGCCCCCACCTGGTTGACCACAGACCTGACTAGCGTACCCCTTGGATAGAATGAAGATTTATATCAAGAACTGGCAATTCAGCATACTTTACTCATTATAAAGATAATTAAAGAAACTAGTCCAAGGAGAACTATGCAAGATCAGTCTGTGATTTCTAGACCAATACTCTATAAAACACTATCAACATCACCACAAAAATGTCTTTCTCCCCTCTTGCAAGTAAGTTCCTCTAGTCCTTCAAAATACACCTAATTATTTTATAATGATCTTTTGTGTAGCTATATAACTTGGTATAAACAGAAGAAACAAATGTTTGTAAAAGTTGCCTGAAATGAGAAGAGATATACTATAACAAAAGAACAATTTTAAGATATTCCTACTATGGGGATAAAGGAATGGCATGTGGAAGAGTGTATCACAAATATAATCTTTTAAGTTTCCACAGTTTTACATTTTCTTCCTACCTCCATAGCTTGTTTGTTTATAGAAATTGTTCCCATAACCCCTTAGGTAGATAATTTTTTTCTTGGGGGAGGGAGGAGTCCATTTTCACAACTGAAAGTTATTTGCCTCTAATTGTGGAATTCCTTTTTTGTACCACCAGGATAAGTGACTAAAGTTATAAATGTGGTGATAAGCCTCATTGCCTCAAGGGAAATGAGGGTTTTAATGACTGTTATAGCCTGGTAAACATCAATGGTAATCATCATGCCAGCAAAAAACACAAGTTTATCCATCCCTATCCTCTCTCAAAAACCCAATACATTATTAAGACTTGAGTATATTCCTTCAAAGACAGGAGATATAGAGGAAAGTTGTATTATTGGCCTCTGAATCAACTGCAAAAGTCCAGTTTTTATATATTTACTCTACCTTCTGTGCTAGTGGACAGCATGTCACATTATCACTTAAGTTTCTGCTTCTTGGGAATCAGCTTCTCTAGCTTCAGCTGCCTCTATTTTTGCAAATGAACTTGTACAAGCTAAAGAAAATGTCATCCTAAAATAGTGATAAGGCCCCTAACAGGATCAGAGGCTCAGGCTATTCCCCCTCTGTGAAAAAAGCCTCTGTAATGAAACCCAGCTATGCTAGTACTTTTCCATTCAGCCCCTGGTGAGTGCTTTGGGGTTTATTCACAAAAAGGCTGGTATCCCAACTTCTGCCTCATATTTTTTTGGTTCACTATAGTCTTCCATGTACCCAAAACTGAGATGATTTATGTGTCTATTGTGGTTGTCTGCATCAGAGTTTGCAGTGATTGTACTTGTCTAAGGTCTACTTGATTGCCACCTGTTCCTGTGTATACTTGCAATAACATCTCACTTATTTCTGTAACTATAAATCAGTCTCATATAATCATTTCCTGTAGCCTATGATTTGAGCCTGAACTCTAATCAGCTTGTGTGCTCAGGCTAACATTATCACCTTAGTTCTTGATTCTTTCTTATACCATTATTATTTTCAAAGTGGCACTTTTCAGATAAAAATCCCTGGGTAGAGTTCCATTTGTGGAAGTCATAGAATCACATAGACTGTTAAAGCTGGAAGGGAGCTTAGAAATTTTCTTCATCAACATGCTCATTTTACATAGAAGGAAACTGAGGCCCAGAAAGCAGAAGGAAACTTGCCCAAGATGTTAGTGGTAGATTCTGACCAAGAATTCAAGTCTTCTCACTCCTAGTCCAGTGTTCTTTCTCTAATTCTGAAACACAGAAAAACGTTTAACTGATATGAATATCGTTCCTTTCCTAAAACAAAAACAAAAACCACCCATAATTTTCCCTGAAATAGTAATATTTCCATTATCACGGAATCATTAGTGGCAGAGGAGAGAGATGGTCTTTTAGGAATACTTTGAGAAGAAATCAGCAAAGTACAAAGGTGAATAAAACCATTCTTACTCTCCCAAGACGCACTTGTTGCAAAAATTTAAATAATGCTATCCAAGTGTATCAACAAGTTGTCAAAAGGAGCTTATAAGGACATAAACATGTAAGTCAAAACCTTTATATCTAGGTCCCACAATGAGAATGATATTTGTAGCCAGAGAATTTGGATAGTAGCTTGTCCTATAGAAAATCTGATTCAACAGGCATCGAAAAATCCTGATATTTGATTCTTTCCCTTATTTTCCTTAAAGATGCAGACTTGGAAACATCATCTAGGAATCATTGGAATCATTTACCCATTTCATTCAATGTGGTGCTCTGACTCATATTGTGCCCAGAATGAAGAATTCACTAGAGCAGTATTTCCCAGCAATTTTCACACTGCAGCATTTATATACTCGCTGATTAAAATTGGGGAGGAGGGGTCGAAGAGGGAAACAAGAATTAATCCTTTGGAAAAAAAAATCTATATTATTATGATCGTGGACAGAGGAAGGAGAAACTGACACAGGACATACCTCGGTTGCCATAAGAGCCTCTCCAATTAGGAATTCGGAGATTACCTGAAGCAGATTTTTGAGTGGGGTTCTAATATCTGGTTACAAGAAGGGAAGGAAGGAAATAGAAAACAGGGCTGTCCTCAGAATACATGGAAGAGAGTGGCTCTGGTGGCAGTATGCGCCAAGGAGGAGCCCAGCAGTAGGGAAAGCCCGGCTTGCTGTGACACAGCAGTTAGCTCACTGTTGGGATCTATCACACTGAGTGGAAAACACTGCACTAGTGAGTGGGGAGAGGGGTGCTTCCATCTCCAATCACAATCGCTTCCAAAAAAAAAGAACGGCCACCAACTGGCGATGCCTTGGGTTAGTTCACAGCACAGCCATTTCTGAGATAAACTTGTTAAAGTCCTCAGAATATCCCCCCCTCCCCGCCCCCACCTCTTAGGCGGCAGCAGGAGCAGCCAACACTATGATGCTCTGGAGAAAAACAAAAGATCTCTATTTCACCAAACTGATCTTGCAATGTTGACAGGTTGGCCACTGTGCCCATGCTGAGAGCCCAAATGCCAACGCTGCCAGAACAGAAGTCATCACCTAGACCGGGGGGAGCAGTTCGCGCCACCAGCATTCCTAGCATCTCCTTTGGCTTCTCAGGTCCCTGACCTCCTTGTTTGCCAGCTAAGGCCTTGGAGACTAAGGGCACGGCTGCCTGTGATTGGGCAATGCCCACAAGGCCGCCGGCTCTCTCCTGAGGGGCAAGGATGGAGGGCATGATGCTGGCAGAGCAGCTGACCCGGCGCGGGGCGCAGGCGGCGGGACCCGACCTCCCGGCTCCCCCACCCCCAATCCGAGGATAAGCGGGGGTTGGCGTCCCCCACTCCCCGGCCCCCGGGCGGCGCGCATGCGTTCCCCGCGCCAGCCGCCCCCGCCGCGCCCCCCCCCTCCCGTCCCCGTCCCCTCCCCTTTGCCCCCGCCCGCTGCCGGCTCCCAGGGCGGCGGGTCCTTCAAGCAGGCAGGTAGGCACCTTACCGGGGGCAGGGGCGGGAGCCGAGGGAGCTGCGGGCCCGGCTGGCTCAGTGCTGCTCGCTCTCCCGGTCCCGTCAGCGCCGTCACCTCACTGCCGCCTCACCGCTGCCGTCACCTCCGCCTCCTTCTCTGCGCCTCGTTCGCTTGACAGCTGCCGCTCGCGCCCTCCGCGTCTCGGGCCCGCGCTTGCGCCCGAGAGATGGGGAGTGGGAGGGGGAGGGAAAAGGAGGGGGGTCGGGGACGGAGGCGGGGTTGGGCCGCCCTGCCTCGAGCCCCGGCTCCCCGGGGGACCCCCGTGTGCGCATGCGCGCCCCTCAGCTCCTTGCTTCGCCCCCCCCTCCCGCCCGCCTCTCTTTCATCTTCCAGCTAGCAGTCCCTCAACCTTCTAGAAGCATCTGGAAAGCGGGTTGGGGCTGGGGGTTCCACCCCACAGCCGGGCACAGAATGTCTGGGTCCCGGTTTGAGAGTCACAAAAACCCCTCAGAGTGTTTGCTTGAGTTCATCTAATCCAACTCTGTCCTACACATGGGGAAACTGAGCCCTGAGCACAGAATGCCAGAGCTGGGAAGAATCCCAGAGGGCCAGCCGGTAAGCCCACGGGCCGGAGGGGCAAACGGGAATTTGTGCTGATGGTTTGTTCCTCCCGTACCCAGCACCCTCTCACTCCCAGTCTAGAACGTGGTCGACGGCAGCGACCTGGCCAGCAGCCTTCTGGGGGGGGGCGTCTCCACCCTCCCTCCCTCCAATTTCCCCCCCCCCCCCGGGAGCCACTACCCAGAAAATCCTCCCTTGTCCGGTCTTTAAAATCACTGAGGAGAGTGCCAGGCCCCCATCCCCAGTCAGGGAACAGGTGGTAGGTTGGGACTGTCCACCTGGAAGTCCTCCACGGCAGAGACCCCCCCCCCCCCAGAAGTCCTCCGCAAGCAGAATGTCCCCTTTCCCAGTGTGTCCTGTGTGGGGACCCTTCCGTTCCAGTCACTATTCCCAACCACACCTACCCTGCCCGCCCTTTGCCTCAGCCACCTTCAAAGTGACATTTTCCCGGAATCAGCTAGTGGGGAGGTCCTCCAGGAGCCATCCCCTTTGCTGCCCCATCTTCCCACCTGGCCAAACCCTCCTTAGAGCATCTCAAAAATGATGGCCGAAGCTATGCCCTTCTTTCTTGCCAGGAAGTTCTTACTCATTGACACTAAATCCCTGGTACTGTGCTTTTGTTTCCTTTCGGTTTTCTACTTCTGTCCTCCCTGCTGGTGGAAAACAGGGCCATTATTATGACTAATAATCTTTTATTTTCTGGAAAACTGCTATTAAATTTTATTCAAGTCTCTACTTGGAACTAAATAATCCTTGAACGTTTTTTCATGTGTCCTATTTTCCAATCCTTGATTTTTCTTACTGACTCACCTTTACTAGATAGACCGTTTGCCTTTTAGTTGTTTTGTGTTTGAAAGCTGCGATTTCATTGATGTGAGGTGTACCAGGTGTGGAAACTCTCCTGCCTCCCTATGGAACTCCTGGTTTCCTCTAATGACCCGGGCCATCAGCAGATGCAGCATTTTGGCTTTGGTTGCTCCACTGATATGTGTCAGTCAGGGCTTGAACTTCCCTTCCCTACTCTAACACTGAACTGTACAGCATCTTGTCAGTAAGTTGATTTTTAATCAGGTCCAACTCTCCATGATCCCATTTGGGGTTTTCTTTGTAAAGATACAGGAGTGCTTTGCCATTTCCTTCTCCAGTTCTTTTGATAGATGAGAAAACTGAGGCAAACAGGGTGAAATGACTTGCTCAGGGTAACACAGCTAGCTAGGAAGTGTCTGAGGCCGGATTTGACTCTGGCTCCAGTATTCCATTCACCACTCCTCCTGGCTACCTACTATGCCACCCACCTATGTCATAAGGGGGGGAAACACTTCACATAGATGGAGAAAATGGGGTGCACAGACAGGACTTTTAGAGAATCATTGTTTTAGGAGGAGAGTTTATTGAATCTAGATGGAAATTGCATGAGCCTGCTTGGCATTTGTGATGATGGACTACTATTATGTGTCAAGGACTAGGTCCTTCCATCCCTTGCCAGAGGAGACAGCTGCCAGCATGCAGACACTCACAAGGGGGAAATGCTGCAGCAGGAAATGCAAAATGTGGGAGTCTGGCAGCCAGCACCATGAAACGGTGACTGCCTGGGAAGGGTTTAGAGGTATCTGGGAAGAATTTGAGCAGAAGCTCTAGCGGCTTGCCATGCTCAGAGTGTCTCCATCAGCCAGCCCCACGTGAGGCTCACCTGGGGAGGAGACAATGTGGGACAATGGCAACACTGGCTGCATGACCTTGGTCTAGTCATTGTCCTTGAGGCTCATTTTCCTCACATGTAAGGTTAAGATCAGACTCCATCTCCTGACTACCTTAGAGCAATCGAACTCATATTTGTAAGAGTCCTCATAGAGCTGTGAATCACTATGGCCAGCTAGAGAGCAATAGAGCCCACGCTCCTCTTACATCTGAGTGACAAAAAGAATAGAATATTCACTGACTCCTTTTCTAGTCTTTTGAGCCTCACATCAACCCTGGGAGGTGGATATTATTCACTCCTGATTACAGATGAGGAAATCAAACTTCAGGGAATTTGTGCAGCATACCCCACACTGCTCACATAGCTAGTGTCGGAGGAAAGATTTGAACCCAAGCTTTACGATTTCCAATCCTTCATTCTTTCTACCATAATCCTTAGAGGAAATCCTCACACAAGAGGATAATCTTTCCCCAAACTTACAGATCTCAAAGTACCCAAAATATATAGATTGTTCCCTAACTGATGAATTGTTAAAAGATCAAAATGGGCAGTTCTCAAGGAAAGAAATCTAAATTTCAAGAATATTTTTAAGTAATATTTCAGTTTTCTAAATATATTCACAGATAGTTTTCAACATTCACTTTTTTAACTTGCATAATGGTTTATTCTTATTTTTTATTATAGCTTTTTATTTACAAGATGTGTGCATGGGTAATTTTTCAGCATTGATAATTGCAAAACCTTTTGTTCCAATTTTTCCCCTCCTTCCCCCCATGCCCTCCTCAAGATGGCAGGTTGACCAATACACGTTAAATATTCACTATTCACTTTTGCAAAACCTTTTGTTCCAAACTTTTCTCCCTCTTTCCCCCCCTTCCCAAGACAGCAAGCAATATTATATGAGTAAACATATGTAATTCTTCTAAATATATTTCCATATTCATCATGCTACGTAAGAAAAATCAGATCAAGTGGGAAAAATGAGAAAAAAACAAACAAGCAAACTACAACAAAAAGATGAAACTCATATGCTTTGATCCACATTCAGTCTCCATAGTTCTCTCTCTGGATGTGGATGGCATTTTCTATCACAAGTCTATTGGAATTGCTTTGAATCACTGCATTGTTGGAAAGAACCAAGTTCATTATGATTGATCATCACATAATCTAGTTTTTACTGTGTACAGTATTTACGTAGTTTCCAGTTTGTGGCCACCACAAAGAGGGCTGCCACAAACAGTCTTGCACCTACAGGTCCCTTTCCCTTCTTTAAGATCTCTTTGAGATATAAGCCTATGCCTCTCTTTGTATCCCTGGTACTTAGCACAGTGTCTGACACATAGTAGGTATTTGATAAATATTTATTGACTGACTCATCTCTATAGTTTTGTTTCCTTGATTGGAGCTTTGTGCCAGGACTAGATTGTACTCCCTACTGTGCTTTTGAATTGAATACAGCTTTTGAACAGTTGTTTGGTCTCACCCTTAGGTGCTTGTGCTGAAGTTCACCTCTTGTGCTTAGCCTCCACCCTGGATCTTTGAGCTTCAGAGTTCTAAGCCTTCAGATTCTTTATGACATTTGAGGACAGGACTCAGAAACTCTTGCCTTGGATATCCTAGTCTGAGTGCTTTGGTGCTATGCTGATCTCTACTTGGTTCTGCTTTCTTGCTCTTTCAATCTTGGAGATTTTTGATTACCTGAAACATCATCAGGGGAGCCCTCTGGTCTTGCTTTCTAAATGTGTCCCTTAACATATGTTGCTTAGTTTCTCCCTACTACCCACTCTCTGCCTGGGGAGTCTGTGGGAGATTGTACTACTTTGGCTATTGGGGGCTGAGAATGAGGCTGTCCTTGATTTTTTCCTATTATTTCTTTAATTGCTGTGTTCTAATTAAATGCTTTGTTACTTGATTTATGATTTCTGCCTACTTCTGCTGATCCTGGATGGAAGCTCACCCTGTATTTGTATAACTATGATTACTCCACACATCCTCCCCCACTGAACCTGGGGGGATCTAGAGTTGTGTGGAACCTATTCTACTTAGACATTGCCTATACTTTCTCCTGATATATTAGCTAGAATGTGATGAGGTCCTGGAATTGACAAAATGTGCAAGTCCCAGATTAACTTCTATAGCCATTTAAGACTACATTAGTATTTCATCAGTCAATATTTATTGAACAGCTACTATAATTGGTGCGCTGTTTGAGGTGCCATGGGAGACAAAGAAATAGAAGTAAGGACCATACTCTCTAAAGAGTCACTATCTAATTGAGGACATAAGATATGTAAATGTTGATATAATAGAATGCATGTTAAGTACCTACTGTGTGCTGAGCTTGGTGCTGGGGGAGATACAAAATTTAGATGCGGCATCTCTGCTTTCCTGCCAATTATAATTCAGTGCATGTAAAAACATAATAATAAAGTTTCTGAGTTCAAAGAAGTTATCTACTCCAACAAAAGTGGTCTAAGGGATGTGTTAGGGGAGAAAAAAAACACTCCTGGCTGCCTTGATCCCCAGTAGCTTCCTGGAGAAGGTTCAGCCTTGTATTTTGCCTTGAAAGACAAACAGTAAAAAAGTGAGGAGGGTATTGCACGAATGGGAAATAGTATGGACAAAAGGCAAAGAAGTGGTAGAGTGCTAAACCTATTTGGGATTCAGTGAGTATGGCTGAACAAGAGCTGTTCTAGCAGAGTAGGAGGCGATAGAGCCAAGGCAAATTGGGATCAGATTTTGAAGACCTTGAATCAAAAGGTCTTCATCTTATCAGTAATAAGGAGCCATTGATAGTTTTGGAGCAGAAAAATGGCATGATATAATTGGTATGTCTTAGGAAGATCATTGTGGCAGCAGTACATAGCTTGGAGGTTGGCAAGAAACCCAGTTAGGAGGCTATTGCGACAATCCAGGCATGACATAGTGAATGTTTAACTTTGGGAGTAGCAGTGGGAATCTAAGGAAGGCCTTGAACTATTGTATTATGTGTGGGAGAAAGATTTTTGAAATAGAATGAAATATAGTACTTGATGATTTGTAGGATGAAAGGAATCTGGGAAAAGGGGGAAATCAGAGGCCCCAGGTTTCAAGCCTGATGCCACTGACATCAGATTCCTGATTCATTCCCACATGGTTCATCCATGATAGTGAAGCTAAAGTGGGAAGGAGTGTCCTTTCTAATAGACTCTTCCCCACAGTTTGACCCCTTATAAGTCCCCATAAATACCAATAGCTGACATTTATATAGTACTTTCATATTTGCAAAAGACATTGTCTTATTTGGTCTTCTTAGCATTTTGTTTTATCCCCATTTTACAGGTGAGGGAGCTGAGACTCGGAGATGCAGAGATTTTCCCATGCTCACAGTTTGTAAGTATCAAAGACAGAATTTAAAATCAAGCTCTCTTCTAATTCCCTCGCTCTCTCAATTGCATTATGATACCTTGTTCACCACTTTCTCTGTTACACTGTAATCCCTCTTCTAAAGAGCCAGAAGGATAGCTATACGAGAGATACCACAGATCCTAAAAGTTGGAGGAATCATTTCATTTTGTGCCTCCTTGCTCTGCGAACAAAGAGTACCTAGAGCCACCTAAAGTGTTATATGGCCTCAGAGATGTACCCACCAGCAGATGGCAGCAATCTCCTGAGAAATCATTAATTGCTTCTCCAAGAGTAGGACACCAGGTGGTAGCCATCTACTCATGGGCTTTTCTTGGCGCCTCTAGGTGTGTTTTTGCTCAGTCAGTTTTTAGGTGTATCTGAGTCTTTGTGATTCCATTTGAGGTTTTCTTGGCAGAGACACTAGAGCGGTTGTCCTCCTTCTCCAGTTCATTTAACAGATGAGGAAACTGAGGCACACATGGTTAAGTGACTTGCTCAGGGTCACACAGCTAGGGAGTATCTGAGGCAGCATTTGAACTCAGGGAGAGGAGTCTTTCCGACTCTAGGCGTGGCACTCTGGGTGTCTATGGTGCCATCTAGCTGCCCATGGATATCATGGCCTTGTTAAATTTTAGTTAAGGAGAATTTGATGCATTCTAAGTGGGCCGATGGGAAGAAGGGGTTGGGTTCTGTTGACAGTTATAGACAGCACTTGCTAGGACCATTATCATTCCACTTCTTTGTTATTTTATCCAAAACCCTTAAAAACCAGCTTTGGCAAGTGTGACATCTCAGACCTGTGCCACATTCTCTCAACACAGACCATGCAAGAGCTACAAGGTCAGTAGCAAAGCACTTAATTAGGACCTAAAACAAGGTAAATAACAAGAGAGACATAAATGGAAAATAGAACTATTCTTGACCCACACCCCTTCCCCACCTTCAGTGTATGAAACCCAGTGGTAAAAGAAAGAATAAGCCTTTTGGGAAACGCTTACACAGGAATACAAACAATCCCTCCGGAGTATAAGTGGGGGGGGGGGAATGAGGAAAGCTCTCTTCTGCATGAAAATCTTTAACGCCTCAGGGCTCTGGCTCAGACCAAAAAACCTTTCTCTGTGTGCAGTCTCCTGGGTTCCCATTCTCTAGAATCAAAATATGTTAAGTTTCAACTGAAAGACTGGCACCTCATGTTCAGCACACCAGTTGTCTACATCAAACTTTCCTGGTCCCGTTCTCTACCTAGGCAGCTCAGAAAGATTCTGGGACTTCCCTCTCTATGTACTGCCTCATCTGCTCATTTCCATTTTTTTTTCCAGTTTGCACCTCTTGACACCATATTCACATCTAATCAGAAGGCTTATGGGATTCTGGCATCCTGAGCCTTCTACTAATGCACCTTTTTGCCTCTCCATTATAGGTACTTGGAATCATTCTGGAGAGTTCTAACACAGATGAGGAAGTAGTAGAAATGGGATTCTGCATTGGAACGTCTTTTTGCACTAAGGGAGGATTTTAATATCCTAGGGATTCTTAGTGTTGAAAAGTATTGCACACTTTCTTACAGCAAGGAAAGGGATGTGTGGAATTCAGCCATATAGGAATATTGGATTCAGATTCAGAGCCCTGGGATTTGAATCCAGTCTCTGACTTTTGTTTGTGTGACCTTGAACAATTCACATACTTCCCTAGGCCTCAATTTCCAGATTTGTGGAATGAAGGAGTTGGCCTACATAGCCTATAAGGGCCCTTCATGTTAGACATCTCGGAGCCTAGATTTAACTATGGGTAGTCTGAATAGGCAGAAGCTGATCATTAAAGGCTCTCCAGGGAGCCAGGCAGCCCTTTATCATTTGGGGCCTATGAGAAAGATGGTAGATCCCAGCAGGAAAGTAGAAGAGGCTAGACACAGTACCATTTGATTTTCATAGTTTCAAGAAACTAAAAAGGGTGATTTGTGGCTCTCTAAGGGGAAGAGGTGTGCTACAGAGCAGAATAGGAGATCAACAACTTCTCAATTTTTGGACTTGGGTCACCCAGTTCCTCCTGTCTCAGGAAAGGGTTGAAAGCGCTGGCTGTGGGCTTAGAGAAGAGGTAGATATCAAGGTTTTTTGTTAGATTGTCATGTGAGAATGCCGGTGGATAAGGTCCCTTATATTGGATCCTGAAGCCCTGGAACATCCCAAGAACGTGCCATGTTCTGGTCCAGAGGACCTCTAGAATCCTCAGTGAGCTGCTCTATGGTTTGGAATATGGATTTTGGGGCTTTATGGCCTTAAAGTAGCTACTCTGTGACGCTTAGGCTTACAGCTGAGTATTGACAAGAACTCCTGGGGATCAATAGTTATCGGGTGAGAAGTAGGGGTGGGTTGGAAAGGGGAGTTTCAGCTATATACCTGCAATTGACAGAAGCTTGTAGAATATTTCAGCTTTTACTGAATGGTGACAGAAGATAACAGTCTAGTATATTCTCAATTTCTGGTCCTATTATCTGGCTGGGTTAGAATAAGATCTGGTTAGCAAAATATTCTGGTGAATAGACACCGTATGTATTTTTTCTTTCTATACATAGATATCCAAGTTTTTCGAGACTTAGAATAGCATATCACCCACATGCGTTTGTGACAGCTCTGGGATTTCATCAGCAGAGTGAGCTGGAGAGCTGTGTCTACCATCCCAAATCTCAGTTCCTCTATGACTGAGGAAGGCTAGGCTTGGATATGGAAATGTACGGGTTCAGCAGTTCCCTATTTCTTTTTTTAATTAGTTTTTTATTTCCCCCAATTCCAACAATCATTTTAAAAATTGAGTTTCAAATAAATGATCTCCCCTCCTCCCTTCCAATTCCCCTTATAGTGAATACAAGCAAATTGATATAGGTTATACATATGTAGTCACGCAAAATATATTTCCATATTAGTCATATTGTAAAAGAAAACATAGACCCAAATAAAACCCTAAGAAAAATGAAGTTTAAAAAGTACTCTTCAGTTTGTATTCAGACTCCAGCAGTTCTTTCTCTGGGTATGGATGGCATTTTTCTTAAGTCCTTCAGAGTTATCTTGGATCATTGGATTGCTGAGAATAAAGGCTGTTCCTCATTTCCACCCCTCTCTTTGCATGTGGTCACTTGGTCTGACTGTTCGCATATATGTGTAGTAAAAAGGGAAAAAGGGTCCCTTGTCCATGGTCAGAGAACAGACAACCAGGGTGTCAATCTATGCTTGGAAGATTAAGGCTGGAGCTTCCACTTCCAATAATGGAAAAAAAGTTTTCTTGCCCCACTTGGCTTGAATATGATATTGATGGAAAATACCAGTTATATGACTATTGATAATGGTGGTTACAAGCATCCTGAATTCTTTAGAAGCAGAACATCCAGCAGCTAATATTCTTTGTGAACTGGCTGATCCACAAGATACAGAAATTCAGAGACCATACGATATCTGTGGTTATTATTGCATCAGGACATCAAAGAAATGCTGATGAGTCAAGCCAATAATTCACCCCACATCAATCATCGGTGCTCATTGACTGGCTTGGAAGGAAGTAGTGTACTTTATTGATCAGAACTTCATCATTAGCACAGGTGAACTTGGCAAAGATTATATAAGTAAGACTGCTAAAATATCCATATCTTCTAAGGCCATTGGAATTGATGGCAATTCCTTTGCCAATATGGTAATAGAGGAAGTACTTACAGCAAAAGATACAAAGGTGAAAGGTCAGCTTTGATTTCTACTCAACTCTATTATTGCTTTGAAGGCCTGTGGGGAAAGTCAGAAGAAAAGTATGCTTATAAATGGTTATGGACTCAATTGCATGGTGGAATCACGGGATGGGCCCGAGAAAATAATTAATGCAAAAATCCTTTGCCTTGACTTCAACCTACCAAAACCAAAAAAGAATCTTGGTGTGTAAATGGCCATTACAGACTTCCTCTGCCCCCCAAAATGGAATCAAATTAAACAGATAGGTGACACATACAGAGTACCAGGCCTAAAGTCAGAAGGACTTGACTTCAATTCCAGCTTCAAACACTTCCTAGCTGTGTGACTCTGGGCAAGTCATTTAATTCAGTATGCCTCAGTATCCTCATCTGTAAAATGAACTAGAGAAGGAAATGGTAAACCACTGCAGTACCTTTGCCAAGAAAATCCCAAATGGAGTCACAGAGAGGCTCATATGGCTGAAACTCAACAACAACAACAAACTTTGATATTTCTCATGAGAGAATTGAAGGCTGGTCCCTGGTGCTATTGTTCTTCTAAGCACTGCTAGAATAGATCGTATGTGTTTTGAGTATTGTGTTGAGGCTAGTGCCATGTGTTGTTTAAAGACTTTGAAAAAGGGCCTATATATAATAGATCTGTTATTCTCGAGTGTTTCCTTTTATGCTTTTCTTGAGATGTTCCCCCTATTTCCCTCTTCCTTTCTTCCTCAGTGTGCTCAAGACAAAGCTCTCTCTCTTTTGAGATGGCAAGAGCCCTTGGTATCAGCTCCCTTATCTTTTCCCCACTGCAGCCTAAAAGCCATTATTTTCATACTTCATATTTTTTGGCAGTGGGGTTAAGTGTCTTGCTCAGGATCACATAGCTAATATTTGTCTGAGGCTGGCTTTGAACTCAGGTCCTCCTAATATTAGGGCTAGTACATTATGCCACTTAGCTAGCCCAAATTGTTTGCATTGTAAAAGAATTTCAACATTCAAATAACTAGTGTGTATATATACATATATATATGTATATATATATGTATAAATATATATATAGTTGGTTTTGTTGCTATTTAAAGTTCTTTATTGGGGCAGCTAGGTGGCACAGTGGATAGAGCACCAGCCCTGAAGTCAGGAGGATCTGAGTTAAATTCTAGTCTCAAGACACTTAACACTTCATAGCTGTGTGACCCTGGGCAAGTCATAACCCCAATTGCCTCAGCAAAAAGCAAAAATAAATAAAGTTGTTTATTATAAGCTAGTTAGGAAAGGAAGAAGTTATATGTCTAAATACATTTCATGCTAAAAAACCAAAGGCTATGAAACGCTTGGCTCTGAGGAAGAGATGAGAAAATGCACCTCCCTCCTTTTTCTGGAGAATTGGGGGGAGCTATGGGTATGGAATATTGCATGTAGTCACTCAGGTGATAGGTTGGCTCTGCTAGTTTTGTTAAAGTACTTTTGCCGTCCCTCAATACCTCCCCTGCCATCATTCTCTCTCTCTCTCTCTCTCTCTCTCTCTCTCTCTCTCTCTCTCTCTCTCTCTCTCTCTCTCTCTCTCTTTCTCTCTCTCTCTCTCTCTCTCTCTCTCTCTCTCTCTCTCTCTCTCTCTCTCACTAAGAGTGTTTCACTGAATAGGAAAGAGGAGTGAATGGGCAGATTTAGACATAAAGAGAATGCAAAAAAGAAAAGATACCAAGAAAAAAAAGATCCCATAAGATAAATCCTTGATCAAACTGGCTTTAGCAAGTACTAGTTAATTGTTCTCTCTGTCTCTTTGTGTCTGCTTCTCTCTGTCTTTCTGTTTCTGTCCCTCTCTTTCTCTTTCTTTCTTTCTCTTTCCCCTCCCTCTCTCTCCTCTTTTCTCTCTTTTTCTCTTTGTCTCTGTCTCTGTCAGTCTCTGTCTCTCTCTGTTTCTCTTTGTCTCTTTCTCTCCCTCCCTCCTTTTTTTCTCTCTCTCCCTTTTCTATTACACAGACACACACACACACGCACACGCACATGCACAAAAGTACAAGTAGTTTCAAGGAAAACTTGTCGTTCAACTAACCTATATTAAGCTAGTCAAGAAAAGTCTGGCCTGACAGTCAGGAGAATGGGGCTTCCAGTCCTGTCTCTAACACATGCTGATTGTGTGACCCTGGACAACTCACTCTACTTCTTAGTTCTTCAATTGATTCTAAGATCATTTAGTAACTGATGAGTTACTGAGATACATCTACACATCTCAGCTCCACTGAGCTACAGGTCCAATCCAAAATAATGGGTAAAGTGCTGAGCCTAGTTCCCAGAGAACTAATAAATTCAGGGGAAAAAATCCCTAAACATTTTGCCTAAATGCAATTACAGTCTCAGGGACTTTTGGCCATTGTTCTAATACCCAGCTAGCATGATAATGGTTTTATACACTATAAAATGTATCAGATTACCTCGCCTCTATTTCCACTATTTAAATCACAGACCCCATTCTTTTATTTTTTTTTTAACTTTTTATATACAAAACATATGCATGGGTAACATTAACCTTTGCAAAAACTTCTGTTTCAACTTTTCCCCTCCTTCCTTCCACCCCCTCCCCTAGATGGCATACATATTAAATATGTTAAAGTATATGTTAAATACAATATATGTGTACACATTTAGACAATTATCTTGCTGCACAAGAAAAATCGGATTTAGAAAGAAGGTAAAAATAACCTAAGAAAAATCAAAAATGCAAGCAGACAGTAACAGAAAGAATGGAAATGCTATGTTGTGGTCCATACTCATTTCCCAGTGTTCTTTCTCACAGACCCCATTCTTGTAAATCTCCTGGCTCAGGTGGTATTCTTGACTTCTCCCAATTATCCGAAGTTGGACAAGACATTGATCAGCCTACATTCTTTAATTCCCCAACTCTGTCCCAGGATCCCTGGATAATTTTGTGAATGACCAAACAAATATTGCTTTCCTATTAAGATTTTGTTGATATTTTCTCCCCACTTCAATGTTCTGGATGGACCCAACAAGCATTTATCAAGCACCTACTATGTACAGCCCTGCCCTCAAAGAATTTACATTTTGCTAGAGGAAACAAGATAAGTAGATGTATGATTATCATAGGAGGAGGAGGATAGAGGGAACATCCCAACCAAAGGCTTCCCATCAGAGAAGACGCCAGTTCTGGGCCTTGAAGGAAGCCAAGTTCCTCTTCCTCATCTCTTCTGCTTAGAATGCTGAGCCAAATATGACAATATACTTACTGTTCCTCAAGGTTTTGGTTGAGGTACACATTCAAAAGGAACATTATATGTGACCTGGAAAATGCTAAGGGAGAGCAAGTTAGGGGAGAGTGCGTTTATTAAATCCAAAGGGAAGATAAAAAAGTCCTCTGTGTCACCAAGTTTTGAACAGATTACTAAAGGGGACAGTCTTGGCCCCTCTGATGTTTATTTCTCTGTGTATATCTTGCATCGCCTCAGGTAAGTGGGGCTCTCTGAGGGCTGGGCACTTTGTTCCTAGCACTCACACATCTTATATATAGTGTAACTAGTATAAGGCTGTCATAGGGACTCTTGTCCCTAATGTGACTATTCCCCTAGTCCTATCTCTGGTCCACAAGATCTTTCCCTTTCTGTGTGTCATGGACCCCACCTTGGGCAGTGATGCATTCCTGCTCAGAACTATGTTTGTTGCCTACATTCATAAAGAAGTTTTCCACAAAAGGTCAGAGAACTTAAAAGATGTCGTTCTTTTTTTCATTCAAGTTCATGGACCTGTCTTTTGGTTCGATTAAGCCCCTCTGAACCAGTCCAGTCCTGTGTTTGGCAGAGGAGGAAATGGAAGTCTGGGGGAGGGCCTGTCAAGGTCTCTCAGGAACAAGTTCAGAGGTCAGCTTTAAAGCCAGGTGTACTTACAATCTGGCCTGCTTCCACTGAACCACACTGCCTCCTGCTGTTCTGGGGATTCTTGGTCAAGTAGTGGTTGAACTACTTAGCCTCTGTGTCCCCTTGCCACTCCAGGGAATTTTATAGGAACAACTGTGTAAAGGATCCAGGAAGAATACCCCAAACTGCAATCCTTTGACCCTGGTTTTGTACCAGGAAAGGCCAGTGCACTCCAAGGGTCAAAGTACTATTCCTGTGACCTTCTCTCCCCACCAGACATGCAACGTCTCTCCAGCAGGAAACAGCCTATTGCATCCTTCCAGATAAACTAGCAGATAGGCCAAGGACTTCTCCTTGGACTCCCACTGTGTTTGAGACCTCCCATGGCCTTCCTCCATTGTGGGATGAGGGTGCTAAGCCCTACGCATGTGCCTCACCTTGAAACTCTCATTGAGCTCCAGTAGCAGAGACAAGAAATGAATTCTACATAGAGGCCATCTCAGACACTGCTGAGAAAGTTGTTCCATGGCAGGCTGTCTGCCAACAGAAGAGCTCCCGGGCCTGCATCTATGGGGAAGAAAGGCCGCAGCTGGGCAACCCACTGGGCTTTTTCTCTAACTGTCTGCCTGAGCCAGAGAGCCTTTGGCTTCCAGCCACAGCTTTTAAAAACTACCCAGTGAGCAGTAAAGGGGGAGAAATTACTCACACACAATTGACCTGAGGCCCCTTCTCTCCTTCACTGATAGGAGAGGAAAATCATCCGCACTTGACTATTTGTTCAATTGTTTGATTTGAAGAAAAGGAAACATAATTTCTTGCCAAACTCTGCCTGGATTTGGTAGTTAAGCCAATTATAAACCTTTGGATGAGACAGTTAAAAGGCAGTGGCCTGTAGACCCTGAGTCCCCTGAATCACATGCCCAATATGAAGGCTGATTGGAGGAGAAGGGGAGAGTAGAGAGAGCGGTGCTATAGCTCCCCACAAGTATACAAGTACTATTCCTCTTGTTCTCCACTACATCCCTTGGTGGCTCCCATTGAGCTCGAGAGAGAAGAGATGTGGGTATTTCCTCTTAGAGCACCCTTCCACATGCACACAACTTTCTCAACCACTGTCTGCTGTTGGTATTTCACAAAGCAAACAGAAATGGGTGCAAGTAAAGAGGTCCCTATAATTAGGAAATATTTCCATAGGAACAAACACAGAGGGGTATGGGGCTTGGGGTGGGGACGCTGCTGCAGTGGAGGTGCCACTTTGGGGTGTGTGGGGGAGGGATGTTAGAGACAGAATATTTACACAGCATCCAATCTTTCACCACCAAACCCCTCTGCTTGCGGCTTCCTTCCTACTCCCCTCTGCTTTAAAATTTCACTACTTTGAAGTTCAGCTCAAGTACTGTTTTCCATGAGGTTTTTCCCTGATTTCCCCAGTTGCTAGTGCTCTCTCCCTCCATCCTACCTTCTATGAAGGACCTTGCATGTATTTTGCATATGTTCATACGTGTACATGATGAGATCATAAAATCAGCAAAACCAAATTTATGCACTTTAATTGAGTCTGGGTTGCATGCAATGTTGTAGGCATGCCACATTTCTAGAACTGTGCTCCATTTGACAAGAAAAATATTAGATACTATCTCTGCCCTCAAAGAGCTTACAGTCACACCGGCCTTTCATTATATTATCACTCATCCCTCTCAACTCTCTTCTCATTTATTCTCCTTTCCCTTCTTTCCCCATTTGCCTCTTCCCATCTCCTCATTCAAGGCATAAGAATCATAATGTTAGAGCTGGGATGGCACCTTTGAGGCCATCCAGTCCAACCTGCTCCCTTTATAGATGGAAAACTAAGACCCGATAGGAAGTGACTTACATAGGGTCATGCAGCTAGTTAAAGGAAAAAACCAGGACAAGAAGCCAAGCCTCATGACTCCCCAGGTCTCTGCATCTTCTGGATGTTGAGTCACAGAAGGACCTGCGGATGCATTTTCTTTGATGTTATTTATTTTTTTTAAATTTATTTTTATTTTTTTTTATTCATTTTTCCAAATTATCCCCTCCCTCCCTCCACTCCCTCCCCCCATGGCAGGTAATCCCATACATTTTACATGTGTTACAATATAACCTAGATACAATACATGTGTGTAAATACCATTTTCTTGTTGCACATTAATTATTAGCTTCCGAAGGTATAAGTAACCTGGGTAGATAGACAGTAGTGCTAACAGTTTACATTCACTTCCCAGTGTTCCTTCTCTGGGTGTAGTTATCTCTGTCCATCACTGATCAACTGGAAGTGAGTTGGATCTTCTTTATGTTGAAGATTTCCACTTCCATCTTTGATGTTATTTTAAAACAACAACTAAACCTTGGACTCAGGAAATTCTAGCCCTAAGTGTGGAGTTATAGCCTAAGATTCTTCTGCTATATAGTGTGGAGCCCTCTCCAGGCCTTGGTTAACTTAAAAGTTGAGCTCTCTTTGAAAAGCTCACTGCCCAAGAAGAAATCTAGGGACAGAATTCTCACTTTCTCAGCATTACTAGAAGACTCATTCATTTATTTATTCATGTATTCATTAATCCTAGGCCCTGGATGTCCCAGAGTTCTGTTGTACTTCTCTGGTCACTATCTCTCCCCCACCCCCTACCCTGAGGCTTACCACCCTGGTGGTTTTTGACCATGTGGGAGCCTCTACTCTAGCTGCCTCTGGACATGGATTCTGGAAAGCTCCAAATGTCTCTGATCAGGCTGGAGGACTCCTGGCTTATGGCCCTCTTTCCTATTTCCCATGGGCTTCTGTCTGACCTCTTGTACGGTTTTGGGGAAGAAGTCACTTACTGTAGTTTCTCACTGAATTTCTCCATCATTATTCAATTGGGAGGGAATGTTAGAGTTTTGCTGCGTTCATTATCAGGGAGCTGGGTGGTCCCACCTCCCACTGAGGCAGCTATGTTAGCTGAAAATCTCTAGCAATCTTACACATCAGAAAGGGGAAAGAGGAAAGATTGGAAGACCCGCTGAGAGGTTTTATTGCCAGCCAAGTGGGTGAGAAGGATGGCTTGTAGCAGAATATTATCAGCAGTGGAAATGGAGGACAGGGAATAGATGCCAGAGTTTGGGATGACAATCAGCAGGTCTTTTGCATGAGTGAGAGAGAGCAGAGTCAAAGGTAAGCTCTCCAGTATTAATCCGCTAGACTGAGTGGTAGAGGGGCTCACAGATAATAAACTTAACAGAAGGAGCAGGTTCAAGGGAAAACCAGAGCCCCCAGCCAGCTGCTGTTTACTTTGAACTTTGAAGCTTGCAAAACATTTTATATACCACATCCTCACAACAATTTGTGACCTCATGTTCCAGATTGCAAAACTGAAACTCGGGTGAATGACATGCCAAAGACCATCCAGATAGCAAGTGTTTAAGGTAGGATTTCAGCCCCTCTTTTTTTTTTTACTCCAAGTCTGCTCCTATCACTGAGAAGATGAATGTAGTTTGGCAATGGAAACAAAGCAACTATGCCAAAGTCTAGCTGACATTCATAAAAAAAAGCTCTCATCCCATATATGGACTGAGCCCACTCCCTTCCTCCTCCACTACAAGCAAAAAGTCCAAATTCCTGGGATCCACTCCTGTCTTATTTCTCAACTCATTCAGTTCTGACAGGCCTCACTAACTTGATGAATCCTATCTGAATAACATTTCTGGCATGTTTTTTCCCCTCACCTGTTCCCTAAGGTATACAGTTTGCTACTTCCTCCCAAGAACAGGGGCTCCTAGTATGTACAAAAGGATCTAAGGGTCAGAGTGACTATGGTTTCAGATTAAAATTATGTCAAGGATTCCAGAGGGACTGTCACTTAGTTCAACTTTCTCAGTGTCCCATTTTGGTGGCAAACATGGGCCCAGAACATTCCCAAGAAATGGAGGCAGCCCATCAATATTCCTATTACCTACTTGGCTCTCTCCCAAGCCCCTGAATCTGCTTGTGTCTTCCTGATGCCTTATCCAAGGTCATGGCTTCATAGTTCCACACCCATAGACAGAACTCAGGACCAAAAAAAGGAGCATTTTGTTCTGGCAAGTGCAGTTTTTCTAAATTTGTTTCTGTTTATTTTTTTAAAGTATTTTTTGCAAGCGTTGTCTTAAGGTCTTTCTGCCTTACCTAAGTCTTGTTTTCAAGATACGAGGGTAGTCTTTTAGCATTTATTGAATTCAGCAAGCATGAGCTCTGTCTGCTCCAGGGCCTAGGGATCCAAACCCAAAAGAAGCCCAAGGCCAGAGCCTTTTTTCCCTCTTCCCTGAAGAGACCAGGACCAGAGCTGGCCCTGAGCTTCTCTAGCTTGGGCTTGGTGATTATAACCCTTAGGAAAGCTGTGCCTTCGAGAAAATGAAAACTTCTTGTAGAGACAACCATTGGCACTGGTGCCATTCTGCTAGAACTGGAGCCCTGCTCCTTGTGGGCAGCTGGCTATGACTTGCTCTCCTTTTCCATCTACCTCTTCATCCTTTTCCTTCCTTCCCAGGTTGATACATGGCTTAGCTCTTCTCCAAAAGACAAAAATAATTTCTGCTCCCAGTCCTGAATCAAGTTTCCACACTCTCAAAGGGGCCAAAAGGAGAAGGGGCAAAGTGACCCAGAGCATTGAAATCATTTTCTGGTTTTACCTTCCTATGCGTCAATCAGCCTTTGTTTTTAGGTTACAACACTGTGACTTCCATGTTAAAAAAAACTGTGCTGCGTCTCTTGGCATTTTATATTCATGGGCTCACTCCATGTAAATGGAGCCACATAGCTAGAGACAGAGGCAATCCTAGAACCAGGGAGTCTGGGAGCCAAGAGCGGGGGAGCCAGGGAACCAGTGAGCTTGAGAGCCCGGGAGCCAAGAACCTGGAGCCAAGAGCCTGGAAGCCAGTTTGCAGCTGTGAGGAATAGAGTGTGTCAAACTCAGGATAAGACACTAGATCTGGAGCTGGAAAAGCCTTTTATTTATTTATTTTTTTTTTATTATAGCTTTTTATTTACAAGATATATGCATGGGTAATTTTTCAGCATTGACTATTGCAAAACCTTTTGTGGAAAAGCCTTTTAAAATCCAATAGTTCATCTTCCTCATTTTACAAAGGAAAAGGCCCAGAGAGAAGTGATTTTTTTCTGAACACTTAGTAAATATCAGAGAAGATTTGAACCCAAGTCCTCTGACTTTTCACTGGGTGACATTTAAGGCTTAAGGGGCCTTATTTTCACCTCCTATTTTCTTTTTTGTTGTTGTATCAAATACTTCCCCCCCCCCAACTCTGAAGCTAATCAATACCCAATACTATAAGCATTTTCAAATAGTAGAACAGGAGAGGATCTTTCATGAAAGTGTGAATCTCCATTATATAAAACTTCAAAGAGTAACTTCTGAAACTCTCCTGAATATCTTATTCATTGTGGCCTTCCTTCTTCTTGTTTCTTTTTTTGGAGACTCTATCCATGGCCTCCTCTACATCCTATCTTCTTGTTCAAGAAAATCACACAAAAAAGAAAGAAAAACAGCTTCCCATTGTATCACATCTGCAGAGTCAAGCAAAGTCCCACATTGGCCACAGCCAAAAAAGCATGACTCATTCTGTGTCTGAGCCCATCTCCCACTATATCCAGTGAGGAGGTAGCCTACTTCATCATCAGTCCTCTGCAATTGTGACTGATTATGACATTGATTGGAGTTCTCAAGTCTTTCAAGAATAGATTTCCTTTACGACTCGGTTGTATAAATTGTTCTCCTGGTCCTTCTCACTTCACTTTGAATGACTTCATGCAAGTTTTTCCTTTTCTTTGAATCCATTCATTTCACCATCGTTTTACAGTGAACCAATATTCCATTAAATTCACAAACCAAAATTTATTCAGCCATTTCCCAGATGATGGACTTAACAGATTTTTGTTATAACAAAAAAGTAGCAATAAATCTTGCTGCAAAGATTTTCCTACCTGTTTGCTGTTTCCCTTCTAACTGAAGCCATATTGGTTTCATTTTAAAATACAAAAACCAATCAAGTCAATTTATGATTTTTTAAAAAAATATAGTTTTAGTCTACTTTTGAATCATGTGTATTTATCCAATTATTTAGGTCTGTCTTAAATAAATAGTTCTTATGTGTAGCTCAGTAAGTAGACTCCCAAATATTTAATAACTCCTGCAGTGAAATGGCTCCTATTTCTTTCTGCTGGGTTTTCTTGGTAAAGTGCAGAGATACCGATGGATTGTGTTGATTTATTTTATTTGCTACAACTCTGCTAAAGTTATTATTTCAATTTTTTTAGGCCTGTAGTTTTTTGGGTTTGTGAGTTTTAGGTTTTTTTTGGAGTTTTCTAAGAAAGCAGTCACAACATTCGCAAAAGCCAATATTTTTGTTTCTCCTATGCCCTCACTTATGCTATCGATTTCTCTTTCTTGTCTTGTTTCTGTACCTAGCATTAAGAGTGATAATAGACTTCACAACATCTATAGCATGGAAATAGGGAGAGAAAAACTTACTGACTGGAAAATATCAGGAAACTGGGATGAAGTGAGCCCCCTTCTTTCTCACTGCCTGAGAATAACTCCTGTGTAGGAACTCACCACCATTGCTTCTCTGAGCTTGGGATCTGGGTTCATATGCTTTGGGTTTACATGTTGTGCCTGCCATTTATCTGGGTGCCA